>NW_017306382.1:112505-128964 GCF_000935625.1 Nanorana parkeri | reverse complement strand
CCCCCCCCCCCCCAAAAAAAAAGACAAACCCATGGAATTGGGCTTTAAAATATCTTTTTGGAAATATACAAAGAGCAGATTGTTTTGGAATAAAGCCAACATTTTATTTGATTCTTTTGTTTTTGAGGTAACTCCTACCACAAAGGTTTACCTCATTGTCACACATCAGATTGGGGTCCCCTTACCCCTACTGACTAGTTGAAGTTTTAGATTTGAACAGCGTGGCACAGCGTTAGAACTTCAAACAACAAATACCACAAAGGAGCTGGTTGGTTGCGTCGGGCAACAAGAAAATATAATTTGCACTTTAACTCAGAACCATAATAGTTTCTAAGATCCAATAATGAATGGATTCTTACTACTTCCTATTAATTAGAACATCCTACACATCAGTATCAGGCTCTTTGTTACTGACTTTTCTATACATGGATATCGTCAGGAAGTGAATTAATTACCGTGTTTACGGAACAGTTTGTACATGGAGAATTTTTGACACAATAGATCATTCTATTGATGCTAATAAATGACTATTATTAAAGATAATTACACAGAAGATTTCATTTTCCCAACATCTCTGTGTATTTCTAGGAAACGCGTTTGCGGAGCTATAGGAGCAACAGACGATGTCATTAATGGCTTATTATTGCTCGGGTAAAACAAAGCTTTCATACAAGAATGGAATCTTTTGCCGGATGTTTTCTCAGTGCTCCGATGTTTTCATGAAATCTAATATGTCATCTTTGGCTTGCTGTAAAAAAAATCCTGGCAGCAAAATGGAACAAATCGTAGATGGTTTATGTTAAAAAATCATTGGCAGATCAATAAAGGGAACCTGTCATGAAGCAAAATAGCTGTAATTAGCCTGTGATGGAAACAGCTGTGATAGCTCTAAGTGCACCTATACTTTGCCCATGTAGGGCAAGGCAATAGTCTTAAGTTAATCCCCCCCCTCCCCAACAGCACATACCTTGCTTTTCGATTCCCAGCCACTATGTCATGTGCCTGAATGGAGACCAAGCTGAGCAGAGGAGGAGTACCCTTTCAAATCTTGTACAACCCTCCTGGAGGTTGTAAAAGTTAGAGTGAGGACGCAGGAACGCAGGAGTGCCTGGAATGCAGTTGTAGTGATGTCCGTGCAGATGCTCGAGTGCGCTGACAAGGTTTTTGGAAGTTGCAGGATCTAGCCATTCCACTGGAAGTAGTAGTGTACAGGAACAGATAGCAGATACAAAGTCAGGCACACAGGCCAAGGTCAGTAAAGTCTAGATGGAGAAGTGCCAAATCGATAATCAAGATCATGGTTAAGCTCACAAGCCAAGGTCATACCCAGAGGAGCAGAAGCGAGGCACCAAATCAGTAAACGGAAGCAGGGTCGTAGATCAGATCACAGGGATAACGGGAATTAGGTGAAGACCAGTCAGCATTTAGCTCAGGGCACATGCAGGTTTAAATAGGCAGACTGGCTCCAACAAGCATACCTGCACATGTGCACCTTTGTACGTCCTTGTGTACGCATACAAACGCTAACTTTTATGTGCATGAGCACTAGAGCGCACACATTTGCATGCTGAATGTAGTACACGCACATCCTCCAACTAAAGCAAATTTGCTCATAAACTCACACAAAGGGCCGTGCACAGAAGCTTGCACCTGTGTTGGTTTTCTGGTGAGTACTGGACCATCCTTACACACTACATCTCCCCATGTGACAGCATTGGTGTTTGGTGATAGGCTTGTCAAGGAATTTACTGTATGGTTGTTTCCAGACCACATTGCTAAGTTATGGGTTTATTTTCTTATGAGCTGACCTTCTCAACAGTTGTATCAGAATGCAACTGAACCTCTCACATACCCCATTGCCTTGTGGGTGGTATGGGTATTGTGCGACTTCTTTATGCCTAGTGGGTGACACCATTTTTCAAAGAATTTGCTCTCAGAATAGGGTTCCTGGTATGAAAGTACCTTCTGTGGACAGCCAGGAGGAAGAAAAAGTGTTTTCCTGCCATATAAGCAGTGGTCTTAATGGTCTGGTTGCAGGTCGGTACTGCCACTGCAAACTTGGTAAAGTGGTCCACCATGACTAGAACATGATTGTATCCGTCTTCTGACATGTGTGTAAGAAAGTAGATGGTCAGTAATTTTCAGTGGGGCAGGCGTGCCAGGTCAGAGGTGGAATTTGGGCCTCAGCAGCCTTTGACACTGAACAGACCACACAGTGTCACCAGACTTGTTTATTCAACTAAAACAGACCCATACACTGCTTGTCTCTTGAACCAGGTGAGCGTTTTGTGGGCACCCCAGTGTCCCACTTCCACATGGATTTTCTCTGTCTCATGTAGGACATATGTAGGACACAGACCCACTAGGTCACTGACGCATCACAGGGGAACATTATTCTGCTGGGCAGTATACCATAAGCCCCATAAGATAATGGTTTGATGAGTTTGGTATGGAGGACTATGAATGACCTGCACAGAACCCTGACCTTAACCCTACTGAACACCTTTGAAATGAATTGGAATGCCAGTTGGAATCTAGGTCTTCTCATCCTACATCAGTGCCTGACCTCACAAATGCTCTTTTGTTTAAATGCGCACAATCCAAAGTCTTGTGGAAAGCCTTCCCTGAAGAGTGAAGGCTATTATAGCCACAAAGAGGAGCGAACCTATATCAATGCCCATACTTGTGGAATGAGATGTCCAACAAGCATACAGTACAGTAGTCCACAAGCTTTTGACTAATACATGGTTGCAGAATTCGGCTAACATAGGCAGAAGACAATTTACCTACCAGTAGGTTTCAAGCTTGCTAGAGCAAATTCTATCAGCCCACACAAACACAGGAGGGAATAGAGCTTCGGATCCCATTGCAGCAGTACTAATCAGCTGCTGGCCAAATTATCAGAACTAGATACATCCCAAAGACCATTATTTTTCTTTTCTTGGGCGGATTCACCTCAACTGCAACATTTTTATTACAGCTTTCAGCGGCCTGTCAGGATAATATATGTATCTAAGGATTATCTTTGTGCCCTCCACCATATTTTTCTTTGTTTTCTTCTACCTGTCACTCGACAAAAGCCACTTCTACAGCAAGGGCATGGCTCCAAGGGAAATAGATGTGCGGAATACATTGGGAAGGGACAGAGCAGGATGATGTATCTCAGATTGTAATCACTTCACGGGGCTGATAAATGTTTCTGCCTCTGCTGATAAGAAAAGTGGTGGGCTTGAGTGGGAGAAATTGCGAGTGCTTTGCTTACTTAATGATGCCGGAAAATCTTCGGAATATACGTCAACTGCTCCATTGTCTCATTGGGTGAATGAAAAGTGATAGAATAAAAGAAAACCATAAAACCTTTTATTCGTCTATTCATATTGCAGCCAAGATAATAGTTCCATATTATTTAGATGTTTTGAGGATATTTTCTGTATTTTTGTATTTTGAAAATGCTGTTCTTTTTTTTTTTAAGAAAATAAAGTTAATAGTAAGATAATTTCAAGTGTAACTCCAGACAAAACTTTTTTTGGGGGTAGAGCAGGGAAAGGTTTGGACTTCTGTTGGGTCCTTACTGCTGTCCATGTATCTTAGTGATATCTCCTTCGCGCACTGTAGCGATGTACCCCAGAATTTAACGCGTGCTGGAACAACTGGTAGATGGCTCCACAGAATACAGTTTAGAGGATATGTTGTCCGCACACCATTCTGCTTCAGAATATCTTCTTTATTGGTATTCCTTCAGCATGCCATATAAATGCAAAGCTTCGGAACCTAGCAGGACCCTTTCATCAGGCAAAGTGTCTGTCTGGGGATGTTGCCGGCAATGGCCGCCCAGGGCATGTGCCCTGCACCTCCTGATGAGTGCCTTGAGTGCCAATGCTGCAACCTCTGGCAATTTTTTTCTCCATGTTTGCTCAGCGGTGACCTGTTAGCTATTTAATATAGTAAGCAACAGTGAGCTGAGCCCTGCCTGCAGTTCACTGGCTTGGCCACATCATTTGACGCCACCCTAGACCAGAACTGCCCACATCAGTGTGGATGATTAAAAGAAAAGCAGTCCTGCCCTGAGGCTCTAGTGAGAAAAGATAAAAGGAGTGAGCAGAAGTGAACAGAGGGAGGGGGTGCAAGGGTGAGCAGACAGGGGGGATACAAAGGTAAGCGAAAGGAGTTTGCATGTTCTCCCTGTGCTTGCATGGGTTTCCACTGGGTACTCTGCATCTGTGAAGGTTCTCATTCATCCAGGTCATGGTATAGCTGCAAAATTAAATCAAGGATACTGGACTTGCTGTATTTTTATTGAAGACGTTTTGCTGGCCATCAGATTAGCTTTCCCAATTCAGAATGACATGAGAAAGTTAGTCGGATGACCAGTGAAACGTCTTCAACAAAGTACAGCAAGTCCAGTGACCTTGATTTTATTTTTGCAGATATTCAGGTACTCTGGTTGCCTCCCACACTCCAAAGACAAGCTGGTAGGATAATTGGCTCCTGACTAAATGGCCCTGTATGTGTGTGCAATAGAAACCTTACATTGTATGCTCTTTGAGTGCAGGGACTGATGTGGATGTGTAAATTGGTGGCGCTATATAATAATGTAATGCATACCAATGTAATAATAATACATTGGTATGCATTACTACCATGCATAGGTGTAAAGCTGGCCTATATGCAACATTTGTGTGAAAGCCTATGCAAAAGAACAATGATGAGATTCACGATGCAGTAACCCCAGGCATCCAATCGGGTCTTCGCTGAATGTAGAAGATGCATTCTTATTAGTTGCTGTGGAATACTAAACTCTATAGCCATATTCAGTCAGCCAGATAGTGCCCCTTTAAAAAGTGTTTTTACGTGTCGTTGGCTGTTCCATATTTTATGCGGCACAGAGAACAAATTCTTCACAATTATTTACGCTTCTGTCATTTCCACAACCGTCATATTTTTATGTGTTCTTAAATTGCCTTTATTCTCTTCTGCTTTGTACTTTATTGTCAAGCAGTGATGTGTTTTATTCCTTTATCTTAAACCCATTAACTGGAGCGTCGTCGTCTCCCGGTCCCAGGCAGATGGAGTTTAAAGCTTTGCCGCCGTCTCTGAGCTTAGTCAGGTTTTTTCCCCAGGCCTTTTGCATTCATAATAAACATAGATTCATGCTTTTTTTATGTTAGCGCTTTGTGATGTTTGACTTTTGTTTGTTTCTTTACCTTCTGAGGTTCCAGGGCCCCAGTGGTAGGAATCAACCATAACCCCTATTGGTCCAGACGAACAATATGGCAATTCTTGCCTTTACCAGAAGGTTCTGTGCTTCTGCAAGGTGGTGAAAGCTCCTGGCGGTTGTATCTTTCTTAATCTGTGTTAAAAAGGTAAAATGACTCCAGTAATATACATAATAGGCAGATTGGACAATACTTAATGCTGAACGCCAGCCCCCCAAAAAATAATATGCTAGTAAGGATCAAAATATAAAAGCAGCTTATGCTCAACACTCACCTTCAATCCAGAGCTGTTGCCCTCAGTCATTTCTTTTTGCCACTAGATTTCCTCAGTCTTCTGGGTTAAGTGACAACCAGCATTATTCAACCTCCCTACTCTGAGCCCAGGCTGTCATAGGCCCGCCCCCTGGCGGCAACATCATCATACAACCCGGGCTCAGAGTTCTACTAGATTGAACCACCCACTGCAGCCCCCAGAGAAGAGCAAGGACCTGTAATGTCACCAGACCAGCCAAAATATGTGTATATGTGTGTGTGTAAGTATGTGTGTGTGTGTACATATATAGTGTAATGTAAATGGCTAAGCCGTATTAGTCCAGTAGAGAAGATGTAGGAAAAACCCCAAAACGCAGTATTGCAGTGTGCAATGATACCCTTCTTATTGGACTAACATATAATTAAAAAGACAAGCTTTCAGGGGAAGGCGGGAGATTTGGTGGGAAAGGGGATGCATTGAGGAACCTGGCAGAGGGAGTAAATGCAGCACTGCTACTACTACTACTGGTCCAACTCCGGGTAAACTTTGTGCCAGGACTTACACAGGACTAGTGATGTCATCAGACTGGGTGAGTGGATGCTTAGACCCAAACATCACACCCTGGTTGTCAAATGCTCCCCGATACCTGTAAGCACCAGATTTTTAATGAGAGCTCAAATAGAAAGGTGGAAGAACATAGAGAAGGTATATAAGAGTATAAGTGGGCTGAGAGATTTCAAGAATTGGCAAAGTGCCATAGCCTCTTTAATGGCCACACTTCATCAGCACCAGTAGTGATGATTGGATCAGCTGCCTCGTGTAGTGAAAACTGTGAAGCGAAATGCTGACCTACATGACCTGGAATGTTAGTAAGAATGTTTAATTAGCTATTCACGTGTTTTGTTCACTGTATAACGCTATTTAACTGTAATGACTGCAAGGGAGAAAAAAAGAAGTGTGGAATTCCTGAGTCTTGTTGCTCCTTTGTAGTATAACGGGAATGTCTCCTGCCAGTGATGGGGTGAAATGAACGCACTGACCAATGTGACCTCCGCTTTGATCAATCGTGAACATTCTTCTCAGATTAATTATCCAAGCTGCAAGAAATTGTTTGGTTATGGCAATCATACCGTGTGCTTCACTTTCACAAGTGAAAACTTAACAAGCTTTATCAATGGGGACTCCACTGCTTTGGCATAGACGGGGTGTAACAATCTAAAATAATGAACCTGGCAATCATGCTGCACATCCACATATAGTTTATTACTAATAATAGTTCTATTGAACCTTCAGATTCCTACCTGCCTTTGTTCTGAGGGCATATTCTTCCAAACAACTTTCTGAAGTGTTTAACAATATGGACCAAAAGGAGTTTCTTGTTGTGAGTATAGGGTGCTAAAGTAGATCTAAACCCAACCACTAAAATTTCTTCAGGTCCCCTTCTACAGGCAGTGGGCAGGTGCAATAGCCAGCCTGGTATTGGCTACTGCAATTTAAGAGAGCCAATAACAGGCTGGCTATTGCTGCCAGCTGCTGGAATGGGGGACAATCACGCAGCTGTCAGCAGGAGCGGAGGGGTGAGGAGACGACATGGGGAAAGGAAGCTCACAGACTGTCAGAGGTTTCTCCTTACAGTCTGTAGTTGGCAGCGGGGAGACTTGTCTGCGGGGACGGTGCTTACATTTCTCAGGCACCACCCCCTAACAGCGCCTGGTTTTTCACTGAGCGAGTGTTAAAAATATGGAATTCCCTTCCATAGGCGATGGTATCCGCTGATGGCACAGATACGTTTAAGAAACTTCTAGATAAGTTTCTTCAGTCACTAAATATACAAGGATATGGGAAGTGTTAAATACACACACAAGAACGTCCATTCACCGATCTCCTCCCCGTTCTATGGGACCAATGCAGATGACATCACTTCCGGTCCCATATCTGTCAGTGCTGGGCTCCTGAAGTCCAGATATAAGCTATTGAAGTGCAATCTGCAGTTTAATAGCTTATTTAAAGTGGGAGGGTGAGTCTTTTGGACCACCAGTATGTTGTTTTATAGCATAATGTAAAAAAATACTTTTTTTTCTCAAAATTTTCAGTAATTTCTCCTGAATATAGTAAAAAATAAAACCCGCAGTGGTGATTAAATACCACCAAAAGAAAGCTCTATCTGTCCCCAAAAAATGGTATAAAATTCATTTCAGTACAGCGCTGCGTGACGGAATAAATGTCAGTCAAAGTACCGCAGCACTGAACACTGAAAAATGGCCTGGCCAGGTAGGGGATCTAAACACCTGGTCTTCAAGCGGTTAAAGAAGACCTATCACTGCCAATATGCTATCACATGGGGGGCTTGTAAGCTCCCCATGTGATAGCAAATAAAGTAAAATAAAAAATAACAGTTTTTAAAAATAATATTAAATGAAATAAATTTAAAAATAACAAAAGAAATGTTTAAAGTCTCCCCACCCCCGAGAGCACGCGCTTCTTCGCGTAAACGCGCGTCTGGTGCGCCTACATATGAAAACAATAATCGTGATACACATGTTGCATATCGCCGCGCACGCCAGAGTGAGAGCAATAATTCTAGGGCCAATATCTATGCGTATCTCTAAACTGATGACTGTGGGGGCTTTTAAAGCGTCATCTATGGACTTTTTGGGGTACTGAATTTTGTCGCCGTTTCACGGATGCACACAATTTTTAATCTGAGCATGTTGGGTATCTATTTACTCGTTGTAACCTCATATTTTATATTTTATTACAAAAATGGGCATTTAGGTGCATTTTCCACAAAATATAGGGGTTTTGGTAATAAGTTGTGCTAATATCGTCCAACATAAAAATTTGCAACTGCCGACATTTTATTCTATAGGGTCTCGGATTTCGGAAAATATATAATGTTTTGGGGGTTTTAAGTAATTTTCAGGCCTAAAATGTGGATTATAACATGGGTGCAAAAAAACGAAACAACAAAGGCCTTGGGTTAATATTATTGGCAAGAAGTCACATATACACTGGCTAGGCCAGCAAAATACCAGCCGGGGTGAACCCTAGCAACAAGTGAGCTGGTTGTAACTGTTGTGCTTGCTCGTTCCTGATCAAAACATATGGAAACAAAGGAATCAGCATAAGAAGAAGACTAAGAAAAGAAGGTTTTCCTCAAGGGTGTTTTATTTGTTCCTTCCCTCATGTTTTTTTGCATATATCTACTGCTAGCAAGCAGTAGATATATGCAAAAACATTTTTTTATTTATAAACGCTTTAAAAGCGGTTTAAACTTACCTATGGCGCGCGCTCCCATCCGAAAATCTGAAAATTCTCGGGCGGCCGAAAAGCATCTTGTGGTGGGCGCATGCACAGTTCACATTTTCAGCCGGGAGACGAGGAGAGACACAAGGTAAGTCTATGGACAGCGTGCACCCCTATGCAGACACCGTGGGACAGGAAGTGCCAGCAAGGACAGAGGAGTCAGCTGGAAGGACAGATGAAAACCACATATTCTGCTTCATTCAGTACAGACTGTAATGTGAGCAACCAGCTGGTATTGACTGGGCCCCCTGACCTTGTAGGCTCCGGGGCAGGTGCCTTTTATGTATTCTCAGTGGTTGAACCATATCTTCTTCAAAGAAGAAACCTAAGCAGGGACAATAAAATGTCATCTCCTACCTGCACCATTCTGATTCCTGTTGTCATCTATTGAGTGAGTATGAGTGTTTGACAACAAGTATTTTGTGGTCGCAGCACGAGCTCCAGTATTCATCACGAGTATTTGTTTGTACCTATAGTTCTACAGCAGCTGGAAGCCTCCAAGTGCCTCCACCTGATTCACAGTGCACGAAAATAAAGCCAACATCCGTTTTTTTCGAGAGAGCTGTCTTTGGAAAACACAATCGTGAATCCTGAGCTATTGTATGGGGATAGACAGAAGCGGCCACAGCACATAATTCTACACAGTCACGATTTCCATTCTCAAGGCGTGCTTGTATTCTAGCCTGGCAATCACATCGTTTTTATAGCCATAATAAGCCAAGAATAGAGATCCCCTTAGAACGTTTAACTCTCAAGCCACCAGCCATCCTAGTTATATTCACCATGCACAGTGCTATACTGATATATCATCCTGTAAAAAGTGATAACATTTTTGCAATGTTATACAGGGATACATGTATGTGTGGGCAAAATTTAAAAAAAGCAAGTACAAATACCAGCCAGAAATCCAGTGAGCTTCTAAATTCCTCTCTGAGCTGACAGTACAGTGCCTCTGCTGCACTGAAATCCCAAACAGTGTTGTTGGCTCTGCCTACATTTTTTATGCTGGACTACAGAAAACCCCCACCTTATGTTATGGAGATGAAAAGAGAGTAGCTATTCCCAATAGTCCCAGCACCAATCTCACTTGGAAGGAAGACAGCAGCATAGGACCCGTGGAGCTTCTCTTCAGGTGAGACACTCCAAAACAACAATGACCCATTTCTGAGCTCCCACTGATCATCAGGTTAAACAAGGTAATCACCATTGACCACCATTTTAAAGGCAGCGCTCACCGTGACCATCAGTTTTAAGAGGGCATTAACCATTGAGCGCCAGTTTAAAGGCGGCACTCACCCATGAACATTACTTTAATGGGGATACCTACCATTGAGCACCATGTTATGGGGAGTACTCACCAATGACCATCAGGTCTGTTTTGGACGAAGTGGGAAAGAGTTAAGGTGGCCATACACCTTACGATTATCGGACAACACTTTTCATCCGATGATCGAACCGTCGTACGATTGTCGTACGACGGACCCACTATGCCCCGATTATCGCGAGGTTCAATTAGCCGCAATTAAAGAAAAGCACCTGGACGAATTGCTGTAATCAACCACACCTATTTTCGTTTGCCCATGAGCAGTGTAGATCGTACGATTTTTGACGTACGGAAACGCCACTAACCATGCGATAATCGTACAATCGACCGAAGTTTTCAAACATGCTGGAAAGACAAAAGTCGTACGATTGTACAGTACTGGCGGTTGCACACTCCCCATACACCTTGTGATTGTTGTACGATAATCGTAAGGTGTATGGGCACCTTTAGAATGTCTGCCAGGTTTTAATTGTCAGGTTTAATTGACAACAATTCACTTCCATTCCCTTCCAATCTCTAAGTGAGTGACCACAGGTACAGGTAATGTTGGGAGCGATATCTCTTTACTTGACCCTGCCTCAGGTAATGTTTGATCCAGGGCACTGAGCAGAAGACCCCCAGGTTCATGGATCTAGCAACTCATAGGGCCCAATCTGTTTTCAGTCTGCAATTACGTAGATCAGAATAAGCCAGGTCCAATTTAAATCCTCAGAGAGCAATGAAAACTCAAGAGAAGTTCCTGTTGCATATGCTGATATGTACTTATTGTATTACTGAGATGCAATATGTCTTTTTGAGCTGTAGATGGTGCTGTAGTGCAATGTTACTCTCTATATGCATGCTTATCTATGATACACAGGAAGTTTTCCTATATATATGTTTTCCTTTACAATGTTGTATTCTGTTGCAATGTCAATCTAAGCAAGTAAAACCTAATTCAGCATTCCTCAAGATCTCAGTGCTTCGTCTAAACACAGAACCAACAGTCCCAATCCTTCCCCACTACAAATTGGAATAGAGTTCCTTTTTAACTTCACTTTTTCTGCAATATTTTTGAAATGTTCTTTGAAAAGAAAACAAGATTTCATTGATGCCAAAGGAAAAGGGAGTGAGGGAAAACGTAACCTCAAGTGATGACAGAGAAACCAATGCAACAAAATAAATACAAAATTAAACAAATAAATAAATAAATAATAACATTTTAAAACCCTTTCACACACTATCCAAAACTAAAGAATTGTTTGTAGTAAGATTTAATAGGCTTCTCATATAATGTATCTTCTAAATCAAACTTCAGCCTCTTCTCAAATGATTTTGAGCTGTGTGACCACCCTCTCATGCTCCAGTGTGGGTACACAGGATGGCAGTGGGCACACACTGTAGAGTGGGCAGTGTTTGCAGTGGGCCACATTTTCAGTTCCAGGGCCACTCAGAAAATTAGGAAGGCCCATATAGAAGGATGTGGTGAACAGGGCAGGCAGTTGCCCAGCATGGATGCCAGCCAGCAGACAGTCCAGGTCAGTTCAAATGCACGTGCCCGACTCATGTGAATCATTAAAGGAGTTGTCTCACCTCTCCCGGACCGTGCGAGGATTAATGTCACCATGTGGAAATGGAAAACTGTCATCACATGTGGACTCTTCACAAGGTCCTCTAATCATCCCTTACATTTTGACAGATTCCAATTATGTGGTGTTACACTTCAGCCTTCTTTAAGAAATATGATTAAAATACAGGGATGGGATTTATTATCTGAATGGCTGAGACGGGGAGTTTCTCCGGGTCGTGGTTTCATTCATTATGGCTCTGCTACATAGGAGATTCCCTGTTTACAGAGACTTTATGTAACTGCTGGATAGTAGATTATTGGCCTGTAAACAGCCAAGCTGAACTCCATACAAATAATACAATGAATGCAGTTATGTATTAATTGAATCAAATCATTAACACTCCAGCACACTGTTACAGTAGGTGAGCACCAGAATACACATGCCATGCATTGTGGTGCATTCCTTTAACAACATGCCATACATTGTGGTGCATTTACTTCCTATTCTTCATATGCTAAAGCGTTAGTTCATCTTTCCAAACAAAAAAAGTATCTATGTAGTCCAGCTTCAGTACCATATAAAAAAAATAGTCAGTCCTGAGGTTTAAAAAAAAGATGCTTAATTTCCAAGGTATCCCTGTAGGAACTGGCTTTGTTGTCTGGATCAAAAATATGGCGGCACAGATTTATCAATGGGGCAGACATTTATAGCAAACATTGCATATTGGCAGTCATAGGAGGTGACCATTGCAGCTAGGGTGATATTAAAGCTGCAGAAAATAATAAAATATGTCCTAGAATGTAATGCATCACATATATTCTTACATATTCATCCATTAGTCAAATACTGTATATTGCAATGTGGTAGTCATGTCCCTTTTGTGTTAACCTTTCAAGATGTTTTCTTTTCCAAGAAGAAGGGAACACCCTGAAACCTTGCCCTGGAAAGGGTTAGGGTTAGTCAACCTCTATAGAATTGATTTTGCCATATACATTTTAATTTTTTTGCATAACAGTGGGTGTGGCAGGGTTATAGAACGAGGTGCACACACCATTTTCCTACATGAATATGCATATATACAAATAAACAATTACCTCTCTGGTGGCATGGCTTGCCTCTTCAGTTCTCTGGAAAATCGTAGTGGTGGCAGCGGGGGGCAAAAATGCTGAGGCCGCCTCTTCATCCTTCTCCTCCCTCTCAGTCCTCCTTCTCCCGCCCACTCCTTTTACTCCTCCTGCCCACTCCTTCTCCTTCTACCACATCTCACCCACTCCTTCTACTCCTCCTGCCCACTCCTTCTCCTTCTAACACATCCTCCTCCTCCCGCCGGTGAATGCAAAGTGATTTGTTCTTGCTTACATTTGTGTAATGAATATCTAGTAGTTTTGGAAATTCTGGTCATTTCTCTGCTGATGGTGCAGGTCAAATATTTAATAATTACAGAAAAAGATCATGGCACCTACAAACTCATCTGAAAAGTCAGGCAAATAACTGCAGTCAGTGAGCCACAGCTTTATTCTCCATTGGTAGACTACACTTCTCCAATGGCTTGCCCAGAATCGGAGAGTCTGGAAGGAGTAAACACACCTGTGATACCTTTTACATTATAAAATCAGTGAACCATAACTGCCATACACTCAAAAGTATATGAAGGTCCACGAGACACTCCCATGGTGGTATTGTGAAATACCCGCCGCAGGAAATTGGTAATACTAGTACGGGTGGCTTGCAGACAACCCCTTACCAATTGCCAGCATTCATGTGTTGATTGCTCAGACTCTGGCATTTGCTCGTCTGTCCCCTTAGGTGTCTGACTCTTGAACCTCAACCTGTCTCTGGATTGTCCCTCTGTTGAGGTTGCTTTGGGTACTATATTCACCATACTTATTAAAACCGCACTGCTTTCTGGTATATGTAAATCTTTGACATGACTTTAACAGGTCATATAACAGCGATCTCCTCTGATCTATAAAATTCAGCTGCAGCATGATGCAGAGAGCACACTACAGAACATCACACATTTCAAACTGCACTTTGCCCAGTGTGGAGTAATTGGCATGATGCAGCTCTTTTTTTAAATAGGCCCCGTGGTCTTTCTTTGCCTTTACATCAGGTTGGTACAAGTACATGTACAGATACTTTTTTTTTGGTTTAGTGTCATGTGACAGTTTTTCTAAAACAATACAGACTAATGATTTCAGGACAGTGGTGGAGCGCCAGAGCACGGTCCTAGCTGCAACCGCTGCAACCCTGGTAGTTCTCGTGAAAATGCCCGGTATCGGCACTGATATCTGAACATTCCTACCCAAAACCTAAAATTTAATATATTGCAGCTTACCAGTCCTTAATAGGGATGGGATTTGGGTTCAATTCTACCATAAGTTCGACTTAAACCCAAGTTGTTTGCAGTTTGCCAAATCGTTGAACAATTTGGCCAGATCACCCACGCACCGAACCTGCCTGTGTCCTAGCAATCGAAGATTGCTAGGACACAGGCAGCGGAATTAGTTGACTGAGAGTGGAGTGGAGAATGGCAGACCTGCAGGCTGCATACAAGTGATCTCGGCGACATCGCCAGGATCATTTGTACAAAACAATTGGTGGCTTCCCCACTGTACATTTTGCTCTGCTTGCCCAAAGCAGGGCTCAATGTAGAAAACAACTACCCGCCCGACGCCTGAAACTGCATGTCCCAGGCATCGTGAGATAGCAATTCCACACCCCTGCTGCCCCTCTACTCCCTGCTGCCCCAAGGCCGGGCCTTGGTTGGCCTTGTGGGAAATCCGGCCCTGCATGTAAGCTGCGGATAAGCTGCGGATAAGTTCGGTTTGGATATTTCGTTATTTTGGGATTCGGATCTGAAATTCTATTTGGTTCAGATTTTGGATTCGGACAAAATCTGAATTCCGTTAGTTTCGGATGAGTTTACGAATAATTGTTGCGAATAACACAGAAAACTAGGGATGCACCGATAACAAGTACAGATACTTTTCGAGCTCCAAGACTAGAGAAAAACTCAAAGGTTAGGAGGCCGCTGTCATTTGTAAGAAGCACACGGGGCTCCTGGGATTTGTACATGTGTTGTAATGTATGATTTTATTTTTATAAATATAAATATAGGGATCTACCGATACAAGTTTTGTGAGTAGAAGTACTGATACATTTTTGTTTATTGTCATGTGACAGTTTTTCTAAAACAATACAGACTAATGATTTCAGGACAGTGGTGGAGCACCAGAGCCAGGTCCCAGCTACAACCGCTGCAACCCTGGTAGTTCTTGTGAAAATGCCAAGTATCGGCACTGATACTCGAAAAGTATCTGTGCATCCCTACAGAAAACCATATACAGATATTAATACTAAAGCTGAGGGTCCTAGATCTGAATGCCATTCGGGGCAGGGAGACTCAGCTTGTATATGGCTCCCAGACAGGGGCGTCCCAAGGCCAGGCATGATCCGGAGTGGATACCCGGTGACACCCCACCGTAACATCATCTTGCATGCGCGTGACGTCGATGATGTCATCACGCCTGCGCAGTCATCTAGGTGATACCTGCCGGCAGCCATCTTTGTGATGGACGCCGGCAGACAAAGGAGGGGACGTTCACCCGGAAATTCGGGGGCTCCTGAATGCATATTGGAAATTTGAATGCCGAATGCCATTCGGGTCTGGGAGCCATATACATATATTACTAAAGCTGAGGCTCCCAGACCCGAAAGGCATTCAGGAGCCCCCCGAATGCAATTCGGAAATTCGGATACCGAATGCCATTCAGATCTAGGAGCCTCAGCTTTAGTATTATATGTATATACTGTATATGGCTCCCATATACAAAACGAAAATTCGTATTCAGACCCATTTGAATGCATTAAACCAAAAAACACATCTGGTTGGCCAGGAAAGTCACATGTCCCATTCAGTTTAGTTTTTGAATGAAATTCGGAAGGGATCCGAAATTCAGAAACGGAAATTCGGATTCGGACACATTCACATGGCTTTCTGGATTCAGAAATTTGGATGTGTCCGAATTTCAGAAAATTTGTCCGCATTTTGCTTCCGAACGAAACAAATCGCACACGTCTAGTTTCCTCCCACACTCCAAAGACATGCTAGTAGGTCAATTGGCTCCTGTCTAAAATTGGCCCTGTATGTATGTGTGTGACATAGGGACCTTAGATTGTAAGCTCCTTGCGGGCAGGTGAATGATGTGAACTGATGTGAGTGAATAATATGTACAGTGCTGCATACATTGAGAGTTCTGTATAGATACCTGTAATAATAATAATAATAATACATAAATAAATAGATAAATATAAACATTTTTTACTCTACAGTGCAACATGATCTCTAAACACTATATTGTTTTATACTTTGCTCTTCCTAACCATGTCCTGAAGGTGGCGCTTAAAGGTTTTTTTTGATGATTGGACCTCTCCAGAAAGCTTTTATTCTGAAAGTTGTATTTGTTGGCTATGGCGTATTACCTTGGAACTCAGTTAGTGAAAGGTGTTTTGTCTCCTGAAAACTGACAAAACACGACCTTGATCCATTCTGTGACAATTCCTATGAGAGATGAGTCATCATTCCGAACAGTTACTGCAACCGCAACGCTTTATTGGATTTTTATTTAACAACAGTTCCAAAGAAGACCAAAAAAAATATAGAGAAAATTAGAACTTAAGGCAAGCAGAACAGCTAGGTATTTTGGAAGAATTCATCTGAGGTTTTACAACATCTGGTTCCACCGACTGCAGTAAATCGGTCTCACTGGCGATAATGTGTTTCACGAGGCATTTGGAGGCTTCGTCA
>NW_017306382.1:91953-112423 GCF_000935625.1 Nanorana parkeri | reverse complement strand
CTATGATATTGTCGCACCATTGGTACTGATGTTTAATAAATATTAACTCCCAGATGAGCAGAGTTCTACATACTCTTACATGGCAAAGGGATGCCAGGAACATTCAATCTCTCATGTGGTTTCGTGCTCAAACAACATGTAGTGTGAAAACACACTCTTTACTTTGAGATCACTCCTGATGAGGTGCAGGTAACACTGCTTGCTACAAAATCACACAAAAATGCAAAAAATTGATTTCTCAAAAATCCTACATCCCTTCAAGTGAAAATTCTGTTTTTTCAAGGACCCCTGGACAGGTCATCTACATACCGTACATTGTGAAGTTTTATCATGGAATCCCGAATAGGTCATCTACATATTGCACATTGTGAGGATTTAGGCAATAGTACATTCAGTTTTATCAAGGAACCCCCGAGAGGTCATCTACATATTCTACATTGTGTGGTTTGGGCAATGGTAAATTCAGTTTTATCAAGAACCCCCAATAGGTCATCTACATACTGTACATTGTGAGGTTTGGGGAATGGTAAATTCAGTTTTATCAAGAACCCCCAATAGGTCATCTACATATTGTACATTGTGAGAATTTAGGCAAATCTAAATTCAGTTTTATCATGGAAGCCCCAATAGGTCATCTACATACTGTACATTGTGAGGTTTGGGGAATGGTAAATTCAGTTTTATCACAGAACCCCCGACAGGTCATCTACACATTATACACTGTAAGGATTTTAACTATACTATTAAAAGCCTAACCTACTTCTATAGATTGCTACAACCAGCTTTCTGCATTACCAGCAATAGGCCGCACGGCTACATGAATAGGTTTTTGCTGTCACTAATTAATTTTTGTGTACAGCAAAAGGTTCAGCCTTTCTGCTTCTTGGGTTGGGGTATAGTGTACTGTATATTAACAATTCACTTATAATCCACTGGGCCCATACACCTAGAGCCAAAATGTTAGCAGAATATGGTCAGGACCAGATTAACAAAGGGCCTATTGGAGCGCCAGCTCCAGGCCCACCACTGAAAATGGTGGCACCAAACCAGCAGAAAATGGTGGCACCAAACCAGCAGAAAATGATGTGAAGGTCGGCACTCAATGAAGAGCTGAAAGATTATTATTTTTTACTAAATAAAAACATGGCCACAGCTAACAATTCAGGGACATGAGACACCCCAGGTGACATGCCACTTTAATAAAAAGGGACCTTCCCGCCTACGAAATGCTGGTTGTTGGCTATGACCATGGTTTGGTTTTGTATGTTGGGTGCTGACCTTTTTCATCATTCTGTTCTTGTGTGGTGGAAAGTGGAATGCACTAGAATATTAGCAGGGGCTATTGAGAGACTGCCAACAATGTTATCATCGCCGACACCTATATCAGCATTTCTCAACCTTTTTACCCCAGAAGAACACTTGAAATAATTTTCAGTTCTCAACCTTTGCCTAAAATCATATCTACAACTCATGCCTAAGCGTACTTACACTTTACTGTAAATATATTCCACACATACACATATTGGTGTATTAATGAACAGGGACCAGGCTTTATAAGAGTTTTTTTTGGCTTCCTCTGGATCATCTGTGGGTTTAATGTTCTGCAAATGAAAGTTTTTATTTATTTATTCATTTATCCATTGATTGAACTAAAAAAAAAAAACAACAACTGTTTTTTCCCCCATTGGAGCAAGTTGGACCACGCTTTATAGGGTTTTTCTTTTCTCTTCTGGATTATCTGAATATGCAGGTTTGATTAATTAATTTAGTTATTTATTTATTTACTTATTCATTTATTTTTTAAATAATGCAACCCAATGGTCATGTTTTTTGTGTGGATCTGTTTTTTCCCCTGTTGGGGCAAATTGGACCAGGCATTATAGAGGTTTATTTGACTGGATCAGCTGGGGTTATAGGGTTCAGTTTATGGAGATTTTCTATTTATTTATTTATTTTGGATTAAACTTGAGTCTTTTTTTTTCATCCTGACTAACCACGCAATGACAGTTTTCATATTTTTCTCCTGACAAGTCCTTCTTAAAAAAAAAATAATAATCTAGCACCGAAGGAAACAAGAAAAATCGATAAAACTAAACAAAAACACGTTCTGCAACTCCCCGGGTGAGTAATAACTGCTTGCTGAATACGGCTGAACCCCTGAAAACCTTTAATAAGTCGCAGTAGGGTGTTCTGAGGTCAGGCTCGCAGATTCCTCAGCTATAGAACATATCATTTTCGGAGAGCTGTGAAAATCTAATCTGAGAGCCAAGCCAATCAGAACGCAGGCACTTCACAGCAGGTTATATGGATAGCTGGAGATTTGGAACGCACAGGCGAGAATATTTTTAGCATTAGAAACATCACAAGGGTTTAGGTAGACCTTGTAGATTAGAGGAAAGTCTCTCTCCCCACTGCTGTTTGTTCTGCTGCGGCTGTCACATCTGCTTTATGCAACCTACTTTCCTTCTCCTGTCCTACTACAGTTCCCAGCATGCTTTGTCACATAAGGCGTTTTGGGTCAAGGGTGGATCATTTGATTTCGGCAGTAACATTGTGGCAAAGGTTTTCATTGTATGAGGGATTGTGCAAGTATTTTGCTTCAGGGTAAAATAAACCTGTACACAGGTTGTCATTGCTAACCTCTCCTACAAAATATGTTAGATCCTGGTCTGTCATGCTGATCCTTTGGCTTGAATTAGATTTATGAAGGGATTAAGTGCACAGAAAGTTATTATTATTTTTTTGTTTGTGGCTATTGAGGAATGTATGTATAATGTGTATAATGCACAGAGTTCAGGGGTCAGAAGTGCATAATGCAGGTAGTGCAGGGGTCAGGGGTGAGTAAGGCACAAAATGCAGGGATCAGAAGTGTATAATGCACAGAGTGAAGGGCTCAGGAGTGTGTGATGCACAGAGTTGAGAAGTGCGTAATGCTCAGAGTGCAGGAGTCACAAGTGTGTCATGCACAGAGTGCAGGGGCTAGGAGTGCATAATGTGCAGAGTGCAGGGGTCAGAAGTGCATATTGCACAGAGTGCAGGGGTCAGAAGTGCATATTGCACAGAGTGCAGGGGTCAGACGTGCATATTGCACAGAGTGCAGGGGTCAGAAGTGCATATTGCACAGAGTGCAGGGTTCAGATGTGCATATTGCACAGAGTGCAGGGGTCAGAAGTACATATTGCACAGAGTGAAGGGGTGAGAAGTGTGTAATGCAGAGAGTGCAGGGGTCAGGAGTGCATAATGCTCAAAGTACAGGGGTCAGAAGTGCATATTGCACAGAGTGCAAGGGTCAGAAGTGCATGACACATAAAGTGCAACAGGGGTCAGGAAGGCAGGGGTCATGGATATGTTTCACACAGAGTATATGGAAATATATATATGTATATACATATATACACATGTATACTGTTTGTAAAGGTATAGCATTCTGTGTGTGTGTATACAGTATGTACCGGTATACTGTTTTCTAGAAATCTTTTTTGTTGCGGACTCATCTGCGTTATACATTAGCCCCAGTATCACACCATCAATTCCATTCCCTGCAAACACTTGGAATAAAACCTGTGATTTTTACAGCAAATATTACTCCCAATTCCATCTTGATTAAATGTGCTATTGTTAAATAATTGTGCAATTCAGTGCTAAATGTACTTCATAAATCTGAACCCTATATACAGACAGGATCAATACAACACTGTGCCTAATGAATGTGCATATTCATATTCATAGAAACATCTGCAAATTTTTGAAGATGGATATTGTAGAGTTAAACTTAAAGGAGAACTCCAAAGAGATTGGATCTGCCACTTAAAGATAAAATCTTTCTTGCTTTTTTTTAAAGCCCAACTCTATATTAACAAGTCTAGTCTCCCTTTGCACTCCCCAGTCCAGTCTCTTTTTGCACTCCCTAGTCCAGTCTCTTTTTGCACTCCCCAGTCCAGTCTCTTTTTGCACTCCCCAGTCCAGTCTGTTTTTGCACTCCACAGTCCAGTCTCCTTTTGCACTCCACAGTCCAGTCTCCTTTTGCACTCCACAGTCCAGTCTCCTTTTGCACTCCACAGTCCAGTCTCCTTTTGCACTCCACAGTCCAGTCTCCTTTTGCACTCCACAGTCCAGTCTCCTTTTACACTCCCCAGTCCAGTCTCCTTTTGCACTCCCCAGTCCAGTCTCCTTTTGCACTCCCCAGTCCAGTCTCTTTTTGCACTCCCCAGTCCAGTCTCTTTCTATAGTCTGGCTTTCTTGGCTGTACTGTGGATAAGAAAATAATCCAAAACTGTGCCCAACCACACCTTCTGAAAGTAGAAGGAGGTTTATTCCCCCCTTTTTTGGAAGCTAACTAGGGTAACAACCACAACCGTCTGGATCAGAAAGGTCAACGCAATGATGGAAGCTGCACACTGGATAGCAACCTACAGGGATCAATATGATAGGTTTTATGGCATTTGGGCCACCTGGCTTGATCACCACTCCTTCCTGTAGACCCTCCAGGATCTTTGGGACCTTCTCCCTTGGGGTCCATAGGAAATACAGGTGTTAACTTTCTATTTGTTCATGGTTTACTGTTCTATGTTGATCCCCTCTCCCTTATTTTCTGTGATCATATGATCATTACCTACTCTTCCCTCCTAGCCTTTCCCTTTTACACTCTACCCCGCTGGTGTCAGCCCAACTTGGCAGACCCAGCATAATGAAGAGACAATGCCGGTAATGTTTTCTGTATTACTCTTCTTTGCAAACATTACTAGATGGAGCTGTGGAGCATGGAAAATAATTATTTATTTCCAGCATCTTCCTTCCTCAGCCATTGGGTGGCAGGTGTGATGACCTCCCACGCATGCCTGATGAAGTTGCCTTATCTCAGCATTCTGCTCCATTCGTAGCATCTCACCGATGCCAGCAGTGTACACTTGACTGCACATGTGCCGCAGCAGTGTGCATTAAAAAAACATGCTAGCTAACTGGTAAAGAAGACACGTACAAAGGGGTCTATTTATAAATCTGGTCTATTTATAAATCTTCTACCCAGCCATACGCTGAGTGATTGCCCTTTGTATGCTGTTCTTGCCACTAGATGGAGCCAAGGAGCATAGGAATTTCCCAGGAGTGCCGTTTGAGGAGCCATATGATGGGTGGAAGCTTTATAAATGGCCCTGAAAGTCTTTCACTACTTTCTTTCTACCTACCAGATGTTTTTTTTTCAAACTCAGTTCCCCTTTAATTCCACTTGTAGATTTGTATGAGAATCTAAAAGAAATGTTTGTTCTGTAAAAAATGTTAGTTTTATCTGAACTCATCTGGCTGACTGCATTGCTTACTGAGACCATTGTTAATAGGGCAGGACCATTTTCCAACGTTTTTTCAGTCATGGCACCCCTTAAAAGTATGCAAAATCTCGAGGCACCCCAGTCTAAAATGTAATGGATTTTATGGGGGACTCCATGCAAAACCACAAAAAGAAGGTCCTCCTCATTTCGTAGTCCGCCCTTCAAATCAGGAGCCCCATTTCACATCAGAGCCCCCCACTTTCACATCAGAGTACCCATTCACAACAGGTGCACCCTCCTTTTATATCTGAGGCCACTCCTCACATCAGAGTCCCCCTCTTTCACATCAGAGTCCCCCACTTTCACATCAGAGTCCCCCCACTATCACATTAGAGTACCTCCTCACAATAGATGCACCCTCCTTTGACATCTGAAGCCCCCCCTCACATCAGAGTCGCCCTCTTTCGCATCATAAGCTTTGCTTTACATAAGAATCCCCCTTTACATCAGGAAACCTCTTCACATCAAAAACTCCTTCTTTACACCAGGAGGTTTTTGAGACACCCCTGAGGAAACTAGAAGGCGCCTCTGGGTGCCAATGCACCCTGTTTAAGAAAGGCAGAGCTAGACAGTACTGGGCCTCTAATGCTGCGGGGCCCCATAGCAGTTGCATGATTTGCTGTGGCTGTAGAAGTTCCCTCATACAGAAGATGCCATTAAAAATATGATACAGTGAATGTGTGTTTGCATGGAGCGTGAAAAATATAACTAGTAAATGACATTATTACACATGAATGTTCTATATTCTCATGGTTATCTCTTAAAAGTCATAACAGAACATTTTACTAGATTATATTAGTAAAGTCAGCTGCATGACTAGATCTGTCCAAGGCAGACTGCTAGCAGTGAAAATTGACCAAGTTTTTGCAGATATGGCACAACGTACAGTAAAATGTTGTGTCTACAATTAGGTAAATTAGAGTCCACCCCTGGGGTCACACTAAAGGCATGAAAAATGCTCCCCACTTTCTTTCCTATAGCCATAGATTCATTAAAGATGAACTCCAGACAGATATAACACAGCCCTGTAATCATGAATGCATTGTATATTTAATAACACAACCAGTGTAAGTTCCTGAATTTGACCTGGTATCAGCCTTTTGCCGTCCATCTACTTCAGAGCCCAGAGAGGGGGAGGAAGAAGCAGAGCAGGGAGCCAATCTGGTATGTTGCAGTGGAAGGAGCATGCTAATGGGAGGAGAGAGAAGTGACAGAAAGTTGAACTTAAAGGAGACCTATGAGGTGAGTGCTTTTCACTCACCTCATAGTTCAAGCCGACCTGTGACAATGAGACTGTCACAGGTCAGCTCAGTAGATCGGGAAGTGAGCAAACACATACTGGCGTTCGCTCACTTCTCGATCTTGTCAAGGCAGAGAGCCGTGACAGGGGAGGGACTGGATTCCCCCCTCCCCGCTCCGATCCTCCAGCGCTGACTGGCGGAACGGACAGGGGAAGGGGCGGGTACAGCTGGCTCTGCCTCTAGATATACCACGAGCTGTAGCTCGTGGTATACTGAGCTTAGGGTGACGGGAGGACGCTAGTTTGTGTCCTTCGGTTACCCTTAGGAGAACTATGGGGAAAAGCCCTAACCCCATAGTTCTCCTTTAATAGTGTGCAGCTTCTCTTTTCACTGTCCAGTTACAGGGCAGGAACCTGTAAGTAAAACTGAAACTACAGCAGAGGAAGATCAGTTCTGCAGATCTCCTCAGAGGTGCCAGGCAACAGCCATAGGCAGTGGACAAAAATATAAATATCTACATTTCTGTATAACAGATTTTTCCTTTTGACAATATATCAAATGAAACCAACACATATATCCGAAAACAATACAAAGTTTTGTCTGGTGAACTTTTCCACTGCAGACCATGCTGACAGCAGGGGACACGTGTTTACATAAAAAAAGATTTATTTTAAAGAAACCAGAATTTACTACCAGAAACAACAGAAAGGCCAACATTGCACATGGACTGCACACACATGGTGCATTGTCACTGTGCAGGGAGCCATACACCAAGCTATAGCAGCTGACTGTATCACTTTCTCTCCTCTTGCTCTCTCCCCCATGATCAGGAATTTTTTTGTGCAGGCAGGAGAGCAGCACTGAGCTGTCTGCTCCCTATAGTGTCCATCCAGACCCTCATCACAGGGAATCTGCTGGCTGCCTCCTCCTGTCTGCTCAGCTAGGCAGATGGAGGGAGGAAGCAGCTTCTTCCGGGTCACTCTCCCTCTCTTAAAGGGTATCTATGGTCAAAAAATAAAAATAAATCTGTATTTCTAGATTCAATTTAAATAGGTTCTAGCCCACTCCTAATAACCATATCCATCTAGACGTTTGTAAACGTACTTATTGAAGATCCCCATAGGAATTACAACTGAATTACAATTCAACTACAATTCAACATCTGAACTATGTAACATTATCATTGCTTGCTAGAAGCAATGCATCATGGGGTATGAAGTCTTCAGAAATGGAGATTACATCACATTAAGCAGCAGGGAAAGAGAGGCAAAGCACACGGGGAATCCAGGAAGTTGGTGAAAGTGATGGGCAGACAGAAAGCAGCGCTCACTACATAAAAAAATATGTTTTTTTCTAGTAAGCTTTGATTGTATTACCAGAGACAGCTCCAGTATGTATTCCTATTACAATACTGATGTTATCACAGGAGAGGATAGGCTGCAGGTTTTGTATTCCTATTACAATGCTTATGTTATCACAGGAGAGGATACGCTGCAGGTTATGTATTCCTATTACAATGCTGATGTTATCACAGGAGGGGATATGCTGGGACTTTACAACTCTTTTAAGCTTCGGTACAGACACTTAGCGGAGGAAGTCAGCTCAATGTGCCAATCTACGCCTAGTCAGACCAGGCGCAGATCTGGGACTAATAACTGCACTACATTATAGCCCAAATATTGTTTATAGAACACAGAAGCTGTGACATTCCTGTGACAATTTGCAAGTTTATGTAACAAGTCATTTTGCACATAGGTGCATTGTGTTGATGATTTGGTGCATATCAAGTGTGCATCACATGTTGAGCAAAAAAAATCAACAATAGTATTGTAGCACCCTCTCAAATGTCGCGATTCAATTCAGAAATATTTGGACTGTAACCAGCCTAGATACTGATTATTCAGAGCTCTGCATTCTATAGTTGTCCCTGAGTCTGCTGGATCGATTGCTCCTCCTGTTGCTGAGGAAAAGGGAGTCTTGGCATACAGTGAGGGAGGATCCATCCTCAGACTATGACCATGTACCTGACCCTGACCAATCCCTGAGTAGGATGACTCAGAGGTATGGCTGAGGGCAGGTAATAAAAGGTTTGGGGACACTGTGCAGAGGTCTCTTCCAGGTGTCTGTTCTAGAAGAAGCCAGCGGTTCTTACCTGAGTCCTCCGCCAAAACATATTGGCCGAAAATGGCACTTTTGGCATAATGCCGAAAGTGCAATCTTTCTGCCGAAACAGCGGCACATCCCTGCTTTCTTTTCTCCCCGCTGGGCGCTGCTCTGTGTCCCAGCGGGGAGGAGAGAAAGTGACAGCCGGCCGAGCGCTGCGAAAGGAGAGCGCTGTGTTTGTGGGTTTATGGGGGGGGGGCCCGAAATTTTTTTTTGCACCAGGGCCCTTTGTTTCTTAGCTCCGCCACCGTACTGGACCATCCTGGTTGTTCGCAGTATTGTTAAAGAAACCATTGGTCACTATGACCGGATCCCGTTGCTATGGGCCTCAGCGGTTGCTAGGGGAGAAAGCAGTCCTTTGAAGAATCCGCCAGGGCATCCCACAGACCCCAAATCCTCTCTCCTGTTGACCTTTGCAAATAAATCTACAAAAAGACCCTAAGACTTGAGTCCATTCTGTCCGTGAGTGTCGGTGTGCTGTTGCTGAACAAAGGGGACCGGTGGCTGGAACTAACAGGTAGGAGGACCTCAATTCATATCCAGCGGCTCCTTCGGGGGTGAGCGCTACAGTATATTGGACAGACTGTTCAGATTCGGCATGCCATCACATTCCCTTCAAATGGGCTGATATTTTCCAGTGTTTTACACTCTTAGTTTATCCAAGACCGGCATTTCAAATCAACAACAACTCTAAGAATCTATGTGTGGCTCTGGTGGAAACATCGGAGGTCCCTGAACACTGGCTGGGTAATTAAACCTTTACAAACATGGGCAATTCCTGTGAAGGGCATATTTAGCCAAAAGGGAATAGTTAGCATAGTGACGCCCTAGTAGAAGCAAGAAATCACATTTGCTCACTTTTCTCATTTGTCTACCCTGGTTTGGTTAAACTGAGGTTTAAGAGAAGCTAATACAGAATAAAATGGCTAAATGCCATCTGGTCACACTCCAGCTCACACACTTTTGGCTGCCCTCTGGATAACTCACTTCTCTCTTTAAATCATAACTCCAGCCAACTTTTTATTAATTCGTTTTGGATATTTATTTTTGCCGGTGACCCCATTAGGATTTTATCTTAGTGATGGAGTTGCTTTAAAAAAGTGATGAAAATGTCTTCTTTAAAGTGACATTAAAGTCAAAAATGTTTTTCCCTCCCCCCAATGTTAATGTCAGCACTTACCTTAAATGATGTTTCTTAATCCGATCTTCTTCTTCTTTTCTGTCCTTTTCATCTGTCCCTCCAGCGCTGCGGCGGCTCTCAGATCCAGCGCTGACTCCTTTGAGCTTGCTGGCACTTCCTGTCCCACGGTGTCTGCATGCGGGTGCACGGCGTCCATAGACTTACCTTGTGTCTCTCCTCGCTTTGAAAAGTATTAACCCTTTTCAAAGTGTTTTTTTTTACACTTTTTATATATACTGCTTGCTAGCCTTATATATATATGCAAAAACACAGGAGGCTTTAATTATCCTTTAATGATCTCCATCCAGGCCTTGAGAAGGTAAGCCTTGGTGTATACCACCCAGAGCAAGAACACATACCACAAACAGATGCCGGAATCAATGTATACTAGACATGTAAGCTGCAGAAAAATTCAGTTCGGTTCGGATTCGGACGAAATCCGAATTTTTTTCCCTTGCGGATGAGTTTAAGAATATCCGTTGCGAATGCCAAAGCAAACCATATACAGATATTAATACTAAAGCTGAGGCTCCTAGACCCGAATGGCATTCGGAAGTCTGAATATCCGAAATACCAGTCGGGAGCTCCATAAAGCAATACGGGTCTGGGAGCCATATTAAAGCTGAGGCTTTCAGACCCCAATCGCATTCGAAAGCTCTCAAATGCTATTCGGAAATTCGGACTCCATTCGGGTCTAGGAGCCTCAGTTTTAGTATTATGTGTATATGTAAGTCGTATTCTATAATACAAACAAATATTCGTAGCGACAACATTGTGACCCATAAATATATAAAACTAAACCTGAGGCTCCTAGACCCGAATGGCATTCGGGAGCTCCCGAATGCAATTCGAAAATTTGGATTCAGACCCATTTGGATGCATTGAACTGAAAACCACATCTGATTGGTCAGAAAAGTCACATTTCCGATTCAATGAACGAAATTCGGTCGGGGTCCGAAATTCGGAAACGGAAATTCGGATTTGAATGCATTGGGATTCGGAAATTCGGATGTGTCCGAAATTTCGGAAAATTTCCTGCAAATTTTAATTCAGAACGAAACAAATCGCACATGTCTATTGTATACAGATATTTGTTTAGAACCATTGAACCTAGCAACCTTCCTCAAGTTCAAGTACTCCCGTCAGCCCAGCCCATGTATGACTGATCAAAGATACCCTCAGAAAATTGATAACCATGGTGATTCACATTAAAACTGGACTTGGTTTTAAAACCCAGTTCTTGTGAAAATCAAATCCCCCCTCAATCCCTTCCACTCCCCACAACCTCCCTCTCATAGCCATCCACATTTTTGTTTTTGTTTTTACTTACCCACGTTCACCATCAGGTTGTCATTTCCAGTGGCGAAAACTGGTGATTGCTTGCTGCACTCTTCTCTAGACTGGCCTTGCAGTGGTTCTCTATGTAACATAATGACACTGGTCCTTTAGGACTAAAGGTGGTGGGGACTAGTGATTGCTTGCTGCACTCTTCTCTAGACTGGCCTTGCTGTGGTTCCCTATGTAACATCATGACACTGGTCCTTTAGGACTAAAGGTGGTGGGGACTAGTGATTGCTTGCTGCACTCTTCTCTAGACTGGCCTTGCTGTGGTTCCCTATGATACATCATCACGCTAGTCCTTTAAGACTAAAGGCGATGGGGACTGGTGATTGCTTGCTGCACTCTTCTCTAGACTGGCCTTGCTGTGGTTCCCTATGATACATCATCACGCTAGTCCTTTAAGACTAAAGGCGATGGGGACTGGTGATTGCTTGCTGCACTCTTCTCTAGACTGGCCTTGCTGTGGTTCCCTATGTAACATAATGACGCTGGTCCTTTAAGACTAAAGGTGATGGGGACTGGTGATTGCTTGCTGCACTCTTCTCTAGACTGGCCTTGCTGTGGTTCCCTATGTAACATCAAGACACTGGTCCTTTAACACTAAAGGTGGTGGGGACTGGTGATTGCTTGCTGCACTTTTCTCTTGACTGGTCTTGTTGTTGTTCCCTTGTGATGCCATGAGACTATTCCTTTAAGACTAAGGGAGTCTTTAAGGATCCAGATGATGGGCACTGTCATCAGCCAGTTGATAGTCTCCATATCACAAAGTAGTGATGTAGGCACTGAAAGAAGGATCCTACTGTGCTGCAGTCCAGAAGAAGAAAGAATTGGACCCAGCCTGTCACATGACTGCTAACAGAATTAAATAACTGGGATCTTTAGCTTAGTGTTTTTCCCTTCTAAATGTGAATTGCTAGGGGCAGGTGAAATGGGAGGAGAAAGGGTTTATTTTTTTTAAATGTACAGAGATGAGCTTTAAGTTTGACACTGTGCCAATTTATGAAGCATCTATACTGTATCAGTTTCAAACCAATAGATTAGGGTCTCATTCACACGAGAAAGGGCCGGCACGTACATCTCCGTGCTGCGTGCACGGCTGTATTGGGCCGCTCCCGGGAAGGACAGGTGCTGCGTTTGATTAGTACGCAGCCCCTGTCCTTCTCTATGGGAGTAAGCAGCCGTATGCCGCCCTACGCTCACTCCAAATGCAGTACCGTAGGGGTGCGGGTGCCCCGGCGTGGACGCAGACAGGATCCATCCTGTCAGCGTACAAGTACAGGCACCCGCACGGACGTGCAGGGCAGTGAGCGTAGGGCGGTGTACGGCCGCATACTCCGATAGAGGAGGACAGGGGCTGCGTACTAATCACACGCAGCCCCTGTGCTTCCCGGGAGCTGCCCGTTACGGCCGTGCATGCAGCACGGAGCTGTACGTGTCGGCTTTTTCTCGTGTGAATGAGGCCTAAAAGGGGTGGACACATTTGTGCAGAATTCAGGAACCAGTCAGCCTAAACTAGGTAAGCATCTCCTGACTATAGAGGAAAAGACACCAAACCTATTGGCTACCTATTTCCCGAGTTCCGTACGGCCCTCCAAGATAATATGTGTGTGCACAGCTAAGCTTACTGCAGACAAGGACCCTCCAGCAAATTATGACCTATCGACAAGTGCACTCAACAAAATGTAAGCTCTCATGCACTTTAAACCTCTGCAAATGTTACTCTTATGATCCGACTCTAGGGAGAATTAATGGCTTCTTTCTGCCACGGTCCGCCATAAAGACTATTTCAAAGTTCTTTTGTCAGAGATAAATATTTTTAAAGCGGGTCAAGTAGCAAAAATAATCATTTTGAAAAGCATAGTTTCTGAAAACCAGAGCACAGTAAAAAGAGAATTGTCCATTGCAAGACACTTGTTGAAGTTAGTTGAATTTGGTCCTTCAAAACGCTTACTGACTAGTCGTGAATCTACATTCAGGGCTCTTTCACACGTGCGTTGAGAATTTAATGACAGAGCAGCACTGATTAACACAATATAGTGTTAACAAGGCATTCAGCCGGAATCTTCAAGGCATTAGCGAGGTGTCAAAAACACTTGCAAAATGCCCTGCAAGTAGGGGACGGTAAAGTGATGTAGTAAAGGGAAGTGACCAGCAGGAGTCGCAGTAGCTGGGCAGACTTGGGTCGTGGCATCTGCAGCTGCTCTGTCCTCTCACTCTCTGATTTCCCAGTGTTTTCTGGGCTAGCAAAACCTTATATACCTCTCCTGAACGCCTGTGCAACGCTTGACAAATGCCTGAAAAACGCTCTGGGGAGCGTTGATAGACTTCAATAGACTTCAATGGAGGCATTGTTCCAGCGGCAACGCCTCTAGAACGCGACATGCAATCTATTTTTTCGACGCGACGCTAACGCCCACGTGGAACTGTACTGTGCGGTTCCCATTGTTTTAGCCCACATAGGCGTTAAGAGATGTTAAAAATGCCTTATTAATGCCTGGTTTTGCCGCACGTCTGAAAGAGCCCTTATTGTGTCAAGCAAAAGAAAATGTGTGCTTTGGTGCAAAAGGTCACAAAAGTACCATCCATAAACGTATATTATAATAGAGAAAGCCCATTAGGGCCACTAGGTATTTCCTGTTTTAAATTGAGCTTTTGGCTCAGATTACACAGTCAGCAATAGCTAACTTGGTCATGCGCAGAAGCCCTTGTGTGGTACGCACACCCTAGGGGATTGCAGTTCCGGGCGCCGGGCGGATAGTTGTTTTCCACATTTAACCCTGCTTTGGGCAAGGAGAGCTAAATGTACAGCGGTGAAGACGTCGCTTGTTTTCTACATCAGTCAGTACCAAGACTTGCTTTTTGATGGAGGCCAGAAAAATCTGAGTTGATTAATGATTGGATGGGAACACTGCTAGATCTGTTACGCTAATTTATATATATATCATATCAGACCAATCAGGACTGGATACATGTTACTTTCCTATCCCAAATGACTGGTGTTAGAATTGGACATGCCACTAAATCCATGTACAGGAAGTTCACAATGTGGTTCAAAACGATTCTATGCAATGTATATTTATACCACAATATCAAAATTTTGAATGTACTAATGTGATAGCCAACCCCCGATGATGCTTACTCTCCCTGCACTCCCCCATCATCATCCTGTTTACTTGCTAGAGCCCTAAGTCGGTCTTCGCCCTTAACAGGCTTATGACCTTTATCCTTCGTGGTGATGCCAAGCCCTCACATCCCCATTGGCCATTCACTATGATGGGCTGCCTCACTAGCAGTGGGTGGCCCTGCAAATACAATGCAGCTTGACCAAAGTTGATTTTATAATCTGTGATGGTTCTCATTCATCCAGGTCATGGTAAATCTGTAAGTCATAAATCAAAGCAACTGGACTGGGCTGTAATGTTCTAGAAAATATTTTACTGGTCATCCGACTAGCTTTTTTAATTCAGAATGACTTGTAGAAAAATTATCCGGAAATAAATATGGTGAACATTGCTCCAATCAACATGATCTGTCTATCATAACCAGCATGGGGTCAGAGACCTCATGGAGGTAAGGTGTTGATTGCATTTGCATGGTTGGAGCTAGCAGGTGTTATTGAGCCGCCCAGAGAGAGGTGTTTAATCAGCCTTGAATGCGCCAGCATGTAAACAGACTCCTAGCCACTATAGCAGCTGAGACTTTGTATACATTTGTTCTCTCAGTTGCCGCTATATGGTAGATATGAGTACTACTATATGCGACTGAAGGTGCTCCCTTGCCTGTCCCTTCCCTCCACCATGTGTCCTGGGCTCATCTGTCTCTCCTGGGTGTCTGTGAATAGGCAGGGCAGATCCTGTCATTCATCTGCTCCTTCTCCATTGACAGCGCAGGTTGTATTGTAATAATTCATAGCACAAGCTCTATGAATGAAGAAGGGGGCAAGAAGGGGAACATTAATGGTGCAGCTTTATTACAATGATAGCTACTGTTGTTGAGCCCCAGAAGATAGTCATTCTGGGGTGTATTCGGTGGCATGAAGGAAGGAGTTTGCCATGAAACAGCAGCCTAGAGGGGCGGGATACACACCATTCACAGGTAATTAAAGTACACTTTTTAAAAAAAATTTAATGTATTAAAAAAATCTTTAACTCAGCAGCTCAGGAACCCCTGTTTCCCCTCCCAGCAGTGACTCAACAGCTCAGCTCCCTGCTCTTCTTCCCAGATCTCCTGCTCTGCGTTTTAGGCTAGGTTCACACCTAGGCGATTCAGATGCTGAGCTGTTTTCGTCGCGCTTTTCAATGCATAGAGATGTCCAAGGGACGCGCGACAACCGCCTGAAAATAGCTCCTGCACCTTTTCGCGCGACAGGCGATTTCGGTCGCGAGACAAACTGCAAAAGGTGTGAGCAGCCTCCATTGACTTCAATGCGAATCTGTGTTTTGCGCGATATCGCGCGACTCAAACCACTCGATAAATCGCCTAGGTGTGCACCGGCCCTTAAGTAGAGATTAAAAATCCGGAAGGCTTCCTAATCACAGCTGGGAGGGTGTGCAGAGGGAGCTGAGCCCAGGGGCGTATTTGCCGCAAGGCAAACAAGGCGTTTGCCTGGAGCGGCACTTTGCAGGGGGAGCGGCATTTTTCGCCCCCTGCAAAGAGGAAAGCCGGTGACGGGTGGACAAATTCGGGCAGCCTGTGCTGCCTACTCAGGTGGCTTCTAGTAGGGACTGGCCACGAGCTGCCGGGTGACAGAGGAGGCGTGGCAGGGGGAGCTGCAGGTAAGAGGAGCAGCATGTGTGCAGGGAAATAGACCTTGTACAGCCCATAATAGATCCTGCACAGCCCACTTGAGAGTCTCTGTGCAGGGTCTATGGTGGACTGTGCAAGGTCTATGGTGGGCTCTGGAGGGGTCTCTGGTGGGGTTTTCAGCGACTCAGGACTGCTGTGCAAGGTCTACGGTGGGGTGTGCGGGGTTTTTGGCAGTCTCTGCCTGAGACCCTTGCTTCCCTGTAACGCTAAGGCCTTATTCACACAGCTAAGTGTCGGCCCATACAGATCCATGCGGCATGCACGGTCGTAACGGGCCGTTCCCGGGATGTTGCGTGTGATTGTACGCAGCAGCCTATTCTTCTCTATGGGAGTACGCGGCCGTATGCACACCCGAACTGCAGATCCATGCGGGTGTCCGTGCTCGGACACAGACAGGATCCATCCTGTCTGTGTACGAGTACGACCACCCGCACGGACGTGCAGGGTGGGTGAGCGTAGGACAGAGTACGGCCACATCCTCCCATAGAGAAGAAAAGGCTGCTGCGTACAATCATACGCAACATCTGTCCTTCCCGGGAACGGCCCGTTACGACCGAGCATGGATCTGTACGGGGCGGCTCTAAGCTGTGTGAATGAGGCCTAATAGCGCAACCTGTCAGAAGCTGCATCCAGCAACTTGACAGGTTACGCAAAATGTCTTGAACAGGCAGGGGTGGGACAAATTTAGATGGGGGGGTGCCGAATTTCGTCTAGCCTAGGGCAGCACGAAACCTAAATACACCGCTGGCTGAGCGACTGAGTGCCTGCTGGGAGGGGGAACAGTAGGAGCTAAGCTACTAAGCCACAGCTGGGAGGGAGGAGCAGGAGAAGCTGAGCTGTTTAACCACTATCGATAAAAGATTGACTTCACAAGGAGTGCATTGTTTTAAATGAATCAGCCCACTCACAGAATTGCATTGAGAGAAGGAACAGTAACGCACAACCATTGTGTAGCACTGCATATTAGGAAGAAGTGCCTGTGTAGGTAAGAAACAAATATGGCTGCCCCCATATTTATTTATAATCACGAGCTATAGACAGAAAAAAGGGTATCCTCTCCGTACATATTGATACGACTATTTATTGGATCTTTTACATGTATATCTAAAAAAGAGCCCTGGAAAGATTGTATGTTCCCTTTAAGGAAAGCGTGCATTGACGTTTGCTGAACAGCAGCGTGAAGAGGATTTTTCTTAACAAAAGTTTATAAACACAATGATGATGTATAATTTAAAAACAAATGCGTTTTTCAACCTGAATCTTTTCCTAAAGATATCTAGGATGAAAATCATGGGGTTAAAATAATAATTCCACTGTTTAAAGCCCCAGTAGACTCATTCCCAAGCCCACTACAATCGGCAGGAACCTCAATTGTTTCTGGGAATAGATTTATTGAAAACAATAGAACCTCGCTAATACAATTCATTCCAGGGAGAAATGTTTATTTCAGTAATATGTTACAAGAACAGAGGCTTTGAACACAGCGGAAACCACGCATAATTCCACCACATGCAGAATACTCGCCAATTTCATCCAATTCCAACATCAGATTTAACAAAACTGAATCAGAAAGCCAATCCAGAAAAACGTGACTGCGGCTCTAAACTTTGCATTACGCATAGGGAGCCTTGCATTATATAGTATTATAGTTTACAAATACATACTGAGCACCTCATTATGCCTTATTATTATCCAAATTGAATACATATGCCATACTGTCAGACGTAGCAGAGGTGAAATGGAGACACCCACCCCGAATGTGTCTTCAGATACATTTCATAGAGTCTCAGGAGCCTCGAGCACAGTTATACTGATAGTGATTTCAGCTACGAAATCAAAGCTCTGACCTTCCCCCACCTGCTTGTACCACGATCAATGAGGCCCCGCATTACGAAGGCTGGGTTCACACCTAGGCGTATTGAATATGCGCGTTTGTTGCGCGTTTCGCGTCGCACGTTTTTACAGCAATATGCTGTAAAAACACGCACGACAAGCACGCGTTTCCGAGGGCTACTTGGCTGTATCCCAATGGAAACGCGAGACCAAAACGCCCCAAAGAAGTACATGTACTTCTTTGGGCGTAGGCCGTTTTGTAGCGAGTTCAGACGGGCTGAAATACGGAAAGGTGTGAACCATACCCATAGAAAACAATGGGATTTTCAAGTTTGTACATTTTGTAGAGCGTTCGTAGAGCGTTGAACGCGATACAAAACGGAAAGGTGTGAACAGGGCCTTAGAGGAACCAATAGTTTCACCAAAATGGTGGGGCTAATAGTGGCACCAACCATGGCCAACTGTGTGGCCAGCAGCTCCTCTATCACCTCTGGCCTCTCTCCACCTCTCTGGCACTGACTCGCCTTTTGGGCTGCTGGTTGACATAAGTAGCAATGCTGATGACCCTTCTTTTATCATCCAACCAGCAGCTAAGCGGCTCCAGCGTCTCCACCAAACTCCAAAGAGTTCCCACAACTCCCATGTATCAGCTATCCTGAGAATAGTTCTTTTCCTTCTTTCCCTCTTTCCCTCTTTCGCTCTTTCCCTCTTTCCCTCTTTCCTTCTTTCCCTCTTTCCTTCTTTCCCTCTTTCCCTCTTTCCCTCTTTCCTTCTTTCCCTCTTTCCTTCTTTCCCTCTTTCCCTCTTTCCTTCTTTCCCTCTTTCCTTCTTTCCCTCTTTCCTTCTTTCCCTCTTTCCTTCTTTCCCTCTTTCCTTCTTTCCTTCTCCGGGGACCCATTTTTAAAGGCAGAAAACCTTCAATACATTTTCAAATAAGAGCTGAAAGCTGCACAGCAGCCAGGAGGTATATAAATACAGCTTGCTGCAGACTGGAGTTATGCTTTAAATAAGCTTGGAAAAATGTCCTGACCTGGTATCTCGGGATACTGCATGCTTTGCAGTCGAGCATGACATCCAGAAGAACAGAGAACGACTTCAATGCACAATATAACAGATAGAGGAATTAGAGCTGAGTGAATGCTTATTCACACAGGTGTTTCCACATTCACCCATGTTTTGCTTCAGTAAATTCTGCTTAGATTTCAGGGCACTGCAGGAGTTGAGGTAGTCTTGTACTGAATAAAGTGTGAGGTGCCCTCCCTGTCCTGGACACTTTGATGAATGCAAAAGGAAGACATCTGATGCCTGTTCTATTTTTTCCTTTAATGTTCATCAAAGCTTTACCCTGTATACCTGGAGATATGAACCGTGCTGCCTTCTGCGTCTTCTCTTATACTCTGATATTCAACCACAGTGCCCGACGATGTAATTTGATCAAAAAGTGTCTATGTTCACATAGCCTAGTAAGTCATTCTTAAAGTTTAAGCGCATACTAACCAGACTATAAAATATATTACCCAAGGGGCAAATTGACCTAGAGACTTTTAAAGTTGATTTGGTACCTGTATAATCTTCATGTATCACTTATCCAGCAATGTGGTTGATCCTTGATATGAAGTCCCCTTAGATTATAACAATAGATATCCAAGGAGCAGGATCTATTTCTCTACTATACCTTTGCTGATGTTTCGAACCAGCCGACAAAGCCGTGCTCCTTGCAGAACTGGTCCATTTTGGTGAGGTTGTTTCTGAAGCCGTCTTTTCCCTGATCACACTTGTTGGCTAGAAGTACTGTGGATACTGGAAAACCATTAGACAGAGTCAATTTTGAGTCTAAATCCTCTTTCCATTTGGTCACAGCCTCAAACGTCGCTGGCCTTGTTACATCAAAGACAATGAAGGCTCCTACTGCTTCTCGATAGTAGACTCGGGTCATGTTTCCAAACCGTTCTTGACCTGAAAGATGGAAGAGTTCATATCATAATTGGATTTCTTAGGCAATGCTTATAGTCAAGGGAAAATTATATTAGTGGCATTCTGGATGGTGGCTTGGGACCCAGAGATGTAAGAAGGCCCTTATGCCAAAATTTGTTTCAAATAAACCTATAAGATGAATAGTTACTGGACAGGAAGTCAACAGGGAAGCCGAGCAGAGTTGGAGCTGTTCGGAAACATGATGACAGTAACTGCTTGCGCAAAAATGTAAAGAAATACTTTGCTGGGCAATGTATATTTGTTTGATCTGCATTCATTATTGAAAATAAAATTGAGAGTTAATACTACTTTAATTCAAAGGATATAAGAACATAATGGTGAAGAGTTGTTACCCAACACATCACTGCTTAAAGCTGAACTTAAATTTCAAGCTAAAACTTCAATGTCGTAAGCATGACAGTTGTTTCTTAAGGTATTTGGCACAATGATTTGCATTAAGTGGAGACCAATGGCCTCAGCCAGGACCCCTGGTTTATACTTCACTACTTGTTATTCTTGGTGAGTATCACTCATTGCTCAGTGTGCCCATAGACAGCCCAATAAATGCAAGGGAAATTATAGACTTGGCTTTCACTGACAATGTTTTG
>NW_017306382.1:78016-91853 GCF_000935625.1 Nanorana parkeri | reverse complement strand
CCAATTTATCGAAAACGGGAAAAAAAAGGCTGTATTTATTAAAAAGTAATTACATTGATTTAACAGTATAAATAGCATAAGTAGCTAAATCTGTCTTAAATGAGGTACTTATACTAGTTATTTGCTGCACAACACAACCGAGAATAGTATAGAAAGCTGATCAGGGCTCTCATGCTTTGCTCGGTGCTGTCAGTCTAGCATTGTAACCATGTTTACAGGAGAACAGGACACAAGGGTGACCTCATGGAGGTTGGTTTTTGACCAAGGCTGGTTTATGTAACTGTTGTAACGTGTGGCAGCTGACCTAGCTGTGCTGCCTCATGGGGTGACTGAGCCACAAGGCTTGTTAGGGAGAATTACAGATAACATTTGTGTGCGAAGGTTCTCATTCATCCAGGTCATGGTTTCACTGGTCATCTGACTAGCTTTATCAATTCAGAAAGAATTGAGAAAGTTAGCCGGATGAACAGCGAAACATCTTCAAGAAAAATGCAGCAATTCCAGTTGCTTTCATTTAATTTTTACAGGTATACAAATGCAATTTTTCAAAGGTAAATCAGTTCAGATATCAGTGATTCAGCTTTGAGTCTGTGCCTGAAGTTTTCTTTCTAAAGAAACCTTTTCTTTTCCTGTGTTTTAGAAACCGCTGCTAATATGAAAGATTTAGCTGAAAAACAACTTTCTGGTGCAAGATCAGCTCTTCTCCAGTCTGTCTCCTAAGACCCAGTTAATCCCACATTGAGTGCCGCCATATTTTTTGCATAGCATAGAAAAGGTGAAGCCAGGCTGGCAATCACAGCGTGCACATTATAGACACATCTGCCCTTCCTATGATAGTTATGTGCCCCTGATTTTTGCATATGTCAATGGCCATGGAAACTAGTTACAGCTTAAGAGCTTAGCCAAAGACCCTTGACAAAAAGTTGAACTATCAGTAAGCCCTGGTTCACACCTAGGAGTTTTTGAGCAGTTCGAAAAGCGCTTTTAAATGCCCAACACCAGAAACCCCATGATTTTCAATGGACCTGCTTCACACCTGAGCAAAAAACGCCAGCAGGAAAAAGTCAAATGCCCAAAAAGGTGCATGAGCTTCTTTGGGCAGTTAAAAACACTTTTTTGCCCTGTAGACTTCATTGGAAATACCCAAAAATCCGCGGCAAAAGCATGTTGCACATTTTCGGGAGTGTTTTTGCACATTGAAACGCACGTTCTTCCATTGCCCGCAATGTTTTATGAGCTGCCATTCAAAACACGCATCAAAATGTGCACAACGCGCATAAATACGCAAGTAACCGCATGCTCCTAACGCGCGTAGAGACGCGCAAAAACGCTGCCGTCTAGCTGTGAATCAGGCCTAACAGCACTGTTTAGTCTGCCCAGACTTAACATTTAGCCACAAAGAGGAGTGTATTTTAGACAGCTGATGGAGCGCATTATGGAGATACCACCATGTTACTGTTCCCGGGAAATGGAAAGTATATGCTGTTCAACTAACAATATAGTTCCTGTGTGTGTACCTGGCCATTGGGACAATAGGGTTATTGAGTCTAAAGTAAATCTAAAGCTGGCCACAAACTAGCAGGCTGGACGAAAAAAATCTAACAGATTCTTCCATCTAAACAACATGGATGGAGGAGTCTCCCCCGCTAAGTTGTTATAGTCTGACAGCCACTGTAGTCATTGTTTGGCTGAGATTTTTCCACTGAGCTCCTTGGGCTTCCAGATCAAAGGATGTCGGGTGGGAGATACCGATAGGGCCACCTATGGTGCAAATTTCAACCAGTTCATCAAGAAAAAGTTGAAATTGGGTGCATATAAGTCCAGCTTTAATCAATGACAGGAAGCAGTAAGACTGTTAACATAGTGTGCACACTATTAGGGGCTAGGTATAAGCTTAGGTTCAGGCTGAATCCAGTCCAAACCTGAGCTCTTTTGAACATCCCTGGAGCTGCACAGAAGCAAAGGGGCGGGATGCAGTGACATCATTGACCTTGTATGGCAACATGGCTATATTTATTTAATGCCACTGACCTAATATGGCCTTGTGGCCATAAAAGATCAACAATGTCAACATAAGCATCCCACCCCTTTGTTTATGTGCAGCTGCGGGGCAGGGGATGCCCCGGTCACAGCTGATTGGGCGCATGGCCCATGCCACTTTCACCTTCAGCCTGAAAGTAAGCTAATCTCCATTAGGGACCAGTGCTGTGGATAGAGAAGAGCTACTCAATAGCTTCCCAGCACTTTTCAGCATCAACTCCTCAACTCTGATCTTTGTCACAGTATTACGTTTTAGGGATTTCATGAAAAGTATAAGCCCTCACTCCCCTTTGACAGGATGAGGGGAAAAGTAGCAGTGGCACATGAAGCCAGAGAAGGGGGGGAGCTGCTCTCCATGGGAAAGGAGCCACGTGGTTGTAATGTGTCCTGGGGAGAAACAACATCTCCCAAAGGAAGTACAAAGGTTCACCAAAAGATCACTTTTTAGCTAAGAGGATACTCTGGGATTTTTCAGCCTCAGGAATACAGGGTAATATGTGAAAGTGCTGGCCAGGATGACCAGAAGCTTTGAAGGCATCTACTGGTAGGGGGGGATGCAAAGGAGATCTGTGACTAACAACAGCATGATTCCAAAGCATGACCCTGTGCACCTGACATCAGTTCTGAAATGGAGACATCAGACAACGTCCCTAGTGGGGCCCACTTCCCACCCTCGGGCCCCATAGCAGTCGTGTGGGCTGTTATGATACGGTTACAGTTATGCCACTGACTAGTATCTTTCACTTTAGAAGTCCTGCAAAGTAACAGGGGGTTGCACTCACATGATCCAGAACAAGCATCGCTCCTTACATTCAGCATATCAAATCTGAACACTAAAGTCTATTGTTGTCGAGGCAGCGGATTCTTCAATAGAATTTCAGTTTATCATTGCAAAAGCTCTGCATGTGGCTTGAACTACGCACAGTTTAACCATCTCAAGTTCATTAGCGTGTCTCATGATCACAGCTAGTGAACTTATCAGATGAGTGCCAAAGTCATGTCACATGATGTGCTCACCAACAAAGGTCTTGTTATAAGGTGACTTTTACAAATCATTGTGACAAGACGCATCCGTATGAGGCGAAGCACATTGCTGGGATGCTTTTCATTTTTCTATATATGCTGAATTAAAGCACTTTGCAAAATGTCAACATACAAAGAAGTTATCTGAATAGTTACATTGCCTACGGGTTCAGAGCGGTTCAGGGTACAGATAACGTACGTGTGTACAGGCACACATGCCAGCATATAGAGATGGGTAGACCCTTGCTGAGTGCACTGACAATTTAGGCATTCATTGAATCCCAGAATATAACATTATGTTATAGGAGTGCCACCATATCACCAGTAAGTGCTACCTTGTTACATGAGAAGACCACCATATCAGCAGACTGCGAGCATGTTGACAAAGAGTTCCACCATCATCAGTGAGAGCTCCCTAGCTCCGGAGCTTGATGCTAAGCCACCAGGGAGGGTTGCTGTGTTATAAAAGTTCTGCCATGTAACTAACATCAATTAAGAGAAATGAGAATGCAGCAATGGCCTGTAAACTCATAATTCACCTTTTGTAAAACATAAAAATGCACACACATTATTTAACGAAAAGAAATTGCATTTATTTTTATTTTTTGAAGCCTGCAAAGCATTGCAAGCCTTGATGAATAGAATGCGGGCGCAATGCACAGTCTCCTGCAACCCTCCCTGGTGGCTTAGCATCAAGCTCCGGAGCTAGGGAGCTCTCACTGATGATGGTGGAACTCTTTGTCAACATGCTCGCAGTCTGCTGATATGGTGGTCTTCCTCAAGGCCCAGGTCCATATGGAGGTACAGACCTTCAGTTATGGGACTAGAGGAAGCAATCAGACCACAAGTATGGTGACATCTCTGCACTTGTGCTCCATTGAGATTGATGGGCCCCTCTGCCACAGTGGCAGACTAGACTTGCAGTCTTTTCCTCTGAGTGGATCTGCGAATAAATGATCTGCCTGTGTGATCTCCGCCCGCACAGCTGCACTGAAGTCAAATGCAAACCGAAGACAGTAGGAGCAGGGATGAGCAAAATCTCTCTCTGACCGGAGGTTCCAGTATCAGGGAAGGTATCAGAGCATTTGGGCGAGTACGAGTACTCACCCAAATACTTGATATCGGCACCAATACCGATACTAGTATCTCTATCGGTGCACCCCTCCTATTGGAGAAGATGCTGTCCTGTATTTTTGAGTTTTCGGGTATCCTGCAACCCTAACCCTCTCTCCTGAGATTTTACCACTGAGCAATAAATACTAAAAAGACTGCAACTCGAGCCAGTTTATTGCAAGAAGTGCCAGCGTTGCCGGAGTTGAAAAAAAAGGGTCAATAACTGCTATACAGGTAGGAGGACCCAAAATTACCAGCGGCTGCTTCAGGGGTCATTGCTTCAAAAGCAACAGTGAAAAAAGGGAAATCTGTTTTTTACAGCAACAGTACTCAAATGTATCAAATACAAAGAAAGAAAACACTAAAACAAATAAACTACGTTAAATAAAAACCATCCTTCAAATAAAGAAAGTCATTTTTTTCAAGCAAATTTTGATTGAGCGGCTCAGTAATAGTTGAGAATTTCTGCTTCCATTAAATTTTGCATCTGGAAAAAATCAGTCATTTTGCGGTATATTCAATTTGGCCAAAATCACTTCCTCACCCCTTGTCTGGAGGTCAACTTTATTATAAGCCAAAAAAAACGTTTTGGAATCAAGTAGGGAAGGGTTTGCAGCTCTCTCTAGCTTTTTATTGTTGTCTCTGACCCTGCTGGGAACATTCACTATTTGTCTTGGTAAATATACGGGAGTTTTAGAGTTCTCATTGGGCAAGGAATAAAGGGGAAATCTTCTATACCTGTTGTGGTAACAACTGTGTAAGACGCGGGGTAGGCAACTCTGGCACTCCAGCTGTCCCATGAGGCATTGCAAGAGTCTGACTGCCATAGGCATGACATGACTTCCAGAGGCAGAGGCATGATGGCATTTTTAGTTTCACAACAGCTGGGGTGCCATGGTTGTCTACCCCTGATCTAAGAGAAGATTTGATCAGTTGAAACCAATTTCTTTTCACGTCCTGCTGTGTCTACGGGACAGGGCGTGAAGGGAAATCTCCCTTGCACACATGACACAGAAAAAAACAAAAAAAATCTAAAAGCCCCTTTAACTTCCTTGAGTCCTCGCTCTTCCTTTGTTATCTTCATGCGGGGCCCTTCTTCGGGTACCAATGTCACTGTCTGCACTTCAGGGACACTTCCTATTGGATGTCCAGCAGCCGGGTCCTCTATGGATCCAGAAGAGGAGTAACCTCATGTGAGGGGACAGTAGGAGACTGGCGGTCTTGGGCACATCTTCAGTGCCGCATCTGTCAACAACGATGGTGAGGGCCTCGATGGGGGTCTTAGGGGAGTATATTTTGCTTCAACAGGGAAGAAAAAAAGTCCTTTGCTCTAGATAACTCAGTGTTGCCATTCTCCCGCACATTTTCCACAAATGAGTGTCTTCTGTATACATTCTATTCATGTTGTAACAATCAAAGTCTGAACAGCCAATCAGCATCTCTGCATCACACAGATCCCACCCACACAACTATGACCAGGAAACATTTTTGCAGCATCAAGGGCTCATGCACACGCCAGGAAATGGTTGTATAGCACATGCTATGGCCAGGGGTGTAACTAAAAATCATAGGGCCCCATAGCAAAATTTTGTATGGGGCCCCGTGATTTCTAGTTATACCCCTTGCAGAGTCCACTCGAGATCCCACCTGAGGGTGAACTTGCAGAGCCCACCATAGACTCTCTATGGTGGGCTATGCAGGGTCACCCTCAGGTGAGCTGGTCGCACTCCTTACCTGTCCGCCTCCTCTTCCTCCTCTGTCGCCGTGCCCGCCTCCTTCTTCGTCACCGGGACCCACCTCCTCCCATGCTGCCGACCACATGTCCCGCCTCCTCCTCCACTGCCGCTGCTGGCTCTCATTGACTCTGTGGAGAGGAACGCGCTGCTACACAGATTACTGTGAGTGATCTAAACAGCGGCGTGTTCGTCTTCAGCCGCCAGTGAAAGCCACCAGCAGAGGATCCCATAGCGACTCAGACGGCCCGCACGGCATCTGGCCGGGCCCCACTGTGCATTGGGCCCCATAGCGGCTATGGTGATTGTTACGCCACTGGATACGGTGATATTTTCTCTGCCAGGATGGACATATGCATCACCTCCTGTATTTAAAAAAAAAAAGCCAGTCCTCTTCAGGGTTGAATAACACCCAACCTCATTCAACCAACTTCTTGTTGACCTTGGGAGTCAAGGGCATGCCTTCTGGTGGTCATGGTAGTCCTTGTTCTGTTACTTCCTGTCATGGGTTGACAACGCACTGTCCCTGTCTTCCAATTGCTTTCCAGAAACCAGTTAGGGTTTTCCCCTACTTTAATTCAGTTAGGCTCATTTAAAAGATAGCAGTGTAATAAAGTATTATTAAACCTTTTTTTCGATAATGAGTCCAAATAAAAAAAATATACATTGTCCAGCAAAGCATTTCTTTACATTTCTGTCCAAGCACAGAACAGTCATTATGAACATCTCCAAATCTCTCAGCTCAGCTTCCATGAACTTCCTATCCAGTACAAGACAAGGGACAGAGCAGTCTTTAGCAGCCTTCCATCTTCTAGCTTGAAGAAGAGGAGAGGGAGGACCAGAGGAGTGCCTTGCTGTGCCTGTGTGTTTGTGGAAAAGCACACAGCTTACTAACACACAGGAGTGTCTCCCTAGGACCCTGCAAGGGAAAGGAGCGAATCTAAAACAGGATATCAGTGGACCAGCTGATTCTGTAGAAAGCTAAAACTTTTAAACATGAAGGAACATTGTCCATTGTAAGTGATTTCATCAACATTTGAAATAGCTTAAAAACCTTTTAACTTTAACCCCTTAGGGACCCTTTTGCTGCCAAGGCCTTTTTTTTCTTATTTTGCACACATGTTATAATCCACATTTTAAGCCTGAAAATTACTTCAAACACTCAAACATTATATATTTTCTGAAAGCCAAGACCCTATAAAATAAAATGGCAGCAGTTGCAAATTTGTATGTTGCACAATATTAGTGCAACTCTTTAACGATTCCAAAAATGTTGTAAAACATGAACTTAAGTTAAATTTAGTGCCCTAAAACACAACATAATACAAATTTTTTTGGTTAAATTTAAAAGATGAGGTTACGACGAGTAAATAGATACCCAACATGCCCAGGTTAAAAATTGTGTGCGTCTGTGAAACTGCCACAAAATTCAGTACCCCAAAAAGTCCATAGGCGTCTCTTAAAGAGCCCCTACAGGTCATCAATTTAGAGAAACACGTAAATATTGGCCCTAGAATTATTACTCTCACTCTGGCGTGTGTGGCGATACCCAACATGTGTGGCGCAATCAACGTTTTCGTGTGTAGGCTTACAAGCCCATGTGATAGCATATTGGTGGTGACAGGTCCCCTTTTGTATGTAGGCTTACAAGCCCCCCATGTGATAAAAGATAGTGACAAGTCCTCTTTAAGGTGATACGGGGGTTTAAAAATACCCCTTGTATCACCTTTCCACTTTAAATAAGCTATCGGGGTGCAGATTGCACTTTAAAAGCTTATTGATGGGCTTCAGGAGCCGAGCAATGACAGCTCAAGGACCAGGAACCATAGAACAGGGAGGAGATCGGTGAACGGGATGTTTGCGCCGCTCTCTTCCCCAGCTTCCCGACGACACCTGAGATGCCAGTCCCGAGCCTGCAGGGGGGGCAACGGAGCCCGGGAAACAGGGCGGGGGTGTTGGGTGGGGGCGGGCACTTTGCCCACCCATAGAAGCCATCTGGCGCCAGCTGAGCCGCAAGAATCGCTTCTATTGTACAGCCGACAGCCGGCTCTACAAATGTAAACAGAGTCCTAGTGGCCAGCTAAAGGTGTCGGGAGTCTGTTTAAATGGACCGGCTGCTAGGGTTGCCTCCTGTTCGGGATTCACCCGGATAGTCCGAGTTTTAAATGTTGTGTTTGGGTTTCATGGCAACTGAAACCCGGACACAAGATGTCAGGCAGATAGGATCAAACAAAATTAAGATAGGGGCTACTGGCCCCCCGTTAGAATACACATTACTGTGTTTATAGCAACAACTCTTGCAGTATACAATTTCAGTCACTAGATGGCAGTATTTATAAGTTCTGTTATCTATGGTATATACTCTGTTGTATTGAATAAGGTAAAGAATAGAATAAAGCTGTGGCTTCCTTCCTGTTTTTCAAGCCATGTGCAGCATGCATATCAGACTGTGTCCTTGTGTTTCTCTGTGAGGCTGTGCAAGAAATTCCAACACCCCCCACTAAAAATAGTCTTGACTGTGATATTTACATACGAATGGGTGACGCTATTTACAAATGAATAAGCCGTGATTAATTCTCCCCAAAAAAATTCCGTTAGAGTGTTTGGGTTTTGATCTAAGAAAAGGTGACAACCCTACCCGCTGCCTGTGATGTACGTCTCTGGTCGCTAAGGGGTTAACCACCTCCCGTCCACCGAATGTTGAAAGACGGCCGGACGGGAGTCTCCTGGATGCGGGTGGGCATCTTTAGACGTCCCCTGGAAACCGTCAGGATGACCGCCAGCGATGGCCGTTTACATACAAGCGGTCCGGTGTCTGTAAAGACACCCGATCGCTTGAATCATGCAAGTGAGGGTGCGCCTACACGCAAAAACAACGATTGCTCCAATTATGCTGCACGTGTTACATATCGCTGCGAATGTTGAAGTGAGAGCAATAATTCTAGGGTCATCAATCACTGATAACACTAAACTGATAAGCGGTAAAATCTTTTAAAGTGTCGCCTATGGCCAATTTAGGCTATGGTGTTTTTTTGCGATTTCCCGGGCGCGCGCAATTTTAAGGCTCGACATGTTTTGGTGTCTATTTACCCGATGTGACCCCGCCCTTTATATTTTACCAAAAAATTGGGTAAAAATAATTGTTTCCTAAAATAATAAAGGGAAAACCATTTTTTTAAATAAAATATTCTGTACTTTTTTTGTTATATAGTAAAAAATACCCCCCCCCAGTGGTGATTAAATACCACCAAAAGAAAGCTCTATCTGTCCCCACAAAATTGTATAAAATGAATTTCAGTACAGCGTTGCATGACGGAATAAACGTCAGTCACAGTACGGCAGCGCTGAATACTGAAAAATGGCCTGGATGGGAAGGGGGTATAAACACCCCGGTCAGCAAGGGGTTAATATCACTTTCTGTATGCAGCAGGGCTCTCCTAAACCTCTTCTCTGGAATTGTATTGTAACTGTACTATCACCTTTATACTGCACAGTGCGACACAAACTATTGACGCAAAATAAATCCTGAATAATAACAATTGTTATAATCTATATACACCTTCCATGCTAGCAGACGAATGGCATCCATGTCCCTACTACCACCGGACTGCTGTTTAGCATTCTTGCTTTAGGACCCGAGCACAAGAACCGTTATAAATCAGCCGGGTTATTCAGGAAGAACATTCCTTGAAGGCAACAAATACAAATCTAATCACAAGAATCAGGAGGAATGCTGGGATAATTTGATTCTCTAGGTTCTCTCGGTGAAATATTACTTCCACATGATTTGTGATGATATCTCCGACTGGCGGCTTCTCAGAATTATGTGTCACTGTACTAGCAGTAAAGATCACTTAGGAAATGGCCAAAGCGTAGTCCCTGCCGTGCGGGAGTTATCGGTGACGTGACGGAACTGCTGCGAGCGCGGGCCGGGCCATCTGAACAAAAGGGACGGATTAAGGCGAGAGTAGAATGAGGTACAATTCACTGTATAGTAAGGATTCAGTTGGACTCAATTCTTGGTGTCTCTCCCACCAGGTGGTAAGTCCTTTGGTAAGTGCACTCAGTAAGTGCACTCAGTATTGGGGAATTACGGTGTTCTAAGGAAATTCTATGCCAACATAGAAGCATAAAGCAAGGTAAAGTAGAATTATGGCCTTCCATTAAAGGAGAACTATGAGGCGAGTGAAAATCACTCATCCTCATAGTTCGAGCCGACCTGTGACAATGAAACCGTCACAGGTCGGCTCAGTAGATCGGGAAGTGAGCGAACACATACCGTCGCTCGCTCACTTCTCGATCTATCCCTGCAGAGAGCCGTGACTGTCACTCATGGCTCCCTGCAGGGATTCACCCCCTCCCCGCTCTGATCCTCCAGCACGGACTGGCGGAATGGACGGGGCGGGCACAGCTGGCTCTGCCTCTAGATAGGCAGAGCCAGCTGTCACTCACGCAGCTGGGTGGATCTCGACTGTAATGTCGGGATCCGTCCCGGCTGCGGCGTCTCAGTATACCGCGAGGTGTAGCTCGCGGTATACTGAGCTTAGGGTGACGGGAGGACGCTAGTTTGTGTCCTCCTGTTACCCTTAGGAGAACTATGGGGGAAAGCCCCCTAACCCCATAGTTCTCCTTTAAGAAATATATGCTACATCACTTAATTATTACAACATGTGCATGTTTCCTTAGTCCCACGTATCCTGCTAGTGAAATCCACCTAATGCAACTTCCTGTGATGGGGTGGCAACAATGCTGCACTGCTCCAGATGTCAAAGCAGAGTTGTCACTCCCATGTGGGCTGTGACTGCTTGCATTATAGAGGGATAAATGTTGCAGGGGGCTTGCCAATCAGCACCTGGCAACATTTAGTCCCCCCAACTGCTTTCTGGATTGACAGAAGTGCCTCTGTTGTTGAAACCCTCCTATTGTGAGCTGCAGTATCTGGGAGGGGGAGCGTATGAGACACACGAAGAAGGGTTTTGCTCAGTCAGGGAGGTGATGGAAATGTTTTGTTTACTATATGAGGCTTGTGAATCTCACCTTTTGTATTTGTTTAGACTGCCATACAAGAACCTTTAGTGGTACTCTATGTTCATTTATATGTATTATACTGTATACATACAGTATATTAATTTTATATAGTGCTTTGATAAGTGTGTACTTATTAAGATGTATGATCATTGTTATATACAGTATATGTAAAAAGGTGGGGGGCTGTGATATAACTTAACCCCTTCATGGCTGAGGCCCTTTTTTCCATTTTTGCACCCATGTGGGGGGGCGGCCCCTTCTTCGGGATGCAGAAGCGATCTGGCGACAGGTAAGTCGCCAGGATCGCTTCTGTTGTAAAGCCGACAGTCGGCTCTACAAGTTTAAACAGACTCCCGGCGGCAAAAGTCGCCGGGAGTCTGTTTAAACAGCCCCGATGCTGGCGACGTACACTGTACGTCGTCAGTCACGTAGGGGTTAATAGTAGGATATTAAATCCCATATATTAGGCCAGGTATCAGCAGAAAAACCAGACCATTTATATAGAGAAATACAAATTGTGAACAAGGACACTACAAGCTGCTTATCTCGCAACAAAATATATGAACCTTATTGCAAAGATTTTGGCAAATGTATTAAACAATACATCCCTACCCATCCCTATAAAACTGATAGCGTTGTCTAAAGAATCCACCCATGAGACCAAACCCTTCCTATCACCCATTTAAACTAGATAGTGGATAATATAAACCCTTCAAAATGAATCAGCAATAAAGATACATCTCGTGGAGTCATGAGGCGGCCCAACAAAGTCATCTCGTGGAGTTATCTCGTGGAGTCATCTCGTGGAGTCACGAGGCGGCCCAACGAAGTACTGATGGGGTGGTCATAATAATCTGGCCACTCAGTGTATATATATAAATAGTCAGAGCCTCACTGATATGTACCTGAATATGAAGATGAGGAACCTACCTAACTTGACCTGAGATGTGCCATGGTCACTATGGTCAGTATGCAAATAAGGGGACATACCCAAGAGTAAAGTGTTATTTGATGAAAAACAGTTTTCACAAACTACATGACTGATGGATTCGTCAATTTTCGTCCCTCCGTTAAAACCCCAATAAACACTCGGACTGCGCGACATGGATTTTAACAGCCACAGCAGCCCTTTTATTAAACCACACTGGCCAGGAAGGGGGTGAAACACTATGGCCTTCAAGTGGTTAACAATAACCACTAGTAATACACCAAATAATATACACAAATAATACTGTAAACAATTGTTTTACCTGAGAAGGGGTCTTTGGGTGCCCAACAGCCCAAAAAGGCCTCTCCACCCATGTCCCCAGCCACACCACAACCAGCTCGAGGACACTTACTACTTCCCGGTTCCTAAGGGGCCAGGCCCCGCCCTCTTGCAATTCCGGACACCAACAGGGGGGAAGCACCCATACCAACTGATGGCCCCCCAATTTTGTAATCCACTCCGATTTTTGTAGACCCCCCAAAGACCCCCTAACCCGCCAAGCTGCCGTGACAAAAGAACCCCACAACCCCCATTCTACAAAATTCAGGGAGGGAGGGTGGGACAACCTGCTTCGTTCCTTGATTTCCAGAAAGAGGACGTCCCTCAGCCCTTGCAGATCCTTCCCATGCGGCTCCTCCTGGACACCTGACTCCCACGTCCAATCAGCTAAGAGCAGCTGTTCCCATTTTATTTTTAACTCTTTCTCCCGGGACTATTCCTCCCCCCAGTCATGTAGCCCCTCTGCTCAGGCTCTCCGGGTCTGTCTGTATTATTATACGTTTTCCCCAAAATGTGAATGTGCCAGGTGAAAGGTAAATGTTCCAAACTAAACGGGAATATGAATAGTTGCATATGGATATGTGTTCCCTGGGGTAGCTATTTCTTTCCGTGTCATTCAAATACAACTAGAGATGAACCCAACTGCCAGATAATTCAATGCAAAAGATTTGGGGCTCCCCCCTTGATTGAAATATAGGACATTATATGCACAAAAATATTCCTGAGTAATTCAAATGCAGGTTTTATTGGATCCACTTTCCAAGTAACGCTGTATACACCAATATAGCATATGGCCAGAAGTGCACCTAGACTTTTTGCCCCCTGAGGTGGTGGGGGGGGGGATTTCTGGTGTTGCACATCCTGGGGGGAAGGGGTGGGTGTGGGGAGCAGTGGTAGGTGGATGAAGAGATGTCCTGGTGGTTGGGGGGCTAACTCTGGCTCTGTCCAGCGATCCGCCCAGCTCACTGACGTCGCTGGTTGCAAGAGCTGGGCAGGACACCAGCCAGAGTGTCACACCTTGCTTAGAGCTCTTAGCAACCTGGAATGCTCTGGACAGGAAGGGGCTGACAGGCACACGTGCCCCCCCCGTGACCCAAACAGGTGCCGCCTGAGGCAACCACTTCAGGCTGCCTCATTATAGGGATGGGCCTGCATATGGCACATGTCCACCATAGCCAAAAAGCATGAATTCATAAACAAGAACCACTGAAGAAAGTGCTACACTGTAGAATGCATGGCATAGGTCCCCATTGCAGATTTAATAGGACCCCAGCTAGTTTTATCACTCCCATATGTTTATATTTCCCATTTCTGTGGATGGCACTTGGTAACCAAAGAAAAGGACTTCCTACATAAAAAGTGATCGAGTGTACGTTCCCTTTAAGTCCTTGTCTTTCTTTGGTCCTGAGGAAGCCCCGGGGTCAGGGTGGAACCTGTAGACGCCTTTCTGCGTGACCCTTCCCACATCGGCTGATGAACTTGTAAGAGACCAAAGAACAAAAAGGACCTGAAGGGAAGTACACTCCATCACTTTGTATATATGAAGTCATTTTGTCTGGTTACCAAGCACCAGCTTTGCACTTTGGAAAAACTATTTCTCACCATTACCTTGGAATTTGTATTTTATATATAT
>NW_017306382.1:40183-77991 GCF_000935625.1 Nanorana parkeri | reverse complement strand
ATACAGTATATTGCTGTTTCATTTTGAACGTTTTACATTATTCAATGCGTCGCTTGAGTAGATGATAGGAAGGGTTTGGTCATGGGTGGTTTCCTTAGTAGTCAGTTTAGATAGTGGTGGGTGGGGACGTTTATGTATTGTTTAATACAAAGTAACATTGTTTTAATGGAATTTATTTCATTAGAATACAGGAACAAGGTTACAGGAAACATTCATGCTGGGGCATGCACTAGAGGGGGGAGCAATAGATTTTGAGGTAAATTTAGGTAATGTCGGGATGTACATTTAAATAAGGCCTCCAGAAAATGTAAACATTAACCTTGCAGTGGGGCTACCTCCCATTGCAAGGGTTAACTGCTCATTTTAGTCTAGGGGCTAAGATAAAGAAAGTATACTCACCTGATCCTCAGTCCTGTGGTGGTGAGCGCTCACTTCTCTCTCCCTCCTATTTGGTGGTGGAATGTCCCTCTGCTTCCTCATGTCTAATTAACCTGCATTAGACGTCATGACATCAGGGGTCCTTAGACTACCGAAGCCTGGGGGAGAAGAGGCTGTGGGAACCAGTCAAGCAGGACCAAGGAGTGAGTATAGATGTGTGTGTGTATATATATATATATGTATATATATATATACACACAGTGGTACCTCGGTTCACGAACTTAATTTGTTCCACGATTCTGGTCGCAAACCGAATTGGTCGCAAACTGTGATCAGACCGCGATCTCGACTAGAGGAAGCCACGACCATGTGTCAGAGCAGGAAAGATGGCTGCGGGTGTGTTCGTCACCCGATGCGGAGTTCGTGAACGGATGAAAAATTTTGCCGAACTTCCTGTTCGCGAACCGAATTGTTTGCGAACCGAGGTACCACTGTAGATATTCACTGTGAGGGAAATTTATCAAAACTGGAGCAAACAAAATCTGGGGCAGCTGTGCATGGCAACCAATCAGCTTCTATCTTTCAGTTTGTACAGTTGATGAACAGCTGCTCCAGATTTAGTCTGCTCCAGTTTTGATAAATTCCACTCACTATATACAGTATATATATATGTAAATTAGCCCTTACAACAAAACAAGCAGTTAACCCTTACATTGTGAGAGTAGCCTCATTTCTTTTCCTGGAGTTCTTTTTCAAAGCCTGTATGGGTGTGAAGAGAGTCAATAGTAGGCTCAATTCATACCTCAAATAATGTGAAGCGCAAGGTTTTGTTGGCATTACTTCCTTCTTTTCTGCTGTTCTCATTGACCATTCAAAAGCATCCAACCTTCCCATTCAGAAAAATAGATAACATATGAGAGAACATTTTCAAAGCATTACACAGGAAAGCGAAGGCCTGTGAAATGTAAATGGAGACTGAAAAATGCCAGACATTCAGTCTATTGAAGTGATAACACTGTTTTCAGAATGTTCGGTGTCCATGAATTGCGATAGATGTGTAGCGGGTCATGGCGCAGCAGGGGATCTGATCCTAAGTGTTACATTCAGCCTTTTCATGGAAGAGACATCAAATGGGCGCACACAGCGCCTACCCCTGGGTGAAAGCCTAACTATGATATTCTGTTTCATGTTACCTTCATTTGTTCTGGATAAAAGCCTTGTAAAACGCTGTAGTTACTTCGATCTACCCAAGTGATCTTATTCCAGAGCTGTAATAACTGCAATTAAAGGGGCTTGTCGAAAAAAGTCACCTCGGTGTCAACTATGTATACTGCAAGGATTTCCATATACTTTATTATCGATCCTCTACTGCTTCTACTCTGTAGATATTGAGTTAGGCCAAAACTGGATAAATGCTAAGAGGAAGGTTCTACTGTTATTGTGATCACTCAACAACATGTTTGTATCTTGACCTCAATGTCTCTGTAGAGTTGCAAAAGAAGAGAAAAAGAAGAAATTCAAAGTTTCTGGCTGTTAGAGAATATATAGAGGATAATGGCTGTCCACAGTACAGGCAACAGGTTAATCCATTATCCTTTAAGACCATCAGAGCTCATGTGTGACTATCCAACCCTCCCCCCATGCCAAGGTCCTAGGTTTCATCCTTGACTCGGAACTCACCTTTCTTCCCCACATCCAATCCCTATCCAAATCCTGCCGCCTTCACCTTCGTAACATCTCCAAAATACGCTCCTTCCTCACCAATGAAACCACAAAGCTACTCATACACTCACTTGTTATCTCTCGTCTTGACTATTGTAACTCCCTCCTCATTGGTCTATCTCTACACAGACTATCGCCCCTTCAGTCTATCATGAATGCTGCTGCCAGACTTATCCACCTAACCAACCGCTCAGTGTCTGCAACCCCCCTCTGCCAATCTGTCCACTGGCTTCCAATAGCCCAAAGGATAAAATTCAAAATATTAACAGCCACTTACAAAGCCATCCACAACTCTGCCCCCGGATATATCTCAGACCTTGTCTCAAAGTATCACCCTAAACGTCCCCTACGCTCCTCCCAAGACCACCTGCTCTCTAGCTCCCTTGTCAACTCCTCCCATGCTCGCCTCTAGGACTTCTCTAGAGCCTCCCTCATTCTTTGGAACTCCTTACCCCAACCTGTCCATCTATCTCCCACTCTGAGGCGATCCCTTAAGACTAATTTCTTCAGTGAAGCTTATCCCACCTCAAACTAACCGCTGAAATATCACATTCTCAAACAATATATCCCCACACAGCTACCTCCTCATGTATCACTTGCCCCTCCCTTTTAGATTGTAAGCCCTCAGGGGCAGGGCCCTTCCTACTATCTTGTCTTGAATTGCATTGTAATGTCTTCCATATATTGCAAAGCGCTGCACAAACTGTTGGCGCTAAATAAATCCTGTATAATAACAATAATAATGTGTAGTCTCTTATTAGAAAACTAGACTGGGAGAAAAGAGAGGCATCGAGAAAACGTGTCATGTGGAAAGTATCCATGCATTGCCCAAGAAGGTTGGCAGTGGGATGTTACAGACAGCTAGCACATGATGTCCTACATACTGTACATTTTTTGCTTGAAATTACATTTAGTCCCTCTTACCCAGTTGCCACTAAAACAAGCTTTTTATTTGAAGGTTTGTTTTTTAAATCTTTTCAAAATTGCAAATGTATTTGAAATCCAATTGAATTTTCAGTTTAAATCAGCTTAGTACATTTCATGCGCATCAGTAAGGTGTTCAAAGCCAAAGCCACAGAAAGGTGTTCAAGCCATACAGTTGGTTATCTTTAGAAAACAGCTACAGCCTGAGTAGAAAAGGCCGTCTCCTGCCAACATACTGTAAAGATAAAAGCAGTGGTCTCTCTACAGAGGTCCAACACTCTTCCCCCTCCTGCTGAGTCAGATGTAAAGTTCTTACTCCCTACATGAAACCATGTCATCCTTACCTAGCCTTTAAGTGACACAATGGAGCTTGGAGCGGCAATTTTTATTCATTGTATGAAATTAGTTAATTATACTCAAAATATAATGTTATTTAGTAATGCTGATATGTACCCTATTGATGTATGTAAAATGTGATTTTAAACATAGGCCCATTTAAAGCCAGCACGCTCTTTGTATATCTATGTTTCCATGTAGGGCTTTAGGCAGTTTAGATGACAGAGTGATATTCTAGGAAGTTAATGAAAAGAGAGATCGATCTACCCAGACAAGGAAGAAGCTTGTGATGAAATGAGGCCAGTGTGTACATAATAGTCAGACCACAGCTTTTACCAGCCAGTGCTTAATAGTATATACAAGGCTGGCTAATACAAGGACTTCCCTCTGCAGCCCCATAACAGCTTTGTATATCGCACCTACACTCACTAGGCACATCGTATGAGGTGCACCTGCTCATTAAAGTGATATAAACACTGAAGTAGATAAAAAACCCTTTAATGTCATTAAAGTGAATGACATTGAATCTACAAAAGTACTCTGTATCATATGCAATTGTTTATTTAAATATATACTGTATTTCACCTTTTCTTTTATTCTTTGTGCTTCAGCCTATTTGCAGCCATGTCCAGCAGTCTACATGAACTCCAGTAGTGTCTGCATGGTATTTCTCCGGGTGGGTTTCCTGATAGTGATAACAGTGGACCATGCCTGCATGAGTATGTTAATGCCAGGGCAAACTATGATGAGCCAGCCTGAGGTTGTTGCCTCAGTCTGCATCTCTTTGGGTCACGTGGAGGGGCAGCAGGCAGAGGAGCATGGCCTCTATGCTGCACAATATTTGCAGTTCACTGCCGCCCCCTTTTCCGGCCACAGCATCCCAGGTTGCTAAGAGCTGGGTGGGGACATGGACATGTGTAAGGGCCCTGCATATCTCCCCACCCAGCTCTTAGCAACCTGGGATGCTCTAGGTGGCGTCCCTCCCAGCACACTAACGTCACTGGTAGCTAGGAGCTAAGCTGGATGCTGTGGCCGGCCGGCATCCCACCAAGCTCCTGGCAATCAGTGACATCAGTGGGACATCGGTCAGAGCCAGAGCTGGTGACATGATCCACCCGCCTCCACCACACCCCCTCCCCTGAACATGCACCACCAACAACAACCCCGGAACTTGCACCACCAGAGACAATCCCCCCCCCGCCTCAGGCAGCAAAAAGGCTAGGGGCACCCCCTGGTTATAGTGCTCACTTGTAGTCTCCATCTGAGTGCAACTTTAGTGAACATTGTTTTTCTTTTTATAGATTAGATTGGATTGTAGAGTAGAGAAGGGTTAGAACATCTCTCAGGTTTTATAACTGTACGGATCTTTAGACAGGGGTACGGGTAATATACAGGGGTACAGGTACTCCTAGAACGAGATCCTAATAGGTTGGACTTGACGGACTAATGTCTTTATTCAACCTCAAATACTATGTAACTATGTAACTTCCTGTCTTGCTAATAATTGTCAAAAGAAAAGGAAATTAAAAGAAACCTCCAGAGACACAGACAATAAAAACGGTGATAGAGGTTTAACCATTCAATCCTCTACTAAAAATAGTCATTTTCTTGCTGTCTGGAACACCTTTAGAGAGACTTCCTCTGTCGGGCCAGTCAAAAGAAGGAAATCCTCCTCAGTGTTGACCCAGCAATAAAAACTTGGGAAATGTTCCCAGCCTTGTGATATAAATCAAACTAAAAAGGTGGCCTGGGGTTCTAATATTACCATACCACGTGAACTTTGTGGGCACATGTATGTATTGTCTGTATCTTGTATTTAACACACATTCACACATTCAGCTACCTGAAATGATCTGAAGAAAAATGTTCTAATCCTATAGTTTCATATCGAGTCACTGCAGCACAACAAATGTGTAGAATACTTTCAGTTAGGTGCTTAAACTAATGTAATCCCACAAAGGAATGTCACAAAGTATGGGAACAAGAAAAGTGTTAATCTAAAATGCTGGCTTTCATTTTCATTCACAAGTTTCTCCAGTGACTCGTTGGAGAAAGTCTACCAATTGTTCTTTGGCCCCATGTTACTGCAACACACAATACCGCCCAAACCACACTGCGGTGCCATTCATGTTGACTGGCACCTCAATGCACTACCACATTAGTGTTTAACAGAGCAAAAAGCATATGTTGTGCATTGAAAAAGGGGTAAGTCCTTATTTGATGCATCAGGTGCCATTCACACTTGAGCGTGAGCATTTTTAAGTGATTTTGATGTGTTCTTTTGCATTTATTTTGCACATTTTCAGGCGTTTTTCAAGCTTGAGTGTTTTTGTTGTAGCCAATGGAAATAGGAGGAGAAGACAATTGTGGGGCACAAAATCACACCTTATGAATTTTCCAGGTGCTCCTATATATGTCTATGGCAGGGGTCTTAAACTCAAATGGCCTGGGGGCCACTGGGCAGCTTTTTCTTCTTCCATGGGGCCACTTGCAAAATTTCAAACTCAAAATCGAATTCACACTGACCAGTAATGTAACAGTGGTATATACATTAACCACCAATGTAACAGAGGTATATACACTGAACAGCAATTTAACGGAGGTATTTACACGGCCAGCAATGTAATGGAGGTATATATATTGACCACCAATGTAATGGAGGTGTTCACGCATGGCATACACACCTCTCCCCTCTCCTCAGCGCATCTGACACTGCACACAGGAAGGAAAGAAGGAGCCACTTGGCCCCAAGGGGGGGGGGGGGGTGTTCCTATCTTGCAAGATATGGGATACTTCACTAACCCAGAATCTCCCTGAAAGGATTGTGGTATCCCCCTCTACTGTGCAGAAGTTGGCTGTAAGGTAAGTATATATTTCACTTTTCCCCATATGTGTCTTTCTTCTACAGCTGTAATGCTGTGATTATACATAGCGCTGGGTGGGCCAGTATTGAATGGGTGGACTTTGCAGTTGGGTGCAAGGACTGCTTTAAGAGCACACACATGGGTATCAGCACGCTTACGGCTATCAAACCATGGACATCTCATCTGAATGATGTTCCTTGCAGATATCTTAGTATTATCAGGTCCAGAAGGCGTGGTATAATGTTGGTAGATTATTGTTCTTCCGTTTAACGTGGGTGTGAACTATGGCATCACTGACCATCATGCTTGTCCAGAATGTCAGCTATTCTCAGTGTACGCAGTCTGAGCAGGAAGCTGTAGCATGTGATCTGACAACTCATGACCATGGGCAGTTTACACAAGTGTACATTGTATAAAGAAAAATTATCTCTGTTATCTTTCTTCATTCACCCATCAACCCATCCAACTGTCTATCTATCTACTGTCTCTCTGTCTTACCCATCCATTTATATGTCTATAACAACAATGCAGTTGCAATGACTGGTCATGTTGCAAAGATCATCAAGCACTCAACTTTATCTCTTGAGTTTTCATGAAAAACATGGTGTGGGTAAAGCCCCTTAGGAAGCAGTACCACATAACACCAGTGACAGAACTTGTCTAAAGGATGTCATTGTTCCCAGGGCAGCATGAGACCTATATACATCCTTAGATATAGGGACACTGGTGTGATACACCCATCCTCCAACACAGCATACCCTCCTAGCACAGAATTACTGAAACAGAAAAAAAACAATCTGCTCAATGATACAATAAATGGCATTTGCAAGTCATCTAAATCAAGAGAAAAATACATTGCTAAAGACAAAGAACAAAAAGGTAGGCAAAGTAAAAATAAAAAAGGTAAAATACTTATGCCCTAAATAAGTGAAAGAAAAAATAATAGAGGTTTGCAATATAATATAAGGAGGGAAGGAAGGAACAGAGGCATAAGCTGTGCAAGGGTGTACCTAGCAAAATCCCCGGGGACAGGGTATGGGTTGGGGAAGTTGTGCTGGTGGTTACGTTCGTGGGTGGGGTGAGTGGGGGTTTAGGCTGCTGGTGGTCACATTCTGGGGGGGAGGTTGGGGGTGCATGCTAATGGCGTCCTGGTGGTGCACCGCCCAGCTCTGGTCGGTATCCCATTCAGCTTACTGACATCACTGGTTGCCAAGAGCTGGATGTGACTCCGGCCAGAGCGCCCCTCACATCTTCTGGCAACCAGTGATGTCACTGGTAGCCAAAACCTGTGCGGGACGCCAACCAGAGCATCCAAGGTTGCTAAGAGCTGGAAAGGGAGATGTGCATGTCCCTTACACATCTCCCCACCCAGCTATTAACAACCTGGGATGCTCTGGCCTGTCGCCCCCCCACATGACCTAAAGTGATGCCACCTGAAGCAACAGCCTCAGGCTGCATCATTTTAGGAACGGCCCTGAATGGGCGATAACTAAATGCCAGCCTAGAGCATTTCACATGCTGAAGACAGACTCTGCATGGTATCTGTGGACTGGTTCAGAAGTGATGAAAGAGTGCCAAAAGTCCAACCTCTTTGTCATCTGTTGGTCATGGAGACCAATAGCAGAAAATGATTGAAATATACTGTATATTACGGTATATAGACAACACATACTATTAGATATAAATATTCACTGGGTATTCTGACATCAGTGAGATCAAGCCTTTAGTAATGAACTAAAACCAAGATCAGAAGGGCACACAGAAGAGGCTTTTCTGGCTAATTAAGATGATGGCAGACACCTTTCTGCTCTTGGGCAGAACTTTCCTTTTAAAAAGTTTTAATCATTGACAGGTTCACTTTGATATCTTGTTAAAAAAAATACCTTTTCAAGTTTGAAGGATGACTCTTTCAGTCAGTGGAATGAAAAAAAATCCACAGAAGATGAAAAGATTTCATAATTAATCCTGACACAATGAAAAGGAAGGATTGCATTATGGAACTGGTCAAACCTGAAACCAGAGGGCATTTTCATGCATGAACATCTCCATGGTCAGATCTTCAAAAGCCGGCACTGCCACTGAAAATGGGTATTCGGCAACTATGACCTGTGTGGTTCATACATTTGGTCCTAGGATGGGGCACTGAAGATGGATGGTTGTAATTTAATATACAATCTCTGTAAAATATCATCCCTAGGACAAGAACACACTTCTTGTCCTAGGGTCACTGTACTCCACCTAAAAAGAAGCAGCGTTATCACCCAGGATACGAGTATATATTCTTTATTTTAGCCCCTAGCCCAAAAGAGCATTTAATCCTTGCAGTGCCAGGGCTAGCCCCACTGGAGTGTGTGTGTGTGTGTGTGTGTGTGTATAAGGATTGATTTTTACCTATTACGGGAGTTCTTCTTTAAGGTAAACACAACCCATTGTAGCCCATTTATTAAATACTGACCAGTGTAGAGCCCACAGTACATCATGAGGTTCTCTCTGCCTATTGCTGCAAAGATACTTCCATGAACGGAGGAGAGTCAGTCATATGACTTTGTAAGGTCGCGGAGGGACCTTTCCTCCCGGCCATTTTATTGCATTCTGCCAGCTTCAGACTCTCAAAGCCAGATGAGTGCAATGGCTCACCACAGGAATGCAAAACCTCTAGTTTACAGATCTAACTGATAAGAATCAGCAGAGACAGATTGTCCAGGAAGTTATCAGCTCACCTGATTTCTGGCAGGATCAACAGGTATTTTTGCAGTTTTTCAACACTTTCCATTGTATATTAAATGGACCAAAAGGGAGCAAATTACAGAAGTTCATTTTTAGGATTTAAAAAACTTCAAAGCTGCAGTTCAGGCAAACCTGTTGTCATGCAAAGGGTGACTGACCACTTTAATGGCCTGTTTACCATTGCTGTGGTAATGTAGTGTAAAATTGGAATGCAGCACACGCCGATCACACTGCACGCAGGAATTCCTGTATATATTCCTACTGCAAATGTATCTGGCCTTTGCAACACTTCATGCCATAACTCCAACACGCTATTTGACTTCGCATATAAAAGATGTATTTTCTTCTAGTCCTGTGCCTGTGGTACGGTGGCACTGATCTTAGTCAGCTGGTCAATGAAATAACTTTTCATCAGGACAACACTGAGTCTTAAATAACCAGTCACAAATCACTTCTGTATGTTCTGGGTGTCCTGCATTGATGGAGGTTAAAATGGCCTTCAAACACAAATCATTGCTTTGAACGCAAACCTGATCTACCTGAACCCTAAAGGTGTCCACAGACATTAGATGGTAGTCTCCCGATCTAGTGATAATCTGGTATTTGTAAAACAGCCCCCAACAGGCTCTATGTGACCGCTGTCAGCAGACAAAGTAATTGGACAGTTTAAAAAGTTTTGTCCAATCATAGTTTAAGGGGCCTTACACATCTCCTTGCCCAGCTCTGGCTGTCGTCCTGCCCAGCTCCTAGCAACCAGTGATGTCACTGATTGCAAGGAGCTGAGCGGGACGCTGGCCAGAGCATCCCAGGTTGCTAGGAGCTGGACAGGGAAATGTGTATGGCCCTTACACATCTCCCCGCCCTAGTCTTAGCAACCTGGGACACTCTGGCCAGAAATGGGGAGCGGGCACACTGCAAACATTGTGCAGCAGAATGGCCATGCCCGTCTGCCTGTCACACTCCCCCCAAGTGACCTTAGAAGATGCTGCCTGAGGGAACAGCCTCAGGCTGCCTCATAGGGACGGCCCTGGTTGCTTCCCTAATGTCAGGAATGAGTGTGCTCTTCCCCTTCCTCCTTGCAGAAAAACACTCATGTGACCTAGGCATTGCTGTTTCAGCAGATTCATTTTAAAACCCAATTACACTTGTGCAGTGCCTTAATGCAAGTGTGTTAACATGCGTTATGTTGTGCTTTAATGCGCCTTGGATAAAGGCAGAGGCAGCCCATTGAAGGTAATAGGCTGCCAACACACCAAAATGTGACACAACATTTTTGTCGTAAAGCATGTGTGTTGTCTTCTTGGAACACGGCGCCGCAATGCAAGTAATGTGTCGCCGCTCCTTACTGCAACACATAGATGTAAACGGGACCTTAAACATAACATGAGATTAACAATTTAACCCATTTTTTGCCATTGGAGTGTCATTAGGGTGATTTCTCTAAACTTCCTGCATTGTAGATTCAAAAAGGAAGTAAAAAAATGGAAGGGCCACATAATTGATTGTACAAGGTTCACTTAAAAACAAGTCCACGTCCACACAAAATTGTAACTCCCGACCAAACAAAAATCAACTGATTCCCCCATCCATACCAACAGCATGGATGGCGGAATCTCCACTGCCGGCCATTGAATTCAGGCAGCCATGAAACTGCCGCTCCACGAATACGGCGGTACTACTTAACAGTGACAGTATTTGATAGAACGCAGTCACTGATCTGCTGATACTTTTCCAACCGACTCAGCCTACTTTGAAATCAATTGTGGTTGGGTTGAGCTGAGTAGTGCGCGCAGGGTCACCTATAGCTTGGGCTTCAGCCGATTCTGCAGGAATGGTCCTAAAATATGAGTCGTCTATGGGGGACCTTATATGCATAAATTTTTCTGGGTGGAGTGACCAACTGATATTTTCTGTCCTCTGGAAGCACCAGTGCTGAGATCTCACATCCAGGGGTGATAGCACCGTGGGTATAATTGCAGAAATCCCACCAAAGAGATAAGAGATATGGTCTGCCAAAGGAGCGTACCCGGGCACAGGATTCCAAAACCGGACTGTCCGGGTCATTCCCGTACGGGTGGCAACCCTAGATATCAGTGGGGGCTTTTTAGCCATTTCTATCCATCCAAAATGGAATATTTTATTTTTGGTTTCACTATTTAGGACTAAGATGTATAATATTAAATCACCTGACTTACCAGAACATTTTTAAACCTCTAACAGTACCGGGATAACGTTAGTAAGTCATTTTCTGTGTCAAGACTGTTAAATATAGTTGGCAAAGTACACACCGCGGTAAATGTAGGCTGACTAATGTCAGAGAGACAACTGGCAGCCAAATGTGGGCAGGGTATGTGAAATTTACCACGGTTGTGCTAATTCATTTACATGTAGTTCTTTCAGCCTCGACTGTAAATACTTTTTTCTAAGCTTGGTCTATAAAACATCAGCAGACACGGCAGAGACTTAATATGTACAGTCCTGGGGGAAAGGGAAAGGAGGGCATGACTGAAACTTTTAAATTAGGGGTGCACAGAAATGAAAAATGTCAAAAAACATAACGAAACCGAAATGAAAAAAAAATGTCAGGCCGAAATCGAAAATGTTTTTTATTTTAACTTTTTCACATTTTTTAAATATTTTATTTTTATTTACTTTTTAAAAAACTTTCATTTTTTTATATTTTATTTATTAATTTGTATTAAATTAATAAATCTTTTTCTGCAGCGCCTGTTATAAATAAATGGGAATCCTCTATACTGAGTGTTCCTGTTCATTCATTAAAATGAGGACATGGTATGTTTGCTATAATCACAATCATGAATGAACAGGAGGTAATGTAGATCATTCCCATTCATTCATAATTGAGGATATAGTAACCATACTCTGTCCTCAATTATTTACAAACACTCAGCGATCACTGACTGCTTGTACCCGCTCTCCATCCTGACAGTTGTCACAGGAGGCTGGGCAGGGCGGGAGGAGAGCTCAGCCTCCTGTGACAACGCAGCCTGTCTCCGCCCACACCGCTCTCCCGATCTGTGACAGGAGGCTGAGCGGTGCGGGGAGGAGAGACACCGGCTGCTCACAGCGCTCTCCTCCCGCAGCGCTCAGCCACCTGTGAAAGTTTCTCTCCTTCCCCCTGGGACACAGAGCAGCACCCAGCAACACCTCTATATCGGCCAGAAAATAGCACTTTCGGCATTTTGCCAAAAGTGCAATTTTCAGCCGATATTGATATATTGGTGCATCCCTACTTTAAATACAACATAACCCTAAGGGTGTAAATATGGTTCAGGAGGGCAGGATTTTTCATACAAAGGTAAGATGAAGAACACAGGGACATGACCTCAAACTAGCAGAAGGAAAGTTCAAAACTAACCTTAGAAAGTATTATTTCACCAAAAGAGTAGTTGGTGCTTGGAACAGACTTCCAGCTGTGGTAGTAATTTATTTAACAGTAAGTGAATGTAAACATGCTTGGAACAAACATAGATCTATACCAGTGGTGGTCAACTTTCTTGGCCTCAAGTGCACCCTCTAACATTACCATAAGGCCACGTATAATATTCAGTGAACGTATTGCTACAGTCAGCTGTCAGAGACTGCAGACATGTGGCAGGTCAAAGACTGGGGACATGCTACAAGAGATGGTCAAAGACTATGGACATGCTACAAGAAATGGTCAAAGACTGGGGACATGCTACAAGAGATGGTGGAAGACTGGGGACATACTTCAAGAGATGGTCAAAGACTGGGAATGTGCTACAAGAGGTGGTCAAAGACTGGGGACATGCTACAAGAGATGGTCAAAAACTAGGGACATGCTATAAGAAATGGTGAAAGACTAGGGACATGCTACAAGAGATGGTGGAAGACTGGGGACATACTACAAGAGATGGTCAAAGACTGGGAATGCGCTACAAGAGGTGGTCAAAGACTGGGGACATGCTACCAGAGATGGTCAAAAACTGGGGATATGTTACATGGAATGGTCAAAGACTGGGGGTATGCTTTAGGAGTTGTTATAGACTGGGGACATGCTACAAGAGATGGTCAAAGACTGGGGACATGCTATAGGAGTTGTCGGAGACTGAGGACAAGGTTCAGAAGACAGTCATAAACTGGAGACACATTACATGATACTGCTGGAGATCATTGCTATTTCAGCCCCTTTTCTAATGAACTCTTCTACATTTGTGCTCTGTACAGCCCCCTCCACTTGTGTCACATGTGATATGTTTCTCAGCAAGATCCATTACGAAAGATCAGAGACAAAACCATAAAAAGACAAAATGGATGGACAGCACAGGAAAAAGTAAGACAGAGTGAAAGAAATAAACCAAACTAGTCTAAAGAATATTCTACCTTCATTGGCACCAACCGACTCAATAGACCACTCAGTCTTCTTCTTCCATCACTCATCCGTGTGTATTTATTACAGGCATTCCATTTACACAGCACTTTACATACTGTATATTCACAAAACAACCCTGCCCTCAAGAAGCCTGCAATCCACATGCACACATACTGTATACTGTATATGATCCAATTACCAGCACGTCTCTGGAGTGTGGGAGAAAACCCATGCAAGCATAGGGAGAACATTCAAACTCCATGCAGATAGTGTCCTGGCTGGGATTCAATTCATGGACCCCAATGCTGCAAGACAGAAGTAGTGAGCCACTGTGCTGTCCTATATCTATCCTATATATATATCCTATAAAACAGGGGTCATAAGAGGCATTTGGAGCACTTCCATGCCACCAAGAGAGGGTATGAAGAGCTGAAGAATTGTTATGCTCAATACACAGCGAAGTGTGTTCAAGAGCCTGTCCAAACAGATGGGCCCTCACACCACACTGATGGGCTTCCAAGAGTATAAATAAAATTAGCGATGTGACAGATCGGAGGATCCTGCATTCAATGGTCCATCCTTTGAGTCATTGTGAAGCTCACGGGGGTACTCACCACCATGGAGTTGGGGGTCAGCATGGGCCGATGCTTCTTCCAGTTTCATTCTAGCTGACCGATCTGCCTGTTTATGTCCACTTAGCACGATCAGACTAAATGCTGAATTCTGATTGGTCAGTACACTCAACATTTTAGTTAATAAGTCCAGAAATATATCCTTGCTTTAACCGAAAGTAGGTTATACACACATCGAATTTCAGCCAGTTCTAGATGAACTAACCGAAGTTTGATTGTCTGGGTGGTGTTGTTGGCACCCTTCCAACTGGCATCCCTTGATCAGCTGATCGAAGGAGCATGTCGGAAAATTCTCCTCCGAACAGAGCTAGTAGCCAATCAGCCACCGGCCGCTGTCAGAATTCAACGCCGGCAGGTTGAACAAAGAAAATATATGTGTGTATACCCGACTTAATATCAACCCAACAGTGACAGGGAAATCCACAATTTCAGAGTTGCCCCTAGAACAAGCAGGGAAATTTCCTCTAACTTCCTGTTGCATCCCAGAGATAGGAAAGTGAATGGAAAAGAAGGACAGAGTGGCAGGGGCGTCAGAAAGGGGTTGTGGGGTGTGCGGCCCGCACCCGGGTGCCACCATTGGAGGGGTGACACCAAAATGACTTGCAGAGGGGTTTGGTTCCCAATGAGGGACAGTTGGGGGTTATGATAGGATACTGATTTTCCAGTATTTATTATATAAAGGTAAAAAAATGTACGAATGTTTTTAAATCTGCTCCGCGCCCCAACACCGACCTTCTTCTGCACAATACAACCTCGCCTAAAAATTTACCAAACTCCAAACAGCGGTTACCTGAGAACAATTTAATGAGCTGCTCAGATTTTAACCTTATTTATATAAAGGGGGTCAAAATAAAAAAAATCACCAGGACCCCTTAGAACTCCCCCCTCTACTCACCAGCGATATCCCATAGCTGTAGCCGGACGACGGTGTCTGAATCCCAGCTCAGTACCTTGAGGGCGAAGTCCACGCCGATGGTGGCGCGGTAATGCGGGGAGAAGTTCTGGTGGACGTAGCGTTTGATGATACTGGTCTTGCCGACTCCCAGGTCACCGATCACTAGGATCTTGTAGAGGTGCTCCGTGTGATGGCTCTGCATCTTGACTCCCAAACTCCCCGCAGACTAATCCCATGCTCCGTACTGAATTCTTGCCAGGGTCAGGAGGGAGAAAAAAAAAAGGAGGGGGGGATTGGGAAGGAGGGGGCAGCACAAATAGAAAGAAACACTGTCACAACTTTAAAAAAAAAATGTAAAAGATGCAGAGAGAGTCAGGGAAGGGATGACAGCGGAGCTTACAGGGACATGTGATAATAACAAACCCTTCAAGAGGAGAAAATCTGCAGGACGAGGAAACACGCGCGTCGTACATTGTATCAAGATCAACGTGAAGCAACACAGAACGGATATGTAGGCACGAGAACAAACATCTCCGTTCATCAGATAAGAGCGAAGACAAGAGACGGCCCAATAAAAACAAAACAAACAAATAAAATAAAACAAAATATTACAATAAAAATACATTTGTATATTTTAATGTAACCCCTAAGGCCGGGTTCACACCATTTTCCGGACCAGGTCTGGAACGCAGCGCATCGTGTTGCGTTTTTACTGCGTTCCAAAGCTGGGGTTTTTTTTGCTTATTTTTTTTTAAAAGGACTTTCATTTGCCAGATGCGTTTTTGATGCGTTTCTATGCGTTCCAGACCAGACAAAATGAGACATGCAGTATTTTTCTGGCCTGGAACGGACTGTGCGGGTGTGCACAGAAACCAGAAATAGCATAGGGATACATTGGGATGCATTTTGGGTCCGGAAACAATCTGGTGTGGTCTGGAGATGAATGTGGTGTCAATGGGCCCTCAAGGTCCAATGTCAAGATGCTAAGTGACAGACACAGCATGACCAAGGCAGCTTCATGTCTGTGAAGGTTCTCATTCATCCAGGTCATGGTATATCTGTATACATCGAGGCGACTGGACTTATTTTTCTTGAAGATGTTTTGCTGGAGATGATCCAGATGTGGTGTGAATGATTACTTAAAGGATCATTAAACCCTCCGGTTTTTTGGCTTTAACAGGGGTTAATACTTACCTGTGTCTTCCCCGCACGCTCCCGTCCGAAAATGTGAAGATCCTCGTGCAGCTGCAAAGCACCTTGGGGCGGGCGCATGCGCAGTTCACATTTTCGGCCGGGAGACGAGGAGAGACACAAGGTAAGTCTATAGACAGCGTGCACCCCTATGCAGACACCGTGGGAGAGGAAGTGCCAGCAAGGACAGAGGAGTCAGCGCTGGATCGGAGACGCACCGCTGGAGGGACAGATGAAAACATCAGAAAAGAAGAGGAAGATCGGATTAAGAAACATCATTTAAGGTAAGTGCTGACATTAACATTGGGGGAGGGGGAAACATTGACTTTAATGTCACTTTAATGCACTAAGTTAACAAATTTTAATGTAGTATTAAACTCTCAAACTTTTTTTAATAATGAATCCAGATCAAACAAATATACGTTGCCCAGCAAATGTTTCTTTACCCAAGCACTTACACTCATCATGTTTCAGAACAGCTCCAGCTCTCTCAGCTTGGCTTCCATGAACTTCCTGTCCAGTACAAGATCACAAGGAACAGAGCAGTCTGCAGCAGCCGTCCATCTACTAGCTTGGAGAAGAGAGGGGGAAAGGAGGAACGAGGAGCATGCCTTGCTGTGCCTGTGTTTGTGGAGACACACACAGCTAATTTGCACACACCAGGGTGGCTCCATAGGACCCTGTAAGGGAAAGGAGCCACCCTAAGGCCCGGTTCACACCTGGGCGTTTTGTAGCGCGTTGCTACTCTCTGCAAAACGCTCAAACACCGAAATCCCATTCTTTCCTATGGGTATGGTTCACACCTGGGCGTATTACAGGCCGTATGAACGCGCTACAAAACGCCCTACGCCAAAAGAAGTACAGGAGCTTCTTTGGGGCCTATTTGCCGCGTGTATCCATTGGGATACAGCCAGGTAGCCCTCGGAAACGCACGGCACGAAACGCGAGACAAATGCGCATATGCGATAGGCCTAGGTGTGAACCCAGCCTTGCAGGATATCAGAGGACCAGCTGAATCTGCAGGAAGCTTAAACTTTTAAACATCAAGAAACAGCATCCATTGGAAGTGATTAACTTCCATTTGAAATAGCTTAAAGTTGTATTAAACTCTATAAATGTTTTTATCAAAAATGAATCCAGATCAAAGAAATATATATATATATATTGCCCAGCAAAGGATTTATTTATATTTTTTGCCCAAACACTTAGGTCTCATTCAGACAGTGTGCATCCAAGTCCGGACACCCGGACCCGCATGTATGTGCAGTTCGGGTGTGCGTATGACAGCGTACAGCCGTGCCCTCCCATGTGATCACTAGACATGTGCAAAACAACAAAATTTGTTTTCAGATGAAACAAACGAAAGCAAAAAAATGTTTTATTCGTTTCGTCAAAGAAACCTGTAGAACGAGCGGCGGGCATACTGGCCGCCGACGCGTTCTGCGCATGCGAGCCGCCATTTTGGAGTAGATGTTGGTATAAACCAAGACGGCGGCGCCCTCTTGTTCGATTGTGTGACGTCACACGCTCCGCCTCCAAGATGGTGGCGGGAATACGCAGAACACGACGGCGGCCAATATAGCGGCGTGTTCGCAAATTAAATTAATGTATGCCCGAATATCGTTTTAGTACATTAGCATATATTAAATTCGTTATTTCGGATTCGGCCGAGTCGCCGAATGAATCTGCTGGCTGCCGTCTCCTGTCTGCTCAGCTAGGCAGATGGAGGGAGGAAGCAGCTTCTCCCGGCTTAGTCTCCCTCTGCTAAAGGATATCAAAAGCTAAAAATAAAAATAAATCTGTATTTGTAATAATCATATCCATCTATTGTGCTACAACTCAACGTCTGAACAATGTAACATTATCACTGCTTGCTGGAAGCAATGCATGATGGAATATGCAGTCTTTGATTGCATCACATGAAGCAGCAGAGAAAGAGACACAAAGCACACTGGGAATCCAGGAAGTTGTTGGAAGTGATGGGCAGACGGAAGGCAGCGCTCATTACATAAAAGGGATTTTTTCATGTAAGCTTTGATTGTATTATCAGAAACAACTCTACTATGTATTCCTATTACAATGCTGATGTCATAACAGGAGAGGATGTGCTGTGACTTTACAACTCCTTTAACAAACCCTTACAGGCCTTATCCCTCCCCCAGCCTTTGACTGAACAGTGAAAGGAGAAGCAGCACACCAATGAGCTCATCTACCTGTCACTCTGCTCTCTCCTCTTATCTGCATGTTCCATGTTTGATTAGCTCTTTATCAAGTCTGAACCCTGCTGCAGGAGTCTGATATCAGGTACTTACATTGAATTATGTATTGATGATTACAGAGCTGCATTCACTGGTGTCCTTTATATCTGCCTGCAGCCCAATGCTGTGTGACACCAGTGACATAGGAGCACTTTGTATTAAATGTGCATTTGTAAAATAAAGATTTTATAAAAAAATAAAAAATAAAAAATCAGTTTTATTTCAAAACTTAAAGTTAATTATCTGGTGACATTAGGAGATCCTGCTCTGAACAGTGGCACAGGGAAAGCACAGGGAGCGGAGGGACCCACACACGTAATTACTATTATACAGGATTTATATGGTGCCAGCAGTTTGCGCAGCATTGTACAAGATGGAGGGGGACAGTACAGCTAGAGTAGAATTTCATTACAGGAGGGTTAGGGGGGCCCTGGTGGTGAGAGCTTACAATCTAATATTGTAGGGGTAGGCAACCTCAGCACTCCAGCTGTTGTGGAACGAGGGTTGCCACCTTTTCTTCAAGTGAAACTCGAACGATCTAGCGCCACAATTTTCTTTTTTGGAGAATATAGAGGAGAGAGCGAGGAGAGGCAATCAGGAGAAAGAGCAAAAAGAGACAGCCAAGGGAAGGAGACGGGCTATAGAGGACTACAAGTTCCAGCGAAACATTATACAGCAATACAAAATAAATATCAAGCGACATATGTTTTGTTCCGGGGTGGCTCCCTGATGTCTCCAGGGTCTCAGGTGTCCTGTGCGGGTTTTCCGATGAGCTATGGATGCTCTCATGTGGGCTGTGCGGGCTCGCAGATGGGCTATGTTGGCTTTCAAGTGGCTGTGTGGTGTCTCAGGTGGACTATGTGGACTATCAGGAGTGCTGTGCGGTGTCTCACCAGGGGTCTGGAGGCGGGCAGCGTGGTTCGCAAGATGCTTGCTGGGGACCTCGGCAGCCTACCTGTGAGCCGTGGGCACATCTAACTTTCAACATCTCGTGGAGTCAATGCCGAGAAGAATCGCCGCAGTATTGAAGGCAAAAGGTGGCCCAACAAAGTACTGATGGGGCGATCATAATAATCTGGCCACTCAGTGTATATATACTGTGTATATACATCCTTGTCCTGAAGTAGTTATACCAAGAACATGGCTCCTGATGCAGCCATGATCTTGGTATTCTTTGTTTTAGCAGGTGATTCTCCTTTTGTACAAGTGATCTGGGCAGCTTGTACCAGCCTGCATAGGTGGTGCCCCCTCCCGCACCCACACCGCTGTGGTTTTCAGGGTCCTGTGCTTCCCTGGGAGACCCACAATCACAGCAATTAGTGTCCTAATGGAGAGCGGGAGCAGACCAAGGAACGTCCTTTCCCCGATCTGCTGTGTGATTAGTAAATAAGTAAGCGCTTCCTGATCACAGCTGTCAGAAGCCGGCCTGAAGTGCCACTCACACGGGGATTGGGCTCAGTGCTGTACTCGATCCCCTGGGTTGGAGGCCAGGGAGACATCAGGGGTCTAATAGACCCTTGATGTCTCCATGAAGCGAACCTGTTACCTCCAAACTCTACCACATTGTTAGCGCCTGTGTGATAGCAATAAAGTTAAGTGAAAAAAAATAATAAAATGACAAAAAAGTAAAAAAATATTAAAATAAATAGGAAATTAAAGAAAAATTAAAACCAGACCTGCCGCGTGCGTAGGGCATGCACATGTATGTAAACGACAATTGCGCCATACCTGTTGTGCCATTATCAATGTCGGAGTGAGAGTAAACATTCTAGGGCTATAGTTCTCTGGTAACTCTAAACTGATGAGATATAAAGGCTTTTAAAGTGTCGTCTATGGACAATTTTGAGTACCATAGATTTTTAGCCATTGCAGTTTTAACGCGTCACATGTTTGGTATCTATTGACTCGACTTGACCCCGTCTTTCATATTTTACACACACAAAAAAAGGGTATTAACTTTTTTTGATTGTGTGCACTAAAATTCATCTAAGTGTTTTTTTTCCCTAAGAATATTGATTTGATAAACATTTGCTCAACTATTATCTGACATAAAAAGATGCAGCTGCCATTTTTTTTATTCTGCAGGGCCTTTGCTTTCAGAAAATATCTAATTGTTTGGCGGTTGAAAGAAATTTTTTTATCCTAAAATCCAGATTGTAATATTTGTGTGCAAAAATGATAAAATTGCTCCGGTACTAAGGTGGGTAAAGAAAAGGAGGTGGAACAGTGAGGCTGGAGTTGGGCTTTAAAGGAGAACTATGAGGTGAGTGATTTTCACTCAGCCTCATAATCTGAGCCGACCTGTGACAATGAAACTGTCACACGTCGGCTCAATAGATTGGGAAGTGAGCGAACACATACCGTCGCTCGCTCACTTCTCGATCATTTCCCTGCAGAGAGCGGTGACTGTCACTCACGGTTCCCTGCAGGGATTCCCCCCTCCGCGCTCCGATCCTACATCGTTTACTGGCGAAGCGGACGGGGGAGGAGGCGGGTACAGCTGGCTCTGCCTCTAGATAGGCAGAGCCAGCTGTCAATCACGCAGCTGGGTGGATCCAGACAGTAATGTCGGGATCTGTCCCGGCTGCGGCGGTCTCTATATACCGCAAGCTGTAGCTTGCGGTATACTGAGCTTTGGGTCATTACTTGACTTCTACTTCTTTGTAATGTTAGGGGGGATGGTGAGGGGTTTGCGTTAACCTTGAACCACACCACACTTAAGTGAGCATAGCTTCATTTACAGGATGGATGAAGGCAATAGCCATTAGCCAATAGAGATAGGGCGTTGTATGGAAAGGGGAAGGATATGCAACAGGCCATGTTACTACAAATAGAAATAAAGAAAAATAATTGTATGGCAAAAGAGACACACAAAGTCTCTTCTGCCAAAACAAAACAAAAACTATGCCTACTAGATTGGTGTACAGATCCACTTTAAATGTGAAATTGATTTCTTTTCACTTTGGTGAATGTGTATCTTTGATAACAGAAGCATGCACAACAGCCTGAGACAAAAGGGGAATGCGGCCCACGAGCCTTGACGGACTTCCTGCCCGTTAACTTGTCAAAGAGTGAAATCTTTTGGTCACACTTAGCGCCACGCTCTAGTATAGGGCAGCATTCAGACTCTGTGCTAGGTCAAAGACATGATATTATATACAATTACCAGTGTAGTATGTGAAGAATGGAGGAAAAAAAACAGTCCGTATTGAGAAGGAAACACGGTGCTTAGCTTATGTGGGAGGATCAGCGCTATGGTATCATACATATGTCGTATATAATAAATATTAACAACATTGATTGAGCCAGCACTACAGGAAGAGGCACTCAGCTGCAGAGGGAAGTTCTCCCCCAGCATGAGAAGACATGAGGATTTAAAAAGAAGAGCAGCAAAGAGAAGGGAAACTACCATGGATTACAGAAAGGCACACATTACAGTATTGTTTTATGTTAAAAAATCTGAGGGTTTAATGTCATTTTAAAGTGTATTTCTACTTTTGCAGCCAAATTTGGATAACGCCTATTTTATGTTTGTTTCATTTCCCTTTCACATTACATAAACTAAATATATATATTCCACAACAGGTATAATAAACATTTTAATATATTTATATAGTGTATATTTTATCTTTATTTTTTAACAAAAAGTAATTTAATCACAAATCCAAAAATTAAGAGATGTATTCCTCATTTTAGGATAGTAGGTAGAATCATGCAAATCATTACTTAACGTCTCTTTGGCTAAATGTACATCCAGAACCTCTAGTTTATAGATACAGATATAATCCTAGTATTATAGAACCATGTATTCCAAGCTGCATACAGCTGTTTCAGGCAAGTTGGCCATCATCAATCATCAATAAGGTGTCTACTTCATTTTTTGTTACTGGCAGAGTCTCTTTAAGGTGTTAAATTCAGTATAAATTCCATAGGTAAATATATAGTGTTATAAGACAACATAGCCGACATTGCGGCTTCTGGAGCACCAGGCTCACCACTGAAAATGGGCCCAGCCAGCCTGGATCATCTCGGTATGCCCAATGGGAATCTGGGACAGCCGGGCTGAACACAATGAGGCCGAGGCGCCGGTGGCTCTCTAATCAGGCATATTAGGCAACTGCTCGCTGGAGCCTCATGAGCAAGTGGTGGCCGACTGACAGCACCAGGCCCATGATGCTCTTAAGCCTCGTTTACACCATCCTTAGTGCGTTCCGGCCTGATGGTGGCCAGAACGCACTGGATCGCATTGCAGCCGGCTCAGTTTGTTGTGGGGTGGGAAGGGGCGTGCCGCAATGCTATCGACCGCACGGGAACGCAAGGCACACCAATGCTTGCGGTTCGGTCCGGACAGAAAATAGTGCTTGCAGCATTTCTTCTGGCCGGACCACAGGCATTGATGAGCCTTGCATTCCCGTGCGGCTGATAGCATTGCGGCCGGGGGTGTGGCTGCGGTGCCATTCACTTCAATGCACCGCCACCCCTAGGGTTGCCACCTTTTCTTCAAGTGAAACCCGAACACTCTAGTGCTGCAATTTTTTTTGGGTGGAGAATATAGAAGAGACAGCGAGAAGAGGCAGCCAGGATATGATTGTCGTAATTTTACACAGATTTGTTTATTAACACTTTAGTGTGTAGTGGTTCACATAGACCGAGCGCAACATATTTGCTTTACATTGTTCACCTATACACATTGTTGCGGCTGGTCCAATCAGGTAGTTAGGCACGCATTCCTAGCGCAGTGATTTCTGTAATATACTGTGTAGAGCCAGGATATGGAGTAAGGCCTACAGCAATACATTATACGGCAATACAAAATAATATGAAGCGATATACTTTGTGTTGTTCTGGGTTGGCGCCCTGATGTCTCCAGGTGGGCTGTGCGGCTCTCAGGTGGCCTGTGCGGCTCTCAGTGGGCTATGCGCACTCTTAGGTGGGCTATTGAGGCTCTCAGGTGGGCTGTGCGACCCTCAGATGGGCTTTACGCACTCTTAAGTGGTCTATGCGGCTCTCAGGTGTGCTATGCGGCTCTCAGATGGGCTATGTGGCTCTCAGATGGACTATTATACATATGGCATACACTGCATGTCACTCAACACTGTTCAGTGACATGCAATGTAAATGCAATACACGTTCTTCCCAGTCCCCACTGTCTCTCCCAGTCCCCAGCATTCATGAAATGTAAAACGTGCCTGCATTCCTTGTCTCTGTGTCTATGTCCTCGCTCGATACCTGCAGGATGCGATGTCAGAGCCGGAACTATGTGGGAGGAGATCATGCCACAAGAGGAGGAGACAGACAGATGAGTGCGGCCGTCACAATACCGGCGCCCAGCGGTATGCAACTCTCTTAGGGAGCCACAGGTCCGGTTTGAATAATGTGCCCGGTGGGAGGTGGGCTCCCACCCGGGCACGGGAATCCAAACCCGAACTGTCCGGGTGAATCCCGGACGGCTGGCAACCCAAACCACACCCCATCCAGCCCCACAACAAACTGAGCCAGCCGAAATACGATGCAGTGCGTTCCGGCCACAATGGGGCCGGAACGCACTGAGGATGGTGTAAATGAAGCCTTAATCCAACCGTGAACATAGGTTATGGAATCCCCATGATCCTCAGACCTTGTTCCTGTGGGCCTCAGCTGATTTAGCAGTAATAAGTACAGCAAGATTTTTGTCAAGCTTCAATAAGCTTTTTGAAGCCTTTAACCGCTTGAAGACCAGGTGTTTAGACCCCCTTCCTGGCCAGGACATTTTTCAGTATTCAGCGCTGCGGTACTTTGACTGACATTTATTCCGTCGTGCAGCGCTGCACTGAAATTAATTTTATACCATTTTTTGGGGACAGATAGAGCTTTATTTTGGTGGTATTTACTATATTCAGGAGAAATTACATTTATACAAATTATTCGCATGTTTACATGCGTGTATGTAGGGGTGGGGACTTTTTTTTTAAAAATTGTTTTTTTAATTCTTTTTTATGTGCAACTGAAAAAAATTTGGGGGGTAACTTTAATTTTTTTTTATTTATTTTTTTATTGCTATCACAGAGGGGGCTAAGAAATCCCTATATGTGATAGCAAAAGAGGTGACGGGTCCTCTTTATGGAGACATCGGGGGTCTCCAAGACCCCTAATGTTCGGAGGGGGTGCACATATCGGGACCCCATACAAGCGATCCGCCGGCTCCATAGCCGGCGGATCGCTTGTATGATAACTGGCATCGCTGCCGGTTTTTATATTATTCGTCCTTCCCGCTCGTGCGCGATGTGCATGAGTGGGCGGATCTAACAGGATGTGTATACACGCCCAGTTACATCCAAGAACCTCCCGGCTACACAACGGCTGGCCGGGAGGTAGTTAAAGAAAGCTTTAGTGCCAGTATAGGGGTGATAAACACAAATCCTAATAAAAGTGTTGACTTTAAACAAACTTCTAGTAGGATTCAGCTGACCATTGTGTGCTTCAGACTATTGCTGTCATTCTGTAGAGACTCCAAGTTACTTTGCAAGGGAGTTGTGGCCTGTTGTGAATGGCGGTGCTTGTTTCCAGTGGGCTCTGTCATTCCCAACAACTCTAGCTAGAGTTTCCTATCCTAGAATAGCAGGCTCTGTAGTCTGTCCTCCGGCCGTTGTCTTTTGTCTGGTCTCAGTGGTGGTTCAGTGGTGGTGCTGCACCAAGATCATATTCAGAATACCGGAGATCTTGGTGCTACATGCACTTGGTACCCTGGTGGACTTAAAGTGACCCTTTACTAAAAAATCACATCAGCATGCAGCTCTGCATGCTGATTTAAAATCATATTACATTCATTAGTTAACCAAACTTCTTTTTCATTTACTTACAAATAGAGTTTACAGGTGAAACTCGAATAATTAGAATATCGTGCAAAAGGCATTGCAGTAAGTGCTGCAAAAGGGGCCCAAACCAAGTACTGAGTACATATGCATGCTTGTACTTTTCAGAGGTCCGATATTGTTCTATGTACAATCCTTGTTTTATTGATTGCATGTAATATTCTACTTTTTTGAGGTTGTGGATTTGGGGTTCTTGGGGTTTTCATGAGCTGTAAGCCATAATCATCACAATTATGACAAATCACGGCTTGAATTATCTTGCTTTGCATGTAATGAGTCTATCTCATATATTAGTTTCACCTTTTAAGTTGCATTAGTGAAATAAATGAACTTTGCACGATATTCTAATTATTCGAGTTTCACCTGTATCTACTTCCTGGTCCACTTCTGGCACAAATGATGTAAGTAATGAAAAATGGAATTAACTCGTTAGGAGATAACAAGTTAGTAGTGGTCAATTTAAGGATCCGGACAAGCAAGTGTATTGTACAAAAATTAAATTTATTTGAAAAAGATATAGAACATCACACTTAGCTCCCTCACCACTCCGCTAAAATCTGAACCAATGAACGGAAAGGAAGAAAGAGGCGTGATCTAACTATTTAAGAAACGGTTCTCCCAACCTCAGAGTATGTCCTGACGAAGCCCCGCATAGCAGGAGGGGCGAAACGCGTCGACAGATAGACAGAGACCAGACGCATAATCACCATATAATAAGTGGATGCACGATCCAGATATCAAGGAACACTGCGAAGCTTCTAATGGTGATTTAGGGGTTCTCAGTGACGGACAGACTACACCCAGAACATCCTGCTTGTCCGGATCCTTAAATTGACCACTACTAACTTGTTATCCATTTTTCTTTGCATCAATCAACCTGGTTATGGATCGGAACACACAAGCAGCTACGCAAACTCCAATAGGGTGACTACAAATAGTCGGATCTCCAGGCAGGAACACAAATCCCTTTTTTCAAATGATGTAAGTACCCAAGCGTTGCATCCTGGGAAAGTTACATCAGCAGAGCATTGCTGGGAAATCTCATCTGTAATCTCACGAGATCTCAGTGGAAGGCATTTTCCTCCCCTGAGATGATGTGCATGGTCACGTATCCTATTCACATGTCTAGTCACATGTGCCAGAGTTCCAGGAAGTGAATGGAGATCTAGTAATCTGCCCTTAGTAAACATGGCCACTGCCAGAAGACTGGGGAAGAAAAGACAAAAGCAAAAAATACAAAGCCGGCAATTATCTAGAATTATGTGTTTGTAGATTGTCATCACTAGACATTTCTAAAGGCGTGTTTGTTGTTCTTTTAAAGATACAAGTAAAGTTCCTATATAATAAGCATTTTCCGTTTGTAGTGATACTTCTTCACATAAACAAAAGTTACATTTCCCAGAAAAGAACAAAATGAAAACATAGAAAATACCCATAGCAGTGGTTCTGGATAACTTCAAACTGAAGATACAATTTAGGTGTTGGTTTATAGGAATCGATCGTTCATGGGGTAACGCAAAAATAAAAGTGCTAAAAGCAAACACAGGACAAATATTGCCCTCATAATGAAAAGCCTTTCGCACTCAGGAATAAAATGGTCACCACTGCTCTTATTGTCCAGACAAGAGGACAGTGGTGACAGGATCTGGGTAGTAGGAAGCTTTCGATCCATCATCAAAGTTAAATGTCCTTTAATGTTGTCTATTCAAATTAGGACACCATGGGGAGGAACATCACACTGTAGACCTTCCTGTGAAAGGAGTCCTTCTACTGCAACACATCCCTCAGTCTTCAGCAGCTCTGCGTTCTCTTGATACATCATGAATTATCCAGAACAAAGCTTTCCAAACTCCAGTTGACCTTTGACTGTCCAACAAGCTGGTATAACAGAATAAGCACAGGTTAGGCTTACAGTTCAGCAGACTGGATAGACCGTTTCATGGAGAAAACTGGAGAACACTCAGAGCTAAAGCTTTTCTGGTTGCCAAATCAGTAAAGGATCTTACATGAAGCTCGTAGCCCTTTATTAATTCTTCACTGTTCCAATAAAACGTTCAGTTTTCCTGTACTAGGTGCTTCTTTGTAAACTGTAAAATGGGTGGTCTGTCAGTCCATCTTCGACCTGTGATTTCAAGGTTCGCGTGGTTAAGGGACTAACCCTAAGGTCATTTTCTTACACTAGTGCAATGGTGGGCAACTCTGGCCCTCCAACTGTGCTTTAACTACAAATATCAACATGCCTCTGCCTCTGGGAGTCATGCCTGTAACCATGCCAGTTTCACAACAGCTGGAAGGCCCGAGCTGCCCACCCCTGCACTAATGTAAGACAATGACCTTACTGCTAGTCCCTTAATCAAGTAATCCTTGTAATCACAGGTCAAAAATGGACCGCCCATGTGAAAGGGGCGGAACCGTAATAAAAAATATGCGAACTGAGTATTTCCGTTTTTTTTTTTAGCTGGTTAAATGTTTCACCTTTCCTAGGTGGCTTATAAAAGAGAACTACTGTATGTAAGTGTTTTTCCCCATAGTTCTATTCAGGGTCATGGGAGGACATATACTAACCTCCTCCTGTGACCCAAAGCTCAGTATATAGCAGGCTATTGCCCGCTATATACTGAGAGCGCTGCAGACGGGACGGATCCCGACAATACTGTCAAGATCCGCCAATCTGCATGATTGACAGCGGGCTCTGCCTATCTAGAGGCAAAGCCAGCTGTGCCGGCCCCTCCTCCGTTCTTTCCTCCACTCAGCACTAGGGGATCGCAGATGGGAGGGGGAATCCCTGCTGGGAGCGGTGACTGATAGTCACTGCTCACTGCAGGGAGACGATCGGGAAGTGAGCGGATCGGTCCATGTTTCTGCTCACTTCCCAATCAATAGAGCTGACCTGTGACAGCTTCTTTGGCCAATGCAGGGTGCAGAAATGGCAGCCTCTGTCCACCAGTCTTGGGTGGTTACCACGTTTTAGTCAAACAACAGAAGAAGATGGGGGGGTTGTTCAACGTGATTTATATCTGTGAAGGTTCTTATTCATCCAGGTCATGGTATATCTGTGAAAAATAAATCAAGGCAACTGGACTTGCTGTATTTTTCTTGAAGACGTTTCACTGGACATCCGACCAGCTTTCTCAATTCAGAATGACTTGTACAAAAATTATCTGGGAATACATATGGTGAATGTCGCTCCAATCCACATAAACTGTTTATCATAACTAGCATGGATTATGACTAACAGATTATGTGGATTGGAGCAACATTCACCATATTTATTCCCAGAGAATTTTGCAGAGAACTACAGCAGGGGGCGGAGGCAAGACCAGTCACCTTGGACCAGAAGAGAGAGCAGCAGTGACCGGTTGTTATTACAGGAAGCTGCAAGTCTCACACGGGATTACTGCACAGATCTGGAAGAAATACACAAAGCTCACCAAGATTTAAAGTGACATTAAACCCTCAGATTTTTTAACATAAAGCAATACTGTAATGTGCGCCTTATTGTAACCCATGGTGACTTTCAAGTGACGCCTCTTGATCTGATCATCTTCTTCTTTCCAGTAGTTTTCAGGAGTCCCTCCAGTGCTGGTGCTAGTCTCTGATCCTTTCCTGGCACTACCTGTCCCACAGAGTCTGTGCGTGTGCACGGTGCCTCCATTGACTTACCTTGTGTCTCTCCTCGTCTCCCGGCCAAAGATCTGTACTGCGCATGCGCCCTCCCCATGATCTTCAGATCTTCGGATGGGAGTGTGCAGCGGAGACACAGGTGAGTTTTAACCATTTTGTAAACTTTGTTTTTTAAATGTTTTTGGACATATCTTCTGCTTGCTGTCAGTAGATACAGTGGTACCTCGGTTCACAAACTTAATTCATTCCACGATTCTGGTCGCAAACCGAATTGGTCGCGTAACGAATCAAACTGTTATCCGAGCGCGATCTCGACTAGAGGAACTAAAGTCCAAGGACCTGTAGCACTCCTTACCGGAATTCCCAAATGTTAGTTGAGGGTGCTCACAGTGACCGCGGATGGCGCCGCATTCATGGTTTTTTTTACTCTGAGCCTGATGAAGGGGACTCTGCGCGGCCCCGAAAGCGCTTGATGATACTTTGAGTATTGACTGACATCAACAAATGGATTTTCACTGACATTTAAGTCTTTGTCGTGCTGGTGACGTTCATATACTTACTCGACTAGAGGAAGCCACGACCATGTGTCAGAGCAGGGAAGATGGCTACAGTTGTGTCTGTCACCCGATGTGGAGTTTGCGAATGGACGCAAAATTTTGCCGAACTTCCTGTTCGCGAACCGATTTGATCGCGAACAGAAGTGTCTGTGAACCGAGGTACCACTGTATATGCAAAAATACACGAGGGTTTAATAATCCTTTAAGTGAAGTGCCTACAGAACACAACATTTACAGTTCATCCGTTTTCTGTTTCACTTTCTCTTTGAGTTTTCACATCTCCGTGTTGCTATTTATACCGGCTGGAGTTTTCTGACCTCAGAACTCTTTTCCCTGATCTTACTCTCTGTTCATTTGCTGCACATTCACTGCCCGCCACTCTTACCTCCTCAGCCTCCGTGAATCAAGAGCTGGCACCACTGTGCGGCTTTTTGCCCGTGGTTCCAAGTTGTTGTCAGAGATTATGTTTCTTATAATCCACAGCTAATCAGGAACTCCTGAGGCTAAAGGAACATGTGACAGTATTTGACGTTCCTGGTTGGCTGCACTTAGGAGAAAATATGCTGTCAGCCACGGAATTGGAGTTGCGTAGTATTGTTTTGCTCCTGATCAGTGGCATAGAGGTAAATGCCCACGGCAAGTGCCTCTACTGCCTCAGCCTGGCTCGTAGGACTTCACATTTACGCCATTGTTTTGACATCTGTACTTAAGCTTCTCACCTACCTAGGAGGACACGCTCAGGATTAGGGATTACCTCTGCTTTGGACCAACCCAAGCGCATACGAACCCAGAAGGAAGCAGTCAGTGCAGGCTCACTCAGCAGTGGCAATCACCATCCCGCAACTGCACGTAAACAAAGGGGTAGGATGCTGGTGACATCATTGACCTTATATTGCCACATTGCCATATTATATCAATGTTATTGATCGAATATGGCCCTGCGGCCATATTAACCATTTGCTGACCGGGGTGTTTATACCCCCTTCCTGTCCAGGCCATTTTTCAGTATTCAGCGCTGCGGTACTCTGACTGACATTTATTCCGTCATGCAGCGCTGTACTGAAATGAATTTTATACCATTTTTTGGGGACACATAGAGCTTTCTTTTGGTGGTATTTAATCACCACTGGGGGTTTTATTTTTTACTATATAATGAAAAAAGTGCCGGAAATTTTGAAAAAAAACCTAACCTGTTCTCCCTACGTTATGTTATAAAACCTTTATTATTACCCAATTTTTTGGTAAAATATAAAAGACGGGGTCACGTCGGGTAAATAGACACCAAACATGTCAAGCTTTAAATTTGACGCTTTAAAAGCTTTTACCGCTCATCAGTTCAGTGTTATCACTGGTTGATGGCCCTAGAATGATTGCTCTCACTTGCGTGTGCATGTGGGGGCGGGGGACTTATAATTAGTTTATTTTTTATTGCTTTGATATGTGATTTTTAACTTTGACATTTTTTCTGTAACTTACATTTTTTTAAACCTATTTTTTTTCACTGAACTTTATTGCTCAAAGCAAACAAGCTCCCTATGTGACAGGCAATTTGCAGTGACAGGTCCTCTTTATGGAGACATCAGCGCGGGATCGTAGCGGCGGCGACGGAGGGGGAGCGCACACCCAACCGCATATTACAAGCGATCGGGCGTCTCTACAGACGCCCGAACGCTTATAAGTATACAGCCATCGCTGGCTGTTTACATTCAAAGCCGGTTTCCCGCTAGCACGAGTGGGACGGGATGGGACGTTTAAAAACGCCCACCCGCCCTCAAGAAGCCGGCCGGACAGCAGGTGGTTAATGTATCGGTCACAGCTGACTGGACATGTATTGATGGCTTCCTTCCCGGTGCATCTACGGGGCAGGTCACCAGTTGTAAAACCCGGAGAGCCCATTCAAAACCAGCAGCTCCTTCATGGTAGTCATTGCTCCACATAGAGACAGACTGAATGGGGGGAAATGTTTGGCGTCATATGACGTCCATAGAAAAGCATGGATTGTATTTTTGGACTGAGTGAACCTTTTGGCTCGTTAGGTATAAGGAATGAATGGATGGTTAGTGGCTGGGGAGATGAATGCGCTGTTTGTGGGGATGTAATTCTCACTTTATATCCATCAGCTGTTCACATGACATGAGAGTCTGACCCTATCAGTGTGACGAATCACATGAGCAAGAGGATGTCAACGGATTATGCAACGTGACCTAATGAGAGGTTTTTGTGTTTTTTTTCTTAAACGGTTTCCCTTAAATTCTTTGTGGAGATTTTTTTTTTTTTTTTAAAAGAAAGCTAAAGTGGAAGAAAGCTAAAGGGGCAGAAAGCTAAAGGGGAACCCTACTTGGCTGTGAAATGGCCCCACCTTGTTACCTCCCCTGATGAGCCCTAAGGGTGTCACATCTTGAGTTGCATATAAGCTACTCTCCCACTGCAAGAAAATGAAGCAAACCTGTTACATAGCCAGTCTGCCCACAACTGTTATTGCATTTATAGATGAGTTAGGGGAACTAGGTAGCACACTAAATTCATAGATTTCTACATTAGCAACAAGATGTCCCTTATGTAGTTCCTAGCTCTGTTCTGTACAACCTTTTATTAACGTCTCTATATATACCGAAAGCCAACACGAACTCTGGTATGGATAGTTTCCGATTTAACCTAGGGTCTCTGGCCTTCAGAACCACGGACACATCCCCGCAAGTGTATGACCTATTGTTGGCCACATCGTGTGCCGCTATCAATAGTGACGCTAAATTGACATATTTACCCTCTAAAATGTCTTTCCTCAGATTGGGTGGCACGAAATGTGCTGGGAGTAATGTTTGGTGGCGTGTCTAACGTACCTGACACGTTCTGAAATGTGGCGCTGGATGTACTAGGAAGTACTAATGCAGCACTAGGTGTAGTCTGGGCACCAGCCGTGGGAACAGAAGTAGCCTGTTTCTCTAACATTTCCGTCCTGTGTCATGTAATGACGATGTGACAACGTTCAAGGTGGCATAATTTGCGCAAGTGACGTAGCTAGTGTTTGGAGCAAAACCTGTTCTGAACTGGTACTGGCAGCCGCCGGAGTAAATAACAGTTTAAAAAGTTCTGCCTTCCTTGCAGTAGCTGGGAAGGGAATGCCTCTCCGCTGCAGCTCCATAATTAGTTTGGGAATAGTCCAGGCTCTGAGTGACGGGGCACTTCTGTGCTCCGAACCTCTGGCAGGCGTTGCTGGGAGTGAAGTAAAATCCTCAACATTGGAGACATGCGACATGTCTTATTCCGAATGCTGTAAAACATGAAATAATTAATCGGAATAATCTCCACTACCACACTTTAACGTGTGATGATATAACCTACGATTAACGAGACAGGTGTGCGTGCATGGGCAATCTAAGGGAGAACGAATCCTCGTGCCCCCCGACTAAACGTGAGTGACACCAATTACCAGAGCACAGTTTATGTACTTAACCAAGTGAACATGTGCTTACTAGGTCTATGTTCTGTTTCACAGAATTATTATGCATTGTGTGTATGGTTTCAAATGATCCCCTCTTACTACCTGACTATGCTAATGTGGAAGACTCTGGGACGCAATTGTATGCTATACTGTTTGTGCATCATGTGCTATTTTATTGTTTTATTCTATTTTGAAAAAAATTAATAAAATACTTTGAAAGTTAAAAATGTATCAGTACTTGTATCTGTGAGTACTTGGACAAGTATCAGTATTTGTTAGATAGAAAGAAACTGCGCTAGGAATCAAATAACACTCTAAGATCAGCTGTGCTTAATAGGTGAGTACACCCACAATAGGAAAAAAGAAAGAAAATAGCACTGCACTTCAAACTCGAAAATTATATTCCTAAAATGTGAAAAAAATAGTATAAAATGTGAAATTGTCACAAAGGAATATACAAATATTCGGAGCTGGGCGGATTTTAGAGGGAGTTATACATCACTTGTGAGATTCAACACAGGATTTTCTCTATGTACACATTTTATGAGATATACGAGCACGTTTTTTTTTTTTTTACTATCATCAGCACAGGCATTGTGCAACACAGGTGTTGTGTATGACACAAATTTGTATATTCCTTTGTGACAATTTCACATTTTATACTATTTTTTTCACATTTTAGGAATATAATTTTCGAGTTTGAAGCGCAGTGCTATTTTCTTTTTTCCGAAGTATCAGTATTTGTACTTGAAAAAATGGTATCGGTGCATTTCTTTATATATGTTTGTAAAAACAAAATCATATATTCAAACAAATCCCAGGAGCTCCGTGTGCGCCTTACAAATGACAGCTGCATCTTAAAGGAGAACTATGGGGTCAGGGCTTTTCCCCATAGTTCTCCTAAGGGTCACGGGAGAACACAAACTAGCGTTCTCCCGTGACCCAAAGCTCAGTATACAGCGAGTATACTGAGGCGACGCAGCTGGGACGGATCCCGACATTGCTGTCGAGATCCACCCAGCTGCGGGATTGACAGCGGGCTCTGCCCGCCCCCGTCCGTTCCGCCAGTCAGCGCTGCAGGATCGGACAGGGGAGGGGGGAATCCCTGCAGGGAGCCGTGAGTGACAGCCACGGCTCTCTGCACGGATAGATCGAGAAGTGAGCAAGCGCCGGTATGTTTTCGGTCACTTCCCGATCTACTGAGCCGACCTGTGACAGTTTCATTGTCACAGGTCGGCTCAGATTATGAGGCTGAGTGAAAATCACTCGCCTTATAATTCTCCTTTAACCACTTCCAGGCCGGTTGTTGTAAAAAAACAGCCGGCCGGGAGCTCTCTAGATCTGAGCGGGCGTCTTTAGACGTCCGCTCAGACATGCCCTCTCGCGCGACAGGCAGCGATGCCTGTTAACATACAAGCCGGCGGATCGCTTGTATGAGGTCAATATAGAGCCGGCGGATCGCTTGTATGAGGTCCCGGTATGTGCCCCCCTCCCGCTGTCACGCAGAGGGACAGAGGGAGGCGGGGAGATCTGTACACAATCTCCCTCCGGTCCCCTCTCTGCTTCAGAATGAGGAAGTGGTGTATATTACATCACTTCCGCATTCTTGTATCACTCTCCAGCTTCAGATGCTGGAGAGAAGCTGATGAAGCAGATCTCTGCTTCATCAGCTTCTTCAGGGGGGTCCTAGGTGACATTAGGGGTCTTGGAGACCCCTGATGCCTCCATAAAGAGGACCTGTCACATCTTTTGCTATCACATTGGGGGATTTTTTTTAGCCCCCCTATGTGATAGCGATAAAGTTAAGTGGAAGAAAAAAATAGAAAAAATAAATTTAAGTTTCCCCAATTTTTTTTTTAAAGTTACACATAAAAAAAAGAATTAAAAATTGTTTTATTTTTTTTTTAAATCCCCCCCATACATACACGCATGCAACCATGCGAGTAAACATGCGTCGGGTGCGCATACATGTTACATATCATCGCGAACATCGGAATGAGAGAAATAATTTTAGGGCCGTCAATCACTGATAACACTAAACTGATGAACAGTAAAAGCTTTTAAAGCGTCGCCTATGGGCAATTTTGGGTATGGTAGTTTTTTGCGATTTTGCGGGTGCGCGCAATTTTAAAGCTTGACATGAGCGCCGCACACGAGAGGGGGAGGGGCAGGACGTCTTAAGACACCCTCCCGCTCCTAGCAGACTCCCGTCCGGCCGTTCACAAACGGCCATGGACGGGAGGTGGTTAAAGCAAGTAGTAGAGGGCGGCACTGTTGGATAAAAGCCCCTCTCACTGACTGTGTGTGGGGGGTGGGGGCACATTGGGGAACTTGGCCTTGGGGCAGCAGAGAGAGTAAATCCGGCCCTGATTATACCTAGGTGGGGTAATGTTCCTTTTTAAGCAAAAATTGGATCTGGGCAACAGTGTGAGTATAATGGAGAGGGAAGAACGGTATAACTGTTCTGTGCTATAAATTAACCTCTTAGGCTGCGTCCATACAGTAGTGGTTTTCTGCGCATCTTGGTACGCATGGAAGCATTAAAAAAAATCACTCAGCCTCACAGTTCGAGCCAACTTGTGACAATGAAAGTCCATAGGCTATCTTATAACATATAAAGTCCATAGGCTATCATATAACATATAAAGTCCATAGGCAATCTGATCACATATAAAGTCCATAGGCAATCTTATAACATATAAAGTCCATACGCAATCTTATGATCCTCTTCACTTTTCCAGTGCTACAGAGTCCATCTTTTTGTATACACAGGTGAAATCCAATCCCAATAAATGAGTCCTCCACACATTTTCAGTAACAAGTCTCTTCATATTCTCAGTTCAGAAATATTTAAATTCATAGATATATAAAATGCCAACCATAGATTCCATGAGAAAAATCAAAATGGAACCCACCAAATTACACACTTCTGTGCACTGAAGCTCTTCCTACTGCCCGAGGAAGAACAGGATGAGGAAGACATCTTTGGACCAGACCCAAAATTGCTGGGAAAAAGATTAATTTTTTATAACAGTACAAGGCTGGCTGTAATAGGGGGTGTGTGGCAGACAGTGTAGGGGCGAGCCCAAAGCTGAGATTTCGTATCGCCCTTCCCATTGACTCCAATGCATTTTGAAAACATAGCGAAATGTCACAGAATTCTGATTTTCATTCCAGGCAAATAAAAACTTTTGCCTATCCCTAATCCCTCCAAATCAGTTTATGTTCAGCAAATGGGTTGTTCTTACTACTGTACTCTACAAATGAAATGGCAATTTGTTCCGAGTTTTGTATTAAAATGTATTGGTGCAGAGTTGAGTGTAAGCTTCCTCCATGGTATCTCAATTCACTGAAGTACATATGAGATCGGCGCCTGTAAGTAATCATTAATACTCTGCATATTTATTCTCTACTCTCCTGACGACGGTAATGACAGCTGGACTGCTTCAACTCGTTAAAATTCAGCCAGTGCCGAGTCTCATGGACATGCTTGTTTCAACCTAGGATAGTGTGTTGAATTGAAAATGAATTGAAGACATTAAATGGCAGATTTAATGCGCTCATTTGCATTTGCTGAAAAGATCTTGTGCATTTTAATTACTGTGTGAATTGACGATGGAACAGGGTGCAGAGAGCTCCCGGAGCAACATCAAGATTCTTCAGGAAAGAATGAAGAGCAAGTTCAGCAATGGACAGAGTGGTGTCTATTGCAGAGGAATGGCCCAAATAATCCAGTGCTGTGTGTTACAACAGTGGCCCCAGTGGCATAACTATAGGCATAGCAGCCCAAGCAGCTGCTATGGGGCCTGGGGGTGGAAGGGGCCCCATTAGGATGTTCAGGCAAATTAAACATAGAACATGTGAAGATAACACAGTACTGTATCATTGAGGGTTGGAGTGGTTGCAGTTGACGATAACTCTAATCCCCAGCAAAGTCTACAGTGTAGCAACAACTTCAGATGCACAAGAAGAGTCTTTGGGAACTTGGCATTGCTATTCTCAGCTTGGAGAGAGGTCATCAGCGGGGCCCCATCACATTGTTTGCTATGGGGTCCCGTGATCTGTTTTTATGGCCCTGAGTGGCAACATCCTATGTTCCACACAGTTCCCTGAGTGGAGATCTACACACCTTCTGGAAGCTGACTTGAAAACTGCAGCTCAGGCACTTCTGCAACTTGGACTGTTGAATTTGGTGGCATCAGTTATATCAAACACTGAAGTTTATTCTGGTTATGTTTTGCCTTTCCTCATTCTCCTCTCCCCTCATCAACATGATAATTACATTTTTATTACATACCTTATTTTACCTGGTAAAATTGTCACTCTGTGTTTCGCTATGCAGTGAAGGCAGATCATGGCTGGTGGGAGGGACCGGCACAGCTTCCTGTACATAGATTCCTGAAAAAAATCAGCACCCAGCCTCAGTACTCCTCCCAAGACCCCAAAGTACTGATGCAACCGGTGGGCTGGCTCTTGGGAGGGGTTATGCAAATATACAGTTTTCTACTATTTGCTGCCGCTGTGCTCCGGGTTCTGGCCTGATATCTCAGGTAGAGGGTCTCAGCAGGGGCAAATGTGGAGGGTCTCAGCAGGGGCAAATGTGGAGGGTCTCAGCAGCGGCAGATGCGGACAGTCTCAGCTGGGGCAGTTTTGGAGGGTCTCAGGAGGGGCAGATGCTGAGGGTTTCATCAGAGGCAGATAGGGAGCGTCTCAGAAAGGGCAGATCCCGAGGGTCTCAGAAGGGGCAGATCAGGAGGGTCTCAGCAGGGGCAGATGTGGAGGGTCTCAGTAGGGGCAGATGTGGAGGGTCTCAGCAGGGTCGGATGTGGAGGGTCTCAGCAGCGGCAGATGTGGAGGGTCTTAGCAGCGGCAGATGTGGAGGGTCTCAGCAGGGGCAGATGTGGAGGGTCTCAGCAGGGGCAGATGTGGAGGGTCTCAGCAGGGGCAGATGTGGAGAGTCTCAGCAGGGTCGGATGTGGAGGGTCTCAGCAGGGTCGGATGTGGAGGATCTCAGCAGGGGCAGATGGGGAGGATCTCAGCAGGGGAGGCTGTG
>NW_017306382.1:37397-40120 GCF_000935625.1 Nanorana parkeri | reverse complement strand
GGGGGTCTCAGCAGGGGCAGATGTGGAGGGTCTCAGCAGGGGCAGATGTGGAGGGTCTCAGCAGGGAAGATGCGCAGGCAGGTGCTGTAAACAGGCACCATGTGGTTTCCTAGAAGGCTGCCGCGAGGTCCCCAGCAAGTATGGGACCTTACAGCAGCCAATCAATAAAAAAATTTAAAGCGCCGGACCATGCCTCCTCCAATGGGGGGAGGGGAGCGGGACTGGATCTCACTACACCCGTCCCAGCCTCAGGCCCCGGGGCAGCCAGCGGTAGGTCTGCTCTTGGTTCCTCCCACCAACGTCCACATCTGTAGAGGCACAATAGAGGTTAGCAGAAGGAACCACCGATGTTGCTACAGTAGTCGTCCTCACCCCATTCTATCAGGCAGCAGGAAGTGTGAGTATGTAATTGCTCCTTTACAGGAAACCTCTCTATTTAAACATTAAACTCAGTGGACTTTCTCACATTTACACCATTGCAGTGTTTCCGGGACAGGATTAGGGACTGTGTCAACAGGCTTTGGGCTTGTGTTGATGGCATCAGCTTGAGATGCTTCATATATCATCCAGAATTCATTGACAGGTGCATTTGACCTCCAGTGAACTCCTTCTGACCAGTATTTGGCAAGTTTCAAGTGAGTTCATATAACTTTATATGGGAATACAAAACTTATCTGAAGCAAACAAAAGTCCATCTACACCGTCCCTTAGCCTAGGTTCACACCTGAGCTTCTTCAATCGTTCCCACTTGTGTTCATGGAGAGTGTTTCATGCTTTTTCATGTGCTTTCAAGCTCAGTCGATGTTGTGTCAGCCAACGGAGAGCAGTTTTTGTGACATCAGTGGTCGTCACCTCCCTGTTTTCTGTGTAGTGCTGGGGTCTGTTATAGTGCTATCAGAGCTATCGCGGGCCATGTCCGCTAAGGTATCTTTCATGGCAGATGCAGGTCATAATGGGTCGTATAGAATGGTTCTTGACCTCATCATTCCTATAAAGCAGTGGTCCTCAACTTGTGTAACCTCAGGACCCACATTTGTCCTTGGTCATTAAGTTGCGACCCAAGTCGCACTGCAATGAAATGCACAGCATTGTGGTACCGCACGTTCCGATGTGGGCAATTTTACTGTGGGCGGGAGGTACATTTGGGGTGCCATTCAAATGAACGCACCAGAATGCGTAGTAGGTACGATTGCATGGTGCAGTGTATTAATGGCACACATGGTCTGTTCAATTAACGCAAACACTGACAGACACACACAACCACAGACACAATCTCACACACAGATACACACTTGTTTATTTTTTGAAGATCCACCCAGTCTCCCTACCTTACAAGAACTGGAATGGATCCTCAGCCTGGGGTCCAGTGTGGGCTTCTATGCTGTGACGGAGCTCCATCTATATGTGCATTGCTCATACAGCTCCCTTGCGCACCCTGTAGAGGTGTCAGGAGCTAGAATGTGATGGAGCTCCCTCACGGCCATAGCTCCAGCACACCTCATCTCAAGTTAACACTCGGCATCGGGCAGCATACTTTGAATGACTGCTTGGCAGGAGAACTAATAATGCTGCGCTAGGGGGAGGCAGAGGAACCTCTCACCTAGAAAAGTAGAAGTCATGCGGCGACCCACTAAACACGGTGTCACGACCCACTTTTGGGTCACGACCCACTAGTTGAGATCCAAGGCTATAAAGTGTTCAACATCCAAGGACAGAAGTCCTGCTTCCTCCATTTTGTTACTCACTCTAGATTATTAGGAGGAGGAGACTGATTATTAGTTTTCAAAATGCACTAAAGTGTGCAAAATATGAGGTAAATCGATTGTATCGCGTGTTTTTAAGCACTCCCGTTAAAGTCTGTGGGAGAAAACGCACACACGCAAATGGTTATTAATAGCAAATCTAATTTCCTTTCGGGACAAATTAACTTGTGTCTCCATCTGGTGGACAATGACTTCCCAGCCTAGTAATCACATCTGTAGGCAATGACTTTTACAGAACATTCAAAAGTCACCAAATACCTTCTCTCAAGTTCTTTTTTGTCAGGCAAGTTCTCTTTGAGGGTCAAGGATGGAATAGATATGACAGTACTCTAAACCAGGGCTGGACAAATCCCCGGAGCCAGGTAGTCAAGCCTTAAAAATTCCAGCTGGTGCCTAACTTTTGAGGTCTTCTCTAGTTGTTGTCAATGGAGCTGGCTCCTGAAAAAATCCTGCTGGCTTCTGGATTGGACAGACCGTATTAATTTGTCTACCCCTGCCCTAAGTGTTATATGTCTGCAGAAAGGGAGTGTACATTGTATAAAATATCTCATCTCAGGTACTGGACATGGACATAAGTACTCACAAACCATGATCAGCGTGTGCACAGTATTGTTTATACAAACTGCTACCGGACTAGTAGAATAGGTAAGATCTACTAACTACATACAATTTCCACTTCTAACAATTTTAACACCTATCAAGAATCTCTAGATATTAGATATGTGTGATCCAATTCAAAATTCATACACATTTTCCGACATTCGGACATATCCGAATTTCCGAATCCCAATGCGTCCGAATTTCCGTTTCCGAATTTCTGATCCCGTCTGAATTTCGTTCAAAAACTAAACTGAATTGGATGTGTGACTTTTCTGGCCAATCAGATGTGTTTTTCGGTTTAATACATTCGAATGGGTCTGAATAAGAATTTTTGTTACGGCAACATGAGAGCTATATATA
>NW_017306382.1:18336-37243 GCF_000935625.1 Nanorana parkeri | reverse complement strand
TCAATGCAAATCGGACATTCGGATCCCCAATGCCATTCGGGTCTAGGAGATTCAGCTTTAGTACTAATATCTGTAGATTTGTAGAATGTGATATCTGAGTAATATAAAAGGAGATAGAGTCAATGTGTATGCTACCCTTGAGAAAGTCCATTGGACAAAACGCGTAGGGGAGGAGCTACACGCTGACGCTAGTGTATGGAGTGGAGGAGACAGAGCTGAGCTCATACAAGCCGATTTTATGTTTTTGCAGCGCTGATAAACTCTTTTAAAATCTTTTAAGTGCCATCTTGGTTTTCTATTTTGAGCGGATAAAGGTGCCCATACACTGCTCGATTCTCGTACGAGAAGGTGGCCTTTAAGGTGGCCATAAACTTTACAACCATCGCAAGACCTCAGTCTTGCGATGGTTGTAAAGTAATTAAAAAAACGTACGATCTGCCCATCTTGGACAGGTAGATCATACTCTCGATCATCGCAAGCCCGCCCGCCCCCCTGAGGGGCGGGCTTCCGATGACCGCAATGCTGAACGGGCAGTGTGCGCGTGCGCGTGCGCACACCAGCCCGTTCGGCATTTGTCTCCCGAGCACCGTTCAAACCAGCCGAAAATCGTACAATTTCGGCTGGTTTTCTAGTGTGCTCCTTAGACAAAAGACCTGCGACCGTACAGTAGAAACGGTTGCACGTCTTCATTCACACTGCTCGATTCTTTTACGATGGCGGGATTTCCCGCGATTCACGTACGAGAATCGAGCTGTGTATGGGTACCTTTAGAGAGATTTGGGAGAGACATCGGGCGGACTCATCATTTTCAGCTGTTGGTGATTCAGTGGAGACGGAGACATCGGGCGCCAGGGAAGTTTGCAGAGCGTTTAAAGACCGCCTGGGTGGTCAGAATTATCTGGTGAGTGTGCTGGTGTTTGTGCACCTGGAGGTGGATCACTGGTGATTACTTGACGAGGAATTGAAGCACAGAAGTCACGAGTGATTGTGGAACTTTATATGCAATGATTATTTCACTCACTGATGTAAAGAAAGTGAACACAAGGATTTCATCATATTTATTTTTCATCATATCAATTTTGGGAATATTTTTATATGGACTATATATAAATTGGAGTGAACATTTTGTATAATTGTCACTACCTATCTTATCTACACTGGTCACAACACTGTATGGTGTGCAGGCAGCAGGCACTTTCAACAATTTATGTAGTATGACACCATCAGTGGTAGTGGGCAGAACTGGGAAGTCCCCATGAGATGTGAAAAGTCAGCAAGTGTTTTAGCTTGCCAGGAACAAGAAAACAAAAAAAAGAAATATCAACTTTAGGCAGTGTTACTGTGCAAGCAACAGGAAAAAAACTCAGGCGTTAAATCTTAAAAATACATTCAAGTACCTTAAGGACTAGTTCACCCCATATGCAGTTGTGATGCAGTCCGTTCAGTTTGGCTGCTGCAGCCAAAATACATCACAATGCTTTCCTATAGGCTTCCTCATGCTGTATTCACACCATTGCAGTCCGTTCAGATGCAGTCAGAAAAAATACTGCTTGTCCTATTTTAGCTGCATCTAATTGCACCGGAACGCATCAAAACGCACCAGAATGCGCACCCCCCCTCAAAGAAAAAGGATTGATTGTGTCATCATTCAGGGACTTCCTCTTTGTAGGTAGAAGAGATATTGGAGTCATGGCCGATGTGGATGCTAAAATCATCATAAAGTATGTGGAGACATGTCCACTCCTCTATGATCTGGAGCATCCCAACTACAAAAACAATCGGCAGAAGATGGGAAAGTGGAGGGAGATTATTACCTTGCCAATTGGCGAGTTCTCTTTCTCGGCAACTTTGCTTTTCGCAGAATTCTGCAGAGCTGGAAGTAAAATTAGGAGGAAGTCCTTGCAGGAGAAGAATTCCAACCACTTTTTGGAGCATACAATCGCAAGTGGTTGCCACGCAAGCAATCAACCAGCAACAAGTTGGATTGACCAATAGAAATTTTATTGATGGAACTAGGCTATTAAAAAAAAAAAAAAAATCGACAGTTTTAAAGCGACAGTAAAAAGAGTTAAATCTTAAAAATACATTCAAGAACCTTAACTATGCACAGAAATGTATCTTATTTGTGTATCTCTCGGCTGTAGATCCTCAAATCATCTCTGAATTGGTGCTGACACTGTCCTTCCTTCTGGAGGGTGGCTACTTTTGTTCCCCATGGTCTTTGTGTATGTTGTAAAGTAGTCACTGCTCCAAGCTCGCTCCTGTGATGGACTACAATCTCATCTTTAGTTTACAAATTTGTATTGAGACTGTAGTCCATCACAGGAATGAGCTTGGAGCTCACTTCTGCATTACAGCCACCATAACCAATACACACAGAGAAGCATAATCCGAAGAGTAACCCCCTGGCAGCACAATGGGCAAGAAAGAAACCCTATAAAAACACTACTCTAGGCAGAACCTACCTAAAAGAGAGCAAATGAAGATGCTAAACTACCTAGGGAGCAATGCGGCAGATAGAGACGAGGTGAAATAAGAGACCTTAAGGGCCCGTTCACACCAGATGCAGTGCGTACCAGCCAGAACGCACTGCATCACATTGCGGCCAGCTCACTTCTTTGTGGGGCAGGAAGGGGCATCGTGGGCCATTGAAGTGAATGGCACCATCGCCACACCCTCCAGCCACAAGGCATATTATGCCTGCAGTCCGGTCCTATGAGATCCGGTTCAATCAAAATGCAGCAAGCACTATGCATGTCCCGGCCCGCAGGCATAATGTACCTTGCGATCCCGTGCGGCCGATTGCATTGCGGCCAGAGGGGCTGGCTACGGTGCTGTTCACTTCAATGACCCGCCACACCCCCTCAAGGTCCCCAAAAAGTGAGCCAGCTGCAATGCGAGGCAGTGCGCACTGGCCAGAATTCGGGCCGGAACACACTGGTTATGCTGTGATCGGGCTCTAACAGTTTCCAGCTGAAGAGCCAGGGTGTCACGCCAGGTACAGACCATCGCCAAAAGCACCCATGCTTAAAAGCCTTACTTGAGTTCCAGAAAACAGGGTCTTCATCTTGGAATCGACAGGTGGAATGGCTGCAAATTTAGCAAATATTTCTGGCTGTTGTGTCTGAAATACACCAATTTCTATTTTCATGTATCTTTATGTTCCCTATAAAATGTTATTTAACATTTTTACAATCTTTAGCTTTGTGTGAACTACAACTCATCAGTCAGTTGCCGCTTAGTCTTTCCAGAGCTGCCTGTATTGTCCCTGCACTTCATTGTAACATTTAAAAAGACTATGTGCACCCAACCTACAGACCTTTCATCCAGACTATTCAGATGCAACTACGCAGTCACAAATGTCACCCACTGCAGTGAAGGCCCTCTCAGACATGTGCAGCAGGGCAGGCTAAAGCTGGCAATACAATCAATGAGCAAACACTGCAACTGGTTTCAAGTCAGAAGGTTGATTCACTCTTAGGGCCTGTTCAAACGACGTCCGTTTTCTGTGCTGACCTGATCCATATACTCCTGCACTAAAAATGCATCCCTATACTCCTGCACTAAAAATGCATCCCTATACTCCTGCCCTAAAAATGCATCCCTATGTGTTTTATGGGCTACAGTTCGCACGTGCACAGTCCGTTCAGGTTAACTGGAAGGCATCAAAAACACGGCCAAAACGCACTGCATCAGTAGCCCCGCTCGCAGATCCGCACCTGATATCATGTGAACAGGCCGGTAAACTAGCCAGCTTATCTGCAGACTTTCTATGGTCAGATGGAAAAAGTGCAACAGATTCTTCCATCTACGCTAAACTGTGTATGGAGGAATCTCCCACTGGGTCAAGCTTCAGTATCTTGCTGGTCAGCCCCACTGACTCTCAAAATACCTAAACAATCTGTATGGATGCAGGCATTGTTACAAAGTATTTGAGGTTAAATAAAGACATTAGTCCATCAAGTCCAACCTATTAGGATCTCATTCTATGAGTACCCGTACCCCTGTATATTGCGGTCCCTTAAGAAATCGTCCAAAAGTTTCTTGAATAATTCCACATTATTTGCTGAAATCACCGCCTGTGGCAGTGAGTTCCAGACCCTAACTGATCTTACTGTGAAGAACCCCCTTCGCCCCTTGTGCTGGATAGTTACATAGTATTTGAGGTTGAGTAAAGACATTAGTCCATTGTTTAGGTGTTTCGAGAGCCAGTGTGGCCGACTAGCAAGATACTGGAGCTTGGCCCAGTGGGAGATTCCTCCATACACACAGTTTAGCGTAGATGGAGGAATCTGTTGCACATTTCCATCTGACCCTAGAAATTCTGCAGATAATCTATAGGTGTATAGCCAGCTTAAGAGCGAATCAACCTTCTGACTTCAGAAGAGTCGCGGTGCTTGCCGGAACGCATTTGCTCATTGATTGTCTGGAATTGCCCTTAAATGTCATTCTAATTATGGTCCTTTTGTTTTGGAATCCCTGTTGGTTGATTATCCAATAAACAGTCAATACATGCCTCGGGCATACAGTCCTCAGACAGGTCAATGATTGGGCTCCTCTGCGCTTGGGCCTCTAGCGTCTTGACATTTTATTTCAGTACACAATTCCATCAGTTACACTAACATAGTAATATAGAAAGAACACGGTCTTGTACGAAAACCAAGTCAGGATTGCCTTGTTATGGATTCCTGTATGCTCTAAAACTGGGGACAGACATTTAGTTTTATTGACCCCCATGCTGTACATCAGTGTCTTCAGTGATTTTTTTTTTTTTTTAGGTTGTGATCTACAATACATGATTGGAGGCGCAAATGTTCATCCGCAGCACTATGTGGGGGGTTTCTAATAGATGCATCAGCCACATAAAATGCATGCTGCTATTGCATGTTATTTAATTCCAGGCAAAAACCTTTTTCTGCTTGTGTCAGTACATTGCTTTTCCCAGAATTCTGCAGAGCTGGAAGCAAAACTAGGAAGTCCTTGCAGGAGAAGAATTCCAAACACTTTTTGGGGCATACGATCGCAAGTGGTTGCCACACAAGAAAATCGACCAGCAACGAGTTGGATTGACCACATGAGTTTAGTGTCCAATTTATAGCCCAGTTCCATCATTCAAATCTAAGAGTTAAACCCTAAGGCCCGGTTCACACCTGTACGTTTTGTAGCGCGTTCAAGGCTCTACAAAATGCTCCAACATGAAAATCCCATTGTTTTCTATGGGTATGGTTCACACCTTGCCATATTTCAGCCCGTCTGAACGCGCTACAAAACGGCCTACGCCTGAAAAGGTACATGAGCTTCTTTGCAGCGTTTTTGTCGCGAGTTTCCATTGGGATACAGCCAAGTAGCCCTCGGAAACGCGTTTTTAAACCGCGAATCGCGGTAAAAACACGCGTCACAAAACGCACCTAGTCGATACGCCTAGGTGTGAACAGAGCCTAAAAATACATTCAGGTACCTTTTTAACTATTAACAAAAATGTAACTTATTTGTGTATCACTCGGCTGTAGATCCTCAAATCATCTCTGAATTGGTGCTGACACTGTCCTTCCTTCTGGAGGGTGGCTACTTTTGTTCCCCATGGTCCCTGTGTGTATTGTAAAGTAGTCACCACTCCAAGCTCACTCCCGTGATGGACTACAATCTCAATACAAATCAGTAAACTAAACATGAGATTGTAGTCCATCCTGAGGGGTGAGTTTGGAGCGGTGACTACTTTACAACACACACAGGGACCATGGGGAACACAAGTAGCCCCCCTCCAGAAGGAAGGACAGTGTCAGCACCAATTCAGAGATGATTTGAGGATCTACAGCCGAGTGATACACAAATAAGAGACATTTTGTTAGTAGTTCAGGTACTTGAATGTATTTTTAGTTTAATGCCTGAGTTTAGTGTCACTTTACAGATTGGAAGGAGGGAAGAACAAACAAAAAACCTGGGGGGATGCAGAATGGATATAATAAGCGCTCAATTCTGCCCAGCTGAGGGAGAACGGACATTTCATACATGACCGAGCAAAATGTCTCGAGGAGGCGACACTGCACAAAACAGATGACAAATTAAAAATGAAGACAATAAAGCCGGTTATTAGAAAAGTCTTTATTAAGCATCAATTTAAAAAATATCATCCCTGATTAAAGCTCATTAAGGCACATAGAAAAATCCCTTTAAGGAGAAGACACTGCATTGTATAAGAAATCTCAAAAGGTGCGGGGAATGTGAAAGGAGGTTTCCATACTTCAAAAGACATATGTAAGGAGCTGTAGGGGGGGCATGGCCTGAAGTCCCCAAGTTCAAGTCAAATGAAGATGGACATAGAAAATATTCCGTTCACAACCCAATCCAAAAATTTACACTTCGTTTTTAACACATTAAAGACAAAGAAAAATACAAAAAAGGTTATTGAATATGACGGTGGAACAGATATACTGCAATCCAACTATCACAGGTTAAATCACACTTGTGCATAGACATTAGTAATTGCTCAGAAAATGTAGGAAAAAGCTGAACTTTCAGGTTGTTTTTTTTTGAGTGAAGAAGTGTTGGATATATAGGTTTCTGCTGCCATCAGAGTCCTTGTCTGGATCATTTCCCCTCACTTCCTGCCCTGGTGACCCCAGTGGCATGGAGCTGAAGATCCGGCTTTTCGTCACTGGTTAACTAGTCACCGACTTGCTATATAAAAAGGACACATTCCCAACATGAAGCACTAAAAACTCCGCTTACAATACCCGGGAGTCATCAGGACAGGAAGTGGGGCTACCAACACTTTTACCTCAGTGCCAGGAAACATTGAATCAATGGGCTGTAAAGGAGAGAGCTGCCAATAAGGTTACTGCTAAATATATAAATTGCGGCACATTGCCAAGGCCGAGCAGAAAACTACCGCAGGATCGTTCATTATCCGATTTCACAATGCTGCTTGGGGTGTGCTGAATGCAGAACCCCATTCACAGCTCACTTTTTTTTTTTAACCAAGGACCTGAGTGTTTAAGGCATCCCGCTCCTTTCCTAGAACTAAACTTACATCTGGCCGCAGTTTCTGTAATCACATTAAATACAACTCACCATTGCATAATCTGTGTACAGGAACTCTGCTCCAAACCTGTCCCCCAAAGACCAAATATCCATTCAATGGATGCCACCATCTTGTCTCACACAGCAGAGACATTGTTATCACGGCCTGTACATGGAAGACAGGTTTGTCCTTCCTGTGACAGTCATGTGTCCCTGCACGCTGAATATGCTTATAGTCCAGGGGGGAGAAGTTGAAGATTAGGGTTCAGCTGTTGACTTTTGACGAGGTTGTTATTCTTATATCTATAGTTTGAGTCAATGACTTGGTTTAGAAAAAGAGGGTTGGTGTTTAAAACATGTGATGGATCACATTGTGTGCGTGTGACCTGGAAAGGTTCACATTCAGCTTTTTGTATATTTTAGGTGTGTTTTCTATATTCAGAAGTGCATAAGGGCTCAAGCAACAGACAGCTAAGGACTAGGAAACAGGAAAGGGAAGATTGTCCAAGAGCTAAGCAAAGAATCTGATTTTCTAAAGAAACTACTTTCCCATCAGCTTCCAAAAACCCTTCACCTAGAGCAACACACGGGGCTACTGCGGAAAAGCTTCTTGGAATCTGATTGCTTGATATGGGCTTCATACAGATGCCAATAACTACAGCCCATTTGGAGCTGCATCCTCACTGGACAGAGCTCACGCCTAGCATGGACTTGGAGGGTTAAGCTTTATGGTGTAGATCAGGTGAAGGCAAACACTGGCCCTCCAGCTGTGGTGCAACTATAAGTCCCACTAGGCATTGCAAGACTTGACAGCCACAGACATGACTGCCAGAAGCATGATGGATTTGTAGTGTCACCACAGCTGGAGGGGCGGAGTTTGCCTACCACAGATGTACACATCAGCAATCTGGATTGTCAGCATTCGTCCAATTCACATTACAAAGGAAGCCTGCGGTCAGAGTTACATTAGACAAGGCCAGCATATTTCACCGGCAGGATCACTGCAGAACAAAACGGATGCTGCTGCAGCAAAGTGGATTTCAGTTATATGCAACGGTGATAAGCTTTCAAACTGCCATCAAAGTCTTTTAGGCCTCATTCACACAGCATAGGGTCGGGCCATACAGATCTGTGTGGCATGCACAGCCGTATTGTGCCGTTCCCGGGAGCGACAGGTGCTGCGTGTGATTGCACACAGCAGCCTGTTCTTCCCTATGGGAGGACACCGCTGTACGCACAGCCCCGAGTGTGGGTTTCTGTACTCTGACGTAGACAGGACTGATCCTGTTTGTGCACGAGCGCGGACAACCACACCCGCTCAGATGTGTGTATGACAGCGTACAGCTACGTCCTCCCAAAGGAAAGAACAGGCTGCTGCACGCAATCACGTGCAGCACCTGTCACTCCCGGGAATGGCCCGATAGAGCTGTGCATGCCACACAGCCCGACTTTACGCTGTGTGAATGAGGCCTTAAAGAGAACCTGTAGTCGGTTTTAAACATAAAAGCCCTGCCTGGCGATAGAGCTACATTGGCGATTAAGTCTCCTTTCAATAGAGCGATTTAATGACTTGTTGGCAGTTGCCTTATGTGCAGCAAACTGAAATCAATGTGATGCCAATGAGAGAACGGCCACCAGTTAAATCTCACTGTAGCAAGAGATTTACATTGCCAATGTAGCCCCAGGCCAAGAGCAACCACCACATGCTGACTGCTGTTTAATAGCAAAAAGATGGTTTTGATTAATTTTCCCTTTTCCCGATGACATAGCCAAGTCCGAACTGCCATTCCGCTGTCCAGTGACAATGCCTCAGGGGTCAGTAAAGGCAATCTCATCAGAATGAGGAGGGCAGCTGGTGGAGCTTGGCTATGAAGTCAGAAAAAGTCAGACCTAGTAGAGAAAACTAAAAAATCAGAGAGGTGAACAGAAGAGGCTTTTCTTGCTAATAAAGGGAATACATGCATCGTGTGGGCTCTCGTGACTTAAAATAGAATACGGTTCACTTAAGACATTGCAGATTGTTACAGTTTACGAATAGGAGTTGCTGACACTGCTATACTTTCAATTGCACATTCATTTGTTCCTCTGCGGATTTTAAAGAACCCCTTCTCTCCCCAGCTCTCCCCCCAGCTGTTCTTCACGATCCAGTACTTCTCTCCGGTTGAGGAATCTTTGCCATACCCAACCAGCAGGACAGCGTGGTTGGTCAGCTGGAAGGGGTTGAATTTATCCTGAAGTCCAGTGTGGTGGTAGATCCCTCCACTGTAGTGCATGAAGTCATCGTAGACTTCGAAAGCTACAGCCAAAGGTCCTCCGAGAATCAGCTCATATTTCATGTATGCCTCATTGCAGCCACCGTAGAAGCCTCCGACGTAGTGGTACTCTGCTGTGTAATAACGATAGGAGTCACCTTTCAAAGTGCACGGCGTATCACCGGCGGTGTAAGGGAAGTCAGCCTCTTCTACAATGCCAAAGTCCTGAGCGTATTTCCCAGCAATAAGATAAGGGAAGCCTCCATCGCAACCTGAAAATACAGAGGTTTTCTTAATAGGCAACAGTCTCGCTTGGATATATGAATAAAGTAAATGAAACATTCTTTGCTGGAGAAACTGCTTTTCAATATTCTGCATAGAGCAGAGAACATGATCATATGCATAGACCAGGGATGTCCAAACTGCGGCCCTCCAGCTGTGGTGGAACTACGAATCCCATGAGGCTTTGCAAGATTCTCACAGCCACAGACATGACTCCCGGAGAGAGATGCTTCAGAAGCATAAGGCACTCTGATCCTCCCCTTCAAGGATCACATGAGTAAGTGCCTAGGATTTTATTTAAGTCACCAGCATTGGAGGGAGTCGTGAGCAGTAGATCCTAAAAAGCCATTTCAAACCTTTTATTAGTCAGTCTGTCTATCCCAGCAAAGCTGTTCACAAAGTTTTATAGAACATTTTTGACCACAGATCATGTACGTAGCGTAATATGTAAGCTGCCATTGCCGACCTTCTAAAGTGCTGATTCAATTGCTGTTGTAAGTTTGAGTTAGTGACTCAAAAGATGAATGCAGCAGATAAAGTTCCATCTTATCTGCACACTCTTTCCCCATGTCAGTGTACTGAAGCCTCGAACAGAATAGGAGTAAACCGATCTCTCAGTACAGGTTCCCTTTAAAGTGATAAACTCAAGAGTTAAAATCTTAAAAATACATTCCCCCCTCCCTGGCTGTCACATTTAAAGATCTAATGCTGAACTGGTCATAAAGTGACGCTAAACGTTAAAAACACAATCAAGTCCCCAAACGTTTACCAAAAATGTATCTTTATTTGTGTATCACTCGGCTGTAGATCCTCCAATCATCTCTGAATTGGTGCCGACACTGTCCTTCCTTCTGGAGGGTGACTACTTTTGTTCCCCATGGTCCCTGTGTGTGTTGTAAAGTAGTCACCGCTCCAAGCTCACTCCCGTGATGGACTACAATCTCAATACAAATGAGTAAACTAAACATGAGAATGTAGTCCATCACAGGAATGAGCTTGGAGCAGTGACTACTTTACAACACACAGGGACCATGGGGAACAAAAGTAGCCCCCCTCCAGAAGGAAGTACAGTGTCAGCACCAATTCAGAGATGATTTGAGGATCTACAGCCGAGTGATACACAAATAGGATACATTTTTGATAATGGTTCAGGTACTTGAATTTGTTTTTAACGTTTAACTCGAGTTTAGTGTCACTTTAATGACCAGTTCAGCATTAGATCTGTAAATGCGACAGCCAGGGAGGGGGACCCCCCAACCACACAAAATAAAGTACAACAACATACACTTGCTCACAAATTGCTTCCTCTAAAAACAGAGAAGTTGCTTTACTGCATAGACCCGAGGGACAATTTTCAGATCGTCAACTTCCTCATCTGCACTGAAAGTAATTTGAATCTGTTCATATCCTCATTCCCATCCGATAGCACTCAGGCCACTCAGTGCTGCATTGTGGCTGGGGAGTGTCACGTGTTGCCCCTATGCCCAGGAGCACTAGGAATTTTTCCTGGCTCTGGATCAGTGTGGCCGGGTAATACCTGAAAGTCTTCTTAGGTGTTCCTGTTACTTTGGACAATATAGGCAACTTACAGCTTCCCTTTAAGAAACCACTATAAAGAATGGAACTGCCTGTACGATCCAGATGTCACCTGCCACCCTTCCTATGCATGGGGAAACATCCAAATTAGAAAATCAGTCTTGTTCTTGGCCATGTCCATCATGGCAAGATATTCCCCTCACTTCCTGCGTGGTTACCGGGACAGGAAATGGAGAGAATCTCCCCAATGAGGACACATTGTGATAAAACCAGTCAGAGGTTCCAGCCCTTTCCTACGGCATCAAAAATGAATAAGTCTTAATTGGCAATGAACTCCAGGCTTTCCTTTAAGTCACAGAGAGAAGAGGAAAGGGGTTACCTTGAGAGTAATTACTGCAGGAAACCACTTGCTGGGGGCTGAGGATAGGAGTCTGCTGAAGTCTGCTCATGACACGGATTCTAGATTCCAACATTCCCATCGTAGCGAAGGAGTAACAGCTTCCGCAGGACCCTGGAGACAACACACAAGATCATTATAATCCTCCAGGGTATCCACATCATTTAAAAACATTCATTGGCAGAGAAGGAAACACAATGCAGGCACAGGGTAAAGAGTGAAATTATTGCATTTACCGATTAACATGCATGTAAACCCCAACAATGAACTTATTTGCTTCATTATGGTCTGTTAAATTTACCATTGAAAGTGGTTGGTTAGATCTATTTGACAAGAAAAAAAAAAAAACCTGTTGATGCCGTCGCATAACCAGTGCTGTCCTGTGTACACAGATTCCTCCATCTACGCTAAACTGTGTGTATAGAGGAATCTCCCGCTGGGCCCAGCTTCAGTATGTTGCTAATCGGCCCCGCTGGCTCTCCAAAACACCTGAACAATCTGATTGGATGCAGGCATTGTTCAATTATTTTGAGAGCCAGCGGGGCTGACTAGCACTTTTCCCATTTGAACATACAAAATCTGCAGAAAATCTATACTTTAAGCATGAGCATTTAAGAGCAAAAGTAGAGTTCCAACCAGAGAACGAAAGGGAAGAAAATCAGATATCTGTTAAAGTGGCCGCTAAATATAGTAGCTACCAGGTATAAGTAGCAGGCACATACCTGCAGCAGCTTTTATTGTCCCCTGTACACCCCAAAGACAGGTCACTCTAGTAGTGGCAGAGCTTGGCCGCCCCCTCCCACACAATTTGCCTGTGAGGCAGCACTATATAGTGTGGGTGGGCAGAAAAGGGGAACAGGCAAGTTCCAATACCATCCAGAAGTGTCAGAGCATTTCCTATTGAAAACAGGGCAATAAAAGCTGCTGCAGGTATGTGCGGGCACCTCTAGGAGTACTATGGAAGGCCAGGGCAGTATACATGTGCCTTTTGTCCTTTACCAAAAGTGCCAGGATTTTAGAGCTGTAGCATGATAATGGCAGCAGAAAGGAGCAGGAAAGGCCACCAGAGAGGGTCTTCTATGCAGGCCGGTTTAGTTTCATGTAAAGTATGGGCTGTGTTCAGTTGGAAAGGTCATCTTGCTGGCAGCCATGCCTGCTTGCATACAGCTTGTCTCAAGTTGTTTTTTGAACCATGCAAGGTCTAAACGACTTGGAAATGTGAATAAAGACAAACAAGGCTTCAAGCAAAAATCGAAAGCTTTCCAACCAGGACAATGAACCTGTTCAGCACAACACTACACAAATAAAAAAAATGAAACTATCCTCTAATAACAAAATCAGGAATGCAGAAAAGTATCCGAGACATGTTTAAAAGGGCAATGCAGCCAAAGCATTAAAAATGCATGTATTTGTACTAGACCTACCCCTCCTGCTCTGTTATAGGCTGAACAGGAGGTGGCTACATTACATAATTACACTGGTAACACCTATCCCGGGTTGAATTCCTGTAAGAAACCTAAATATTCCTTCCACCAATCAGTGTGCACAGCAAGCATGCCCACTGCAAGTCCAATCTCAACTTTCCATCTACAAAGATAAACATGTACACTAGCTAAAGTGAAAGACTATTCAGGGACTTGATGGAATTCAGGATGTGAATGTGTGATTTTATATATGTGGCTCTTTTATTAAAGTGTATACACCGCCGATCAGCCACAACACTATGACCACCTGCCCAATATGGAGTAGGTCCCCCTTTCCCTGTCAAAATCAAGGCATGGACTCCACTAGACCTCTGAAGGTATGCTGTGGTATCTGGCACCAAGCCATCAGGATCTGACTTGTGGAGGCCAAGTCAACAACTCAAACTCGTTGTGTTTCTCAAACCAATTCTTGCAAAAACCATTTTTGCAGTTTTGGAGTTTTGGAGTTTTTCTTACCCAGTCTTCTCGCCATCACAAGTTGGCCCTTGTCAAAGTCACTCAAATCCTTACACTTGCCCATTTTTTCCGCTTCCAACACATCAACTTCAGGGACTAACCTGGGTTATTCACTAAAGGGTGAAGAGTTTGGAGAAGGCAGGAGAAGTGAACAATCTAGGACAACATATGAACTGGAAAATGTTTCCAAATCAGCGATGTTGTCCTAGATTGTCACTTCTCCTGCCTTCTCCAAACTCTTCACCCTTTTGTGAATAACCCAGATAATGTTACTTTGTGCCCAATAAATCCCACCCACTTCCAGGTGCCATTGTAATGAGATAAAGGTTATTCACTTCACCTCTCTGGTCATAATGTTATGGCTGATCGGTGTATAAATTACTGATAAGAGTGCACCTTTGCATTTCCTCAAGTCCATTTTTTGTGCCCAAGCAGGACTCTGGCTGTATAAATAGCAATTAAGCCCAACGCCATAATCCAATTGTCTAAACCCCAACCTGTGTGGCTAGTAAAGGCTCAGGCACTTGACAGATGAATAATGGGGCAAGGCTTAATTAATACTAGGAGGCCAACTGAGTTCAATCCAGGTCCTTCAAAATGATCCACTCTAAAAAAGGTACAAAACACTCTTAGGCTTCTCTTTAGACTTATAAATTAAGTTACTTGACAGTTAAAATCAACTTTTTGCCAAAGATTAATGAGAGACGTTCAGGATCAGAGTATTTAAGGATTAATTGGAGTAGGTCATGTTTAAAGGTCTGTTCATCTCAAGACAAGTTGAGATATCATGTGCAGCCTGGACCCAATTCTACATCTCAGACACCGCATTGGGGTTTAATGTTAATTAACACACTTTATAATGCCCTTAGACTTCAGTTTTCTAAAAACTGCTTCGGCTGAATTTTGTTGGATGCACAGAGCAAAAAGTAGTTAAAAGTTATGATTAGGGGATGTCCAGATTCAGGTACTAGTATTGGTATTGGGCCAATACACGGCATTTTCATGAGTACTTTTATGTGAAAATGCCCCGGTGCTAAAGACTGAAACCAGCCCTTTAAATTTAAACAAGAGCGGCTGCCTGAGGTCCCACACTTGCTGGGGAACACAGGCAGCCTGCTGGGGAGCACGCAGCAGCTTTGACGGCGCTGGTCCAGCCCCACATCTCCTCCTCCTTCCTGGCGCCCGCAGAGACCACCACCTGCCTGTACAGCCCTGGTGAGTAGTGCTCTATTGCCATATTCCATTGCGGAATAATCATGGATTGCGGAAATTTGTAGTCCTTTATAGCTCATTGCCATTCTCCATTGCTGTATAATCATAGATTGATGGGATCTGTAGTCTTCTATAGCTGGTTACCATTCATAGATTAATGGGATCTGTTGTCCTCTATAGCTAGTTGCCATTGCTGAATAATCATGGACTGAGTTACAGTTCTTTAGAATTATAAAGAAACTGCCCTAAAATCATTAGTCTGTATTGTTTTAGAAAAAAATGTCATGTCCCTTTAAGAAAAAGTATCGGTATCAGCGAGTACCTCAGGGAAGGTTCTTGAAAAAAATGGTATCAGGACCTCCCTAGTTATGATCAAATCAATTTGAGCTGCAAGCTCCCCATGATAAAACTGCACAGTTTGAACAAACTGGAATAACAGAATACAAAAAGGCATTTTTTTTCTTTTTGGAACGTTGAAGAAACTTAGGGATTCATCTTCGTTATGTGAACATTGGCAGCGTCTGGCATTAAACATTTATGTGTAAACTATAAAACTTAATACCTTGATTCCTGACGGGGCTGACAAAGTTGTATCCAGCAATATTTCTCCAGTCCCAGGAATCAGGCAGGCCCTGGTATTTCTCATCCATGGGCATCGGAGCCAGAGGTGGGATGCTGCAATAATGGAAAAGATCTGTATTGACTTCATACATCAAGCCCAGCCCGAAACAGTTTTTAGCATTGGATATAGAGCGGGAAAGACCTATATAAAAACTTTATGGAATTTTTTGGGGCTAGATTTTCACTTCCTGTCCCTGTAATGCCCATGGAAGAATAAAAGCAGACACCAAAACTTTGTCAAAAGCATTATCCCTTTTTCCCCAGTGCAAAGGCAAAACAAGCAAAGTGTTTCTGTGCCCTTCAATAAATGCAGAGAAGAGAATTTCACAGTAAGCACAAAATCATTCTACTTTCTTCAATTTATTTAAAAGGAGAACTATGGGGCGAGTGATCTACACTCATCCTCATAGGTAGAGCCGACGTGTGACAATGAAACTGTCACATGTCAACTCTATATATCAGGAGGTGAGAGAACACATACATCACTCACTCACTTCCCAATCATCTCCCTGCAGAGAGCGGTGACCGTCAGTCATTGCTCCCCACAGGGATTCCCCCTCAATCCCTCCAGTGCTGACTGCGCAATCTGCCTGGCGCGACTGGGGTACCATTCGAAAAATAAAGGCACTGCCAACCCGATCTGCAATGTGCGACTTCCAGGCCACTTACATGTGTACAGCCGCTCAAGATGACTTGTACAAGACCGCCAATGAACAGTTGCACAACATATTGAGGCTACAAGCATTCACACACAAAAAAAAAAAGCTTACATACCTTGGGATTCTGGATTTACGACCACCAGCTCTTTTGAGGAGATCCTCCATAGACATGCCTTCATATTCGGGGTACACAGTTGCTGTCCATGATTTCTGAACAGAGTTTATTTGTTCTACAAACGCAGGGTTGTGTCTGTAAGGGGCGCTAGACAGTCTGCAAAAAGGAACAAAAAAAGAAGTCATAAACTAAGAAAGATACAGGAGTAGTCTGGTCTAGTTAAGGAAACATCCAAAAACACCTAAATCATAATGCTCCACTTCAGTAACTGCAGCCAAGAAGTGGTGCGTTAATCAGTAAATTACTGCCGATATCCAACTATACACAGGGGCTGTCTGAAGACAAAGTACACTTCAACCTGAAAATCAACTGCAATCACAGCTCCGGGATTTATTTATTTTTTTTTAAACAGGAAAAACCAATGGGAAAGAAACAAAAATTTGATTTTGTGGAGGCATCCTACCCCAATATCACTATACAGGGCACCCCCAGCCCCAACTCACCAGCAGATAAGCGTTTACATTGCTTGGGAAATTCTGCCCATGCAAGCTTATGATAACCAAGATACGAGTTTTCCAAACCGGTCCTCAGTGGACCAGTAACAGGTCATGTTTTCCAGATAGCCAATTATACACTTTGGAGACGGTGGGGCATTACAATACTTGACCTGTGAAATTTTGCTTCCCCTGAGCTCAGATCCTCCTAATACACATTTTGTAACAAATAGCTTTCTGAATACTAAAACAAATAAAAGGAAGAAGGTTCTCTGCAAAACATGAACAAAGTCTAATCCCCCTAAAGCTGCTGATCCTGCAAGTTGGAGGTGTTGAGCTTTGATGTAAGACATGGACCTGTTACTATTTAACCATCAGCCAGGATGAAGGTCACTTTAAATTAGAATACCACAAACCAGTAAAACGTCCAGTGTTTATACATGATGGAACTTACCGTCCTGTGTCACTGGGGAAGGGCGCTGGATTCAGTTTCTTCCCAGAAGATTCACTTATTTTCTTCCCAACAAAGCAAGCCCAGTTGCGCCCCAGATCATCGTGTACCCAGCCGGGGAAAGTATCATGGCAGAAACTGGTGACGTTGGAACCGTGCTGCTCGTACTGGAAGGAAACGCATTATGAATAACAAATATACAAGATTTCATGAGATGAAAAGTTGGGTGTCTGGAGGCACAATTTGAGGCACCCTCATGCGTCTTTAGGTGGCCATACACTTGCCGATTATCCTCCGATAATCGGCAGGTGTATGGAAGGCGTGCAACCGTTTCTACTGCATGGTCGTAACGTCTTTTGCCTTCCGAGCACGCTTGAAAACCTGCCAAAAATCGTAAGACTTTCGGCGGGTTAGTGGTGTGTCGGAAGAGAAATGCCGAACGGGCCGGTGTGCGCAAGCGCACACTGCCCGCTCAGCATTGGAATCATTGGAAGCCCTCCCCTCAGCGGGGACAAGCAGATCGCACGTACAATCTGCTTGTCCAAGATGGGCAGATCGTACAAGATTTTAATTACCTTACAACCATGGCAAGACGAAAGTCGTGCGATGGTTGTAAGGTGTATGGCCAGCTTTTGGATGCAATGCGGCTTACTGGACTTCAGTATAGTAGGGAAGCCCCTCCCCCCTTCCATTAGGCAATGCGACAGGGAAAGTGGAGGCATCTGCATCAGTATATACACCTTCAATATATCACAACAGAATAATAAAGTTTATGTAAGCCCAAATACTAAAGTAGCATAAACAGCTCCTCTGTCTCGTAAGGCCCCTTTCACACGGGCTGATCAGGAGAAGATCCACCACTGTGGCATCCATGTCCATACAATTTTATCCTCCACCTTGTGATGGGAGGATAAAATTGTATGGAACTGAAACTGGCAGACCCCCATGTCAGTCTATGGGGAATTGGATGGAAGCAGGCAGGTGTCCATTTACATCAGATCTACCTCAATCCAGCACAATCAGGTCACATTCCCATACGTTCTTAGACCTTAAAAAGGTCAAAGCTCATGGCCGTCTTAAGGTGCTCACCCACCTGCCGATTATCGTACGATAATCGGCAGGTGTATGGAAGACGTGCAACCGTTTCTACTGGACGGTCGCACGTCTTTTGTCTTACGAGCACGCTCGAAAACCCGCAGAGAATCGTACGATTGTTGGCGGGTTTGTGGCCTGCTCGTAAGACAAATGCCGCACAGGCCGGTGTGTGCAAGCGCATACTGCCCATTCAGCATTGCAGTCATCGGAAGCCCTCCCCTCAGCGGGGTGGGCTTGCGATCATCGCAAGTACGATCTGCCTGTCCAAGCTGGGCAGATTGTACGTTTTTTTTATTACCTTACAACCATCGCAAGACTGGTTGTAAGTCTGGTGTATGGCCAGCTTTATGCTGGTTTCTCTCTGGTGCACCAGTAGCCCAGCCACCAGGAAAAGTAATTTGGATAGCCGTAGAGCCGCCCAAGCACTTTTACAAGACTCATCAGGTGAGACTTGTTATAGCAATCGAGGGAAAAAACTAAAAAACCCCATGAACACACAAGCACCTAGACATGCATGTTAACGATTGCACAACACACATTTGATATCACTATACATGTCAGAGTGAGCAATTATAGCGTCGCCTATTCAAAATGTTGGTAATCATAATTAAGTGTACACAGTTTTGAGACTCGACAACTTCGGCATCTATTTACTCAACCCAACTTCATCTTTTCTTTTGTATAAAACAATCGGGTAATCTATTGTGTTTATGGGAACTTAAATGGACTGAAGTTTGTTTTTTACTAAAAATATAGATTTGAAAAACAGTTGTGCAAATATTGTGCAACATAAAAAATTGCAACCATCATCTTTTTATTCTTAAAAACCTTCA
>NW_017306382.1:12684-17686 GCF_000935625.1 Nanorana parkeri | reverse complement strand
TTATTCTTAAGAACCTTCAATAAAAAAAAATATATATATATAAATAGATTGTTTTTGGGGGGGTTTGAAGTAATTGTATAGCCAAAAATACAGGTTTTAACATCTGCGTGGCAATGAAAAAGATTGCTCCGGTAGCAAAACTATTAATATCTTCCTTTTAACTAGAGTGATATATCCGAGTGTGCAGGGTTCAGAAAGCAAGTAAAACCATTTCATGATTGTGGAATCTGCAAAAGATGCTCTTCTAAAGAAAATCAAACTTTATTCCACACGCATCTGTCCAAAAAACAACCCTTGATGCGTTTCTTCCTTACGCGGCCTCTGTCATAGCTGGTTGTAAACCAACACCACCCCACTAAAATAACACTCCGCATAGGGCGGGGAGAAACACATAGGAGCACCCCTGTATTTTAGTGGGGTTGGTTCACAACCAGCTATGAATAAAGCCGAGTAAGGCAGAAAAGCGTCTGTATAGAAAGGGAAAAAAAACCCGATGCTTTTCTGCCTTCTTCATAGCTGGTCATGAACCAACCCCACTCAGGGCTGGTGCAGGCATCGGTGATCCCGGGACTGTGCGATCGTGCACACAGCGGTTGCCACATGGCCCCATTGATTTCAATGGGGTTGCATCCTCGTGGCAATTGCTGAAAAAATGTACATTTACCTTTTTCACGTCAAGCATGGCGCACAATTGCATGGGCGGGATACTGCGCAATCGGCCTGGGACCATTGGGGTGCCATTAGAAAATAATGGCACCACCAGTGCGATCGGCAGTGGTGTGCTATTCCATGCATGATTGCCAAGGTGTGACCCTGGCCTAAAATAAAGGGGTGCTCCTATGTGCGTTTCTTCCCACCCTATGTGGAGTTGGTTTACAACTGGCTATGACCAAGGCCGTGCAAGGCAGAAACGTGTAAACGGTTGTGTTTTTGTACAGAAGCGTGTGGAATAAAGTTTGATTTTTTTTGGAAGAACATTGTGTGCCGGTTCTGCAGTTTGAGAAGGGAGTTATCCGTGTACTGAATGCGGATTAGAAGGACGCACAACAGGCGTGAGCTGTGCGTTGTGTTTAGAACAACCACTCAATGCATTTACATGCAACAAGTCAGGGGGATGAAAGGCAACAAAAGATACCTACCTTAAAGAACGCAAACCACTTCATGTTATTTATTGCCAACTCAAACCCTTGATTGTAGATTATCGTAACAAATCCCAGATTGGCAAACTCATCCTCAGCCACGTCCAGCTCTTTAATAGTCACCGTTACCTTATTTTCCACCGGACCTGAGAACAGGAACACAGTACACATGAATACCCAGGTCACATGTACAATGCCGCTCAGTGACTGCACTTGCAGAAAACAATAACTGGTCAGAGGCAGCAGTGCCTTAGATCTCACACTGCAGATACTCAGCTGTAGAATACGGCAGTGCCTAGGCACTCACATACTAGGGTGTTCACCGCTACTCTTTTAGGAGGGATTGAAGATAAAAAGGTTTTCAGGGCACAATTAACATATCTAGGCGTTCCCTCTAACATAGCAAATCTTCACTTGTGGAGGAGCTCAAGGCCACTTTATAGGAAATCTGTCATCAAGGAAACAGCATTGAATATTTTGCAGTTTTCCAATGAGATCTAAAAGAGAACTATGAGGTAAGTGGTTTTCCTCCATCGTTCTTTTTAGGGTCACGGGGGGACATATACTAACCTCCTCCCGTGACCCAAAGCTCAGTATATAGCAAGCTATTGCCGCTATATACTGAGAGTGCCGCAGCCGGGATGGATCCTGACAATACAGTCAAGATCCACCCAGCTGCGTGAGTGCCCACCCCTTCCACTCAGCACTGGAGGATTGGAGAGGGGGGAATCCCTGTGGGGAGTGGTGACAGTCACCGCAGGGAGATGATCAGGAAGTGAGCGGATCGGCTGCATGTTTCTGCTCACTTCCCGATCAATAGAGCTGACCTGTGACAGCTGAAGATGACATTTTTCATCATCTCAGCTATGCTAGCTCTTGCAAGCTGACGCGCCAGATTAAAAATGTAAAGACAAACTCCAGGCGAAGTTCTGGCCGCCGCCGCTTCCCTTAGCTGCGCTCCTCTTCCCTTTGTGCGTCACAGGCTTAATAGGTCACTGCTCATGACCTGCGACAACTCCATCCTGGCCAACTTGCTTAAAGTGACATTAAACCCTCAGATTTTTTAACATAAAACAATACTGTAATGTGTACCTTACTGTTATCCATGGTAGTTTCCCTTCTCTTTGCTGCTCTTCCTTTTAAATCCGTATCTCTTCTCATGCTGACGGTCAGCGGTCTGCAAATGGATGTCACCCTATTTATAGGCATCATCCAGGTTGTGCAGACTGTTGGCCCGTCCCAGCTGCACATGACGCGCGCTGTTAGCGGCAAACAGCGTGGTTTGGTGCAGTGGGAATATAGCAGGGAGAGAGAGGGGAGATGTGGGCTGCTCGGATTGGGAGGCTGCCTTTCACTAGATGAGGAGTGATACTACACTGAGCAGGTATATATTCCCCACATTTCAATATGGATTTGGTTTAGATGATATTATTTAGCAGCTCTATTTTTGATTTATAGTGAACTTGTGTATATGTATCTATGGGATTGAAATGGATATAGTATTTGATCTATTAGGATACTTTTTGGATCCATTTGGACATACATTTACTCTATTTGATTTGGGTTACTACTTTGTTGGCCCGCATGGTCCCCTACTTCCCTTACCTCCCGGGTTGTTTGGTTTGGGTCTCCGGCAGTAGTGGCGCTTGTAGTAGGACAGAGATTCCATTAATGGTATTTATCTAGGATTAATCTTTTTATGTAATGTGGAACCTTAATTTTAAATAATATTTTGGAAATGTACAAATATTGATGTTTTGATTACTAGATCCTTATGATTATTATAGGCACCTCCGTATTTTCCTGATGAAGCCTTGAGCGAAACGCATCGAAAACTGGACACATCATAGATCTACTGTACATTTATGGATGAATTTATTTATGCAATTATATAAAGAGAGATTTAAAGGAGATAAATGTTAATAAGTTATTGTCATATACACAGTATGTATCTATATGTGATCCAGGGAGGTTTTGTACCATTTAATCATATCGCTAATCTGTCATCTTTGTTAATTATGTATTTTAATAAAGAATATTATATTTTTATACATTAAGCTGCTTCTTTGTGTAATTTTGAACTGGGTCTCCTTGCATTTGATAAATGACACTTTTAAAGCCCCATTTCTCAATTTTGTTTTTGTATTATGGTTATACGATTGTTATTTTGTTTTCCAAGGGGACTGTTTTACCCCTCTGCTGCCTCAATTGGACACTTGTATACCGGGTGGATGCTGGCTGTCTTGTATCTAGTCCGCCGCTGCTGATACTATCAGTGTGTTCGTAGCGTGGCGTGTTCTTCCCACTCCATTCCTATTTTTCTACTTTTGTCCTTTGTGTTTGTTCATGTACATTGATACATACGATATGTAGTTTTGTCACAATTCAGCTGATCAGTCATCTCGAGTGCTTCTATCTAGCTTAAGTAGTCAGCCAGTCTATTACAGCTAAGGGATCGGGGGACGCCCCCTGGGCTGTGATTGGTCATGTGTCTCTTGGCAATCCAATGCTGCCTCTGGATTGGTAGTCTCCTGATCCTCTATGTTTGACTATGATATAAATTCACACTGAGATGGCTGATCCACCTAGCTCTGAGGAAGGGGGTGTTAACACGAAAACGCGTTCAGCGTTTCAACGGATTCTCTGCATTGTCTTCATAACTTCGTCCTTGCAAGTCAGCCATTAAGGACAGAGGTCTATTGATGCTTTTATCTTTGCTCTCCTTGTGAGTACATATATATCTCTTGTATATGTTTTAACAGATTAAAAGGTTTTAGTGCAGCAGGAAAGGCGCCCGATGTTTGTTTCTCTTACCTTAAAGAGTACCTGTCACCATCATCTGCCATCACATGGCTTGTAAGCCCCCCCCCCTATGTGATGGCAATTAAGGTATAAAGACATTTTTTTTTTACAGTTTCTAAAATTAACAAAATAAATGTAAAAATAATTTTAAAATAGTTTTTAAAGTCCCCCGCCCGTCTTCACATAAACACGTGTCGGGTGCGCCTACGTATGAAACCGACGAACGTGCTACACATGTTGGGTATCGCCGCACACGCCAGAGTGAGAGCAATAATTCTAGGGACAGTATTTTTGGCCATCTCTAAATTGATGACCTGTGGGGGGCTTTAAAGCTTCGTCTATTGACTTTTTGGGGTGCTGAATTTTGTCGCCGTTTCACGGACACACATTTTTTTAACCTGTGCATGTTGGGTATCTATTTACTCGAAACCTCATCTTTTATATATTATTTTTTTTAAATGGTATTTTATTGTGGTTTGGGGCATTTAAGTGCATTTTTCACTAAATTGTGGGGTTTGATAAGCAGTTGAGCCAATATCATGCAAGATGAAAATGTGCAACTGCTGCCATTCTATTCTATAGGGTCCTGGCTGTCAGAAAATATATCATGTTGGGGGGTTTTAAGTAATTTTCAGGCCTAAAATGTGGATTATAACATGGGTGCAAAAAATGGAAAAAAAAAAAGCCCTCAGTCATGGAGGGGTTGAAGGGGTTAATAGGACTTCTGCAATCCACATCATGCGACTCCCCTCACCTCGTGACACCGATCTATTTAACCAGTAAAGTCAGTTCGCAATAAGCTTGTGATGAACAGGAAGTCCGTCCATACCAGTCAAAACGAAACCTAACATGATCTTCAAGCGGAAATCTTAGAGCAGATCTGTAATGTGGCGTCTGATAATAGGATCCGAAATGTTTCAGCCAAGACTCACCGCGGAGCAAAAACAGACCAATATCCATTGCAGCTCAGATCACGCGACAGGACATTCTACTCCATATTAAGGATCAAAGAATGCATCAGAGCTGGGAAAGCATGCAACCCTTTACACTACCCACAAGAG
>NW_017306382.1:4556-12044 GCF_000935625.1 Nanorana parkeri | reverse complement strand
AGAGCCCCCGGTCACACTACAACGCCCGCCAGAGCCCCCGGTCACACTACAACGCCCGCCAGAGCCCCCGGTCACACTACAACGCCCGCCAGAGCCTTTAAAGGGGAACACCAGACAAAAACTTTCATTTTGGATGGGATGTGGATGGTTTACAACTCCAGTCAGGTTTTTACTTGCTGGGGAAACCTCCACCAATTTCCTGCCCAACTTTGGGAGATGAAGACATATAATGACTGAGCACCAGACCAAAAAGATTTAAAAACAATCCTAAGAGACTGTTGTAATTATTCAATCACAAAGGATAAACCACCAACTCATTTCAGAAGCAACAGCACTCCCCCCTTCCATCAGGGTTTGAAACAAACTTCGAGAACTATGAGGTGAGTGGTTTACACTCATCCCCATAGATAGAGCTGACATGTGGCAATGAGACTGTCACAGGTCAGCTCTATAGATCGGGAAGTGAGCGAACACATACCGGCGCTCGCTCACTGTCAGTCACCGCTCCGCGCAGGGATTCCCCCATCAGATCCTCCAGCGCTGAGAGTGACGTAATGGACTGGGAAGGAGGCGTGCACAGCTGGCTTTGCCTCTAGATAGGCAGAGCTCGCTGTCACTCACGCAGCTGGGCGGATCTCAACAATATTGTCAGGATCCGTCCCGGCTGCGGCGCTCTCCGTATATAGCGGGCAATAGCTCACTATATACTGAGCTTTGGGTCACGGGAGGAGGTTAGTATGTAACCTCCCGTGGCCCTAAAGAGAACAATGGGATAAAAAGGTTACCCCGTAGTTCTCTTTTAAAAAGGGACACTAAGCTCAGCAGCTAAGGCCTCATGCACACTGCGTACCAAAACGCTGAGTTCAGGTGCAACTCGTTTCTAAATGCTTCTGGACTCATGTAATGCATGTTTATGACTGAACGCAAACCCCGAGTCCAGCAGCATCCAGGTGCCTTCAGCCTAGGTCAGTTTACCCAAAATATGCATTTCTGTGTTCCGGGTCCGACCAGCCCAGTTTTATGCATCAAAATGCATGTAAATGCATGTGAACCCAACTAAGCCCAGCGCAGAAAAAGTGTTCTGGGACGCATAAAGCTGTTTCTACTGACTTCTTACATGCAGGCTAGTGTACATGAGGCCTAAATCTTAAAGGAGAACTATGAGGTGAGTGCTTTCACTCACCTCATAGTTCTAGCCGACCTGTGACAATGAGACTGTCACAGGTCAGCTCTGTAGATCGGGAGGTGAGCGAACACATACCGGCGTTCGCTCACTTCTCGATCCTGTCACGGCTCTCTGCCGTGACAGGGGAGGGGAGGGGCTGGATTCCCCCCTGGCTTAAGGAGAACTATGGGGAAAAGCGCTAACCCCATAGTTCTCCTTTAAGAATACCTTCAGGTACCTCAACAATTACCAACAATGTATCTTATTTGTGTATCAGGCGGCTGTAGATCCTCAAATCATCTCTGAATTGGTGATGACACTGTCCTTCCTTCTGCAGGGTGGATACTTTTGTTCCCCCATGGTCCCTGTGTGTTGTAAAGTAGTCACCGCTCCAAGCTCACTCCTGTGATGGACTACAGTCTCATGTTTAGTTTACCAATTTGTACTGAGATTGTAGTCCATCACAGGAATGAGCTTGGAGCGGTGACTACTTTACAACACACACAGGGAGCATGGGGAACAAAAGTAGTCCCCCTCCAGAAGGAAGGACAGTGTCGGCACCAATTCAGAGATGATTGGAGGATCTACAGCCGAGTGATACACAAATAAGATACATTGTCGGTAATAGTTGAGGTACCTGAAGGTATTTTTATGTAACTCTGTAAATTGGGGTCACTTTACGTTGTGCGATGTCACTGGGGACACGTAACAAATATAAAGTGGGAGGGATTATAATTTGGCTGTAAAAGCAGAGACACGGGTTATGGGACTTCCACAATGGAAGGTGAACAGCTCCTCACTGATCCCCACAGAGCAAGGAGAACAACATCCAGAGGATGCAGCGACGAGCTGTGACCATGTATTACCCAGAATCCTTTGTAAGCCACTTGCAGAGTCAATGGGACTTTCCCCAATCTGGGAAGTGAAGGTTGCACAACTTACAACGGAGATGCCAAAAGTGACATCACACCGGCCCGCACAGCCTATCACAAAGCAAACGACAAGTGTAAAGAGGACGGGCAGACACAAAGACGTTTGCTGATCGGTCTCTGTACCGGGGGTATGTGGTGCAGCTCAGCGGCCATTACAATCAGCAAGGTGACAGGACTTCCTGTGCTATTCTGACACCCTGAATATCTATAGCAAGGACCTGGAACAAGCATGCAGAATCAGGAGCTATGACTTCACTGGCTACATGCTTGCTCTTGACCAGCAACTCAGACACTGGCAGTCAGCATGTTGCATAAAGAAGCTCCATAAGGGTGGTGGTTTCCATTTTTCTGTCCTCACAGGTCTACACACCTCAGAGGACTTTGCACTGACATACAGCAAGCAGCACCTCCCCCGTAAGGGACGTAAAGCAACTTTTAAACAGGCTAACAGGCTGGCCCTCAGAGCGTTTGCATTCTACCATATACACCCCCCTTCACAGGCTCCTGTAACCCAGGTTATCTCAGCAGTAAAGTTAATGAAGGGCCCCTCACCCAGCTGGGAGCAGTCGATGTCTCTGGTGCGCACTCCTCCTTTGCTGGGGCTCACACTGAACTCCCAGGTGCCCTTCAGGTCCGTGAAGGAGCAGTTGGCCGGGGTGTCGGCGGCGACAGGCCGGCTCCATGTAACCAAGAGCGCAAACAGCAACACCGAGCACACCTTCTCCATCCTGAGTCCTGACAGTGTGAAAGGGAGCGCCGGGCAGCAGTGGGTTAAATAGTGATCACATGACCCAGCGGGGCGGCTCACGTGGGGAGAAGTCATGTGCTCTGGGTGATAGCATCTGGGCATGTACGAGCAGGGGCGGGACTTATGGGAAGCACACGGGGCGGGACTTATGGGAAGCCCACGGGGCGGGACTTAGCTGTGTGTACTGTGTAGGTGGCTCGGCCAGTGTGTACGGCTGTGTTGTCTGAGCCCAGAACATGAAACGTGATTAAATGATAATAAAGATATATTCACATAAATAACAAATTAAAATAACACATGTTTAATTATTATTATATTATTCAGGTCCGGGAAGGAGCAGTTGGCCGGGGTGTCGGCGGCGACAGGCCGGCTCCATGTAACCAAGAGCGCAAACAGCAACACCGAGCACACCTTCTCCATCCTGAGTCCTGACAGTGTGAAAGGGAGCGCCGGGCAGCAGTGGGTTAAATAGTGATCACATGACCCAGCGGGGCGGCTCACGTGGGGAGAAGTCATGTGCTCTGGGTGATAGCATCTGGGCATGTACGAGCAGGGGCGGGACTTATGGGAAGCACACGGGGCGGGACTTAGCTGTGTGTACTGTGTAGGCGGCTCGGCCAGTGTGTACGGCTGTGTTGTCTGAGCCCAGAACATGAAACGTGATTAAATGATAATAAAGATATATTCACATAAATAACAAATTAAAATAACACATGTTTAATTATTATTATATTATTCACTAATTTAGGTTGCAGTACAGCATATGCATACACAGACAGGCTGTGGAGTGTCTTGTAGACATGACTGGATGGCCTTACATACAGATTCAGTCAACAAATGTCCACTTTGATGGAGGAATGAGGAAGAGTTACCATTTTTTACAGTTTTTTTCTTGTCTGTGACCCTATTGGAGAGATTTTTAACCACTTCCTGTCCCTGTGACACTCATACAAGGAAGTGGGTGTGGAGGCCCATTCACGCTGATTGGTTGCCATGGGCAACTGCTCCAGATTCTTGTCTGCTCCAGTTTTGATAAACACCCCCTCGTCGATACTGAGTACCAGTACTTCCAATAGCATGGAGACGGCTTCCCAGACAATCTCCGGGATGCTGGCTTTCCAGCCAATCAGCATGGAGCCGGCTTCCCGGCCAAGCAGGAAGCCAAGAGGTCACAGGCCCGGCTCCATGCTGTTTGGCTGGCTCCATGCTGACTGCCTGGGAAGCCGGCTCCATGCTCCAGCATCGAGCCGGCCAAACAGCAAGGATCCAGCTTCCCGGCCAATCAGGTTGTAGTGTACAACAACTAGTTGTAGTGTACCAGTCGTAGTGTACCAGTCATAGTGTACTGGTCTACCTCAACTGACTGGTGTAGTGTCAATCAGAGATAGAGAGGAAGCGAGCATGGTGTGGTTTCATATACGTCCTGACCAACTGGGAGTTCTTTGTGATCATCAGAAGATGTTGGACTGCAGATCACAATCAGGAGGTCACTTCATCTGACATTTTGTTCCTTGTATAGTCTGGAACTTACTTGTTCCTCTAGTGGTGAGCACACAGGAAGTTCCGTTTTTTTGTTGTCGCTGAGTTTTCACTTTTGGAATCCAAAGAACTTCAACTTCCCAAATCAAACCAACTCATGACAACTGCAACTACAAACTGACATCCGTCCTCTTCCTCTTCTTCTGACTTATATCCATTGAGAAGCAGAAAATCTGCACACTCACCACCAACTCACTGACCACAACCACTGAGCCCTCCTGCTCGTACATTTCACAATCCCTCGTAGCTTTATTGAGATGGGCCGCAGACACGTGACATGTTGAAGAGGAACTCCGGGAAAATATGTCTGCAGGTTCACTGAATGCACTGAAAGTACTGCAACATTGTCCTCAATCATTATTTATGACCAAATGCCCGACTTTTCAGAGGGGGTGACACCAAATCCCCTGTCAGTCATTTTGGTGTCACCCGGGTCGCACCCCTCTTGTGACGCCACTGAGTTGCTTATTGCGACAAAACTCTCAGATTACACTGAGTGGCCAGTTTATTATGACCACCTGACGTTTGTAGGCAGATTAGCTATAATTAGCTATAATTTCGGGCTGAAGTTGCTAGAGGGCCAGACCATTATAAATAGGGAAGCAGGTTGTTTACCACGACAGTAGAAGTGATGTTTTCTGAAGATACGGGTAAACAACGCGATTTAACAGCCTGTGAACGCGGGATGATTGTTGGTGCTCGGAGCCATGGAGTGAGTATCGATTTTTTTTCCCGGTACTTGCCGATACCGAATACCAATACTAGAAGTCCCATTAAGGAAGCCAGGTGGTGAGTTAGGAAGCTGTCTCCATGACCCCGTGTCACCAGGTGATGAGGAAGCATGGAGGAGGCTTTCTGGCCGATCTGGAAGCCAGGGGGCTGGAAAATACTCACCTCCTGGCTCCCTGATTGGCCCTAATTTCCAACCAATCAGGAAGCTGGGCGACGAGTCATTACATGGCTCCTGTCTTTCTGATTGGGGAAGTTCCAGTATTGGGCTAAGCATCAGGAGCATTTGGGCGAGTACTTGCCCAAATACTCGGTATTGGCACCAATACCTATATTAGTAGAGGTGCACCGAAATAGAAATTTAAAAACCGTAGGCGGCCGAGCGGTGTGAGAGGAGAGACACCGGCCGCTCACAGCGATCTCGTCACGCAGCGCTTGGCCGGCTGTCACTTTCTCTCCTCCCCGCTGGGACACAGAGAAAGAAATCACGGGTTCAAGGTGATTTGTACTCACCTCTGTGTAGGTAGACCTGGAAAGTGACCTCCACCTGAAACTGAAAGACGTCACTCACCAGACTGATGGGCCCCAGATATCAAAGAGGATAATGTGCGCTTAGAGTGAGACAACTTCCCGCTGACTCTTGACGGAAACCATCTTAGTCACAGCTTTCCGTTGCATACCGTTGAAAGTCACCACGTGTGGCCATATTTCCCTGAACAGTTCAGTCAGTCGGGCTTAATGAGAGAAATATTTAACCCCTTAGTGACACAGCTTCAGAAATTGTTTTAGTTTCTGGGGACCGGAGCAATTTTGTCATTTTTTGCTACGTGTTTTACATTTCTAAAACTTTTTTATTTATTTTTTTATTTGAAAAACATATTTTTTTTATTTAATTTTCCCCCCTTAAACTAGGGGGCACAAAGGGGTTATTTTTTAAATTATTTACAGGAGCTTTGATACTTAGTATCTCTTTGTAGAATACAGCATTCTCCACAGAAATACTTTGTATCAGTTTGTAAACACACAGCCGGCTCCAGCTGCACACAACTGCCGGTGTTCTATCAAAGTTTGTGACTGCATTAGAATGTGTGACCGGTGACGTGGTCAGACATTCTAACGTTATAACGCCCATTTTGTCCGGGGTTAAAATATGTGACCGGCAAAAGGTGTAGAATTCAACACTTTCTTAGCTGTTCCAGGGCAGATCGGCATCACAGTTGGTATGTGCAGGAGAAGGGACATTTCAGGACCGATCAGCTGTTCCAGGGCAGATCGGTTCTCCTGCACATACCAACTGTGATGCCGATCTGCCCTGGAACAGCTGAGAAAGCTTTGAATTCTACACCTTTTGCCGGTCACATGCTTTAAGAATGTCTGACCAGTCACACATTCCAACCCAGTCACAATCTTTGATAGAACACCAGCTGTGCAACTCTGCGATCACAGCGATCAGCTCTGTGACCACCTAATCTGCTGTTGGGGGTCTGCCTCGGACCCCGAGGGACCCATCAACAGCAGTAATTCAATGAGCTGCTGGTCCGTTCATGGACCAGCGCTGATTGTACTGCATGATGGGATTATCCCAGCACCGCTCATTAACGTACTGAATGATGGTGACGGGATAATCCCATCATTGGTCGCAAAGGGGATAAAGTAGTATTAAACTCTCAAACTTTTAATAATGAATCCAGATTGAACAAATATACATTGTCCAGCAAAGTATTTCTTTATATTTTTGCCCAAACACTTACAGTCATCATGTTTCCAAACAGCTTCAGCTCTCTCAGCATGGCTTCCAAGATCACAAGGGACAAAGCAGTCTCCAGCAGCCTTTAATCTACTAGCTTTGAGAAGGGAGGAGCAGGGATTGGAATTCCTTGCGGAGACACACACAGCTTATTAACATACACAAGGGTGGGTCCATAGGGCCCTGCAGGGAAAGCAGCCACCCTTAAACAGGATATCAGGACCAGTGCTCAGGGGACCAGCTGCTTCTGCAGAAAACTGAAGCTGACATTAAAGTGACATTAAACCCTCAGATTTTTTAACATAAAACAATACTGTAATGTGTGCCTTACTGTAATCCATGGTAGTTTCCCTTCTCTTTGCTCCTCTTCCTTTTAAATCTGTATCTCTTCTCATGTTGTGGGAGAACTTCCCTTTGCAGCTGAGTGCCTCTTCCTGTAGTGCTGGCTCAGGTTGTGAACCTGCACACAGACACCATGTATCCATTCCAGAGACAAGGCAGTCTGCTGCAAAGGGAAGTTCTCCCACAGCATGAGAACAGATACAGATTTAAAAGGAAGAGCAGCAAAGAGAAGGGAAACAACAGAGCTCTGTAATTAGGCGAGTTAGGCGGTTAGACGGGCCCCGAC
>NW_017306382.1:0-1976 GCF_000935625.1 Nanorana parkeri | reverse complement strand
TTTTTTTATATTTAAAAAAAAAACTTTTTACATTTCTAAAACTTTTTTATTTATTTTTTTATTTGAAAAACATATTTTTTTTATTTAATTTTCCCCCCTTAAACTAGGGGGCACAAAGGGGTTATTTTTTAAATTATTTACAGGAGCTTTGATACTTAGTATCTCTTTGTAGAATACAGCATTCTCCACAGAAATACTTTGTATCAGTTTGTAAACACACAGCCGGCTCCAGCTGCACACAACTGCCGGTGTTCTATCAAAGTTTGTGACTGCATTAGAATGTGTGACCGGTGACGTGGTCAGACATTCTAACGTTATAACGCCCATTTTGTCCGGGGTTAAAATATGTGACCGGCAAAAGGTGTAGAATTCAACACTTTCTTAGCTGTTCCAGGGCAGATCGGCATCACAGTTGGTATGTGCAGGAGAAGGGACATTTCAGGACCGATCAGCTGTTCCAGGGCAGATCGGTTCTCCTGCACATACCAACTGTGATGCCGATCTGCCCTGGAACAGCTGAGAAAGCTTTGAATTCTACACCTTTTGCCGGTCACATGTTTTAAGAATGTCTGACCAGTCACACATTCCAACCCAGTCACAATCTTTGATAGAACACCAGCTGTGCAACTCTGCGATCACAGCGATCAGCTCTGTGACCACCTAATCTGCTGTTGGGGGTCTGCCTCGGACCCCGAGGGACCCATCAACAGCAGTAATTCAATGAGCTGCTGGTCCGTTCATGGACCAGCGCTGATTGTACTGCATGATGGGATTATCCCAGCACCGCTCATTAACGTACTGAATGATGGTGACGGGATAATCCCATCATTGGTCGCAAAGGGGATAAAGTAGTATTAAACTCTCAAACTTTTAATAATGAATCCAGATTGAACAAATATACATTGTCCAGCAAAGTATTTCTTTATATTTTTGCCCAAACACTTACAGTCATCATGTTTCCAAACAGCTTCAGCTCTCTCAGCATGGCTTCCAAGATCACAAGGGACAAAGCAGTCTCCAGCAGCCTTTAATCTACTAGCTTTGAGAAGGGAGGAGCAGGGATTGGAATTCCTTGCGGAGACACACACAGCTTATTAACATACACAAGGGTGGGTCCATAGGGCCCTGCAGGGAAAGCAGCCACCCTTAAACAGGATATCAGGACCAGTGCTCAGGGGACCAGCTGCTTCTGCAGAAAACTGAAGTAGTGCGTTTTTGCCACGTTTTGGCCGCGTTTTTGATGCGTTCCAGTAAAAAATATATATATATATATATTTTTTTTGTTGGAGTGGGGCTGTTAGTATGTTAGCTGCAGTGCAGTGCGTTTTTGATGCGTTTTTGCCGTAAGCAGGCCCTAAGGGCCTGTTCACACGATGTCCGTTTTGTGTGCTGACCGGCTCCGTACGCTGCTGCACTCAAAATGCATCCCAATGTACCCCTATGTGTTTTATGGGCTACAGTTCTCGCGTGCGCAGTCCGTTCAGCTTACGACAGAAAAAATACTGCATGTCACATTTTGTCAGGTCCGGAAACGCAAACGCGTCCAAAACGCATCCAAAACGCGGCCAAAACGTGGCAAAAACGCACTGCATCAGTCTGCAGATCCGCACCTGATCAGGACCTGATATCATGTGAACAGGCCCTAAGTGTTTGGCCAGCTTTAGACTTGTATTGCTTGATTGAACGATAAATCAAAAGATTTTTTGCAATGCCAAGTAGGAAGCAAGGCCTTCAGGCCCCGTTCACAATCGCGCAGTGTGAATGGGGCCTAAGGGTGCAATGAGTGAATATAGCTGTCCAGTACATACAGTATATAATTACATAGAAATAAAGTTCTTCATAACATTAACATGCATGGATAAGACTTTTTTAACCAAGCAAAACAATGAATCGTGCTTGGAAATGTAATGTGTTTCACAAAATTCAAACTGTCTTAATACAGAGGAAGGGGATTGCACAGGTAGAGGGGATTAGAA
>NW_017306381.1:2331822-2338632 GCF_000935625.1 Nanorana parkeri | reverse complement strand
TATCCATCTCCTTCTCGTCATCCGAGGAATCCGCAGAGAAATGGAACTTCCTTCCATCCAGAGGGGATTCCAGCCCAGCGATAAACTCCAGCATGCCAGTACCTCCCTCAACCTCCTGCTTAGATCCTCCATGTTGCTGCCGAGGGAGGGGGACAGAGGCCTCCACCATTGGGGGCTCAGCAGATTCCTGAGGTGTTGAAGAGCTGGGCTCATCCTTCGGGCCCACTTTCTCACTCTCCGCTGACTCTGTCGGTACCGGCATCTCCTCACTGGCTGCGTCACTCTCCATGCTGGAAGCGGCTCCTCTCCTCATCCTGCTGAAACGCTCTTCATTTTTCAATTTCTCCTCCTCTTTATCGATCCGCGTCAGCTTCCCAACAATCCTCCGTCTAAAGGCAGACAGGGACTCATCCCTCCTTGGGCCAGGCCCAGAATCTTCCACAGGCTGAGGCCTAGTCACAGGCCTCTCCAGGGAGCCCCCGCCGGGGTCCTCCCCAGGATCCAGCATCTCTCCTGGGGGCAGAGAAGCAACTCTAGCCCCCGGTCTCTGGAAGCTCACGAGCTAAGGAACCAGCAACCTCACACCTCGCTGTCAGGGAGCAGAATGGCAGTTTCCCACCATCCCTGTGCTGAGTTCCCGGGTCTGTACACCTGCTGTGTCCATTATGAGGGGCTCCCACCATCCCTGTGCTGAGTTTGCGGGTCTGTACACCTGCTGTGTCCATTATGAGGGGTTCCCACCATCCCTGTGCTGAGTTCCCAGGTCTGTACACCTGCTGTGTCCATTATGAGGAGCTCTAACCATCCCTGTGCTGAGTTCCTGGGTCTGTACACCTGCTGTGCCCCTTATGAGGGGTCCCCACCATCCCTGTGCTGAGTTTCTGGTTCTGTACAATCTTTGCATTCTGGCAGCCAAAGTTTCTGCCCCTATTTCAGCTCTTCCAGGATCCTTTGGGACAGCTACCATGGTGTGGTGGAGCCTTCCAGGCTCAGCCCCTCTCCCCCCCCCCAACCTATCAAAGCAGTAAAAGAGACACCGCAGGGGCCAGTCAACTGACAGGACCTAAGCAGTCTCCTCCCACCTCCTTTTTTATTTTATGTTGCAGTCAACTATTAGACATGTGCGATGTATCCGAATTCCGAATTACAGACATAACGAATGCAAACGAATCCGAATTTCCATTTCCGAAATTCGGTAGCGTTCGTACGAACGTTCGTTTCGTTTTTCTGTTCTTATTCGTTTCGTTCGTTGGAGCAAAGTGACATTAGAGAAGGAGAAAAATATTTTTTCCCCCTCAAATGTCACTTTTGCTGCAAACGAATGAAACGAATAAGAAACGAATAAGAACAGAAAACGAAACGAACGTTCGTACTAACGCTACTGAATTTCGTCCGAATCCGAATTCCGAATCCGAATTGACTTTCACACCCGAATCCTGAAAAACGAAATAACACAAATCCGAATTTAAACAAAACGAAACTAAACAAATTTTTTGGCAGTGCACATGTCTATCAACTATCATGTGGTTGTGTCACTTCCAATTTAGGAAAGAGGCAGTTTTGATGACTTGTTCAAAGCGTGACTCATACGGGTGAACTAACAACGCTTCCTGTGCCAACGGTGCAGGAAACTGGAGCAGGTGCCGTGCACCATATTATTAAAGCAGGTATTCCTTTTTGTTTTTATTATGTGTGATGTTGGGGAGCTCACAGAGCACTCGCACAGGCTTTTCCTTTTACCAAAAAGTCTTTATACAGATATACTGTAATTCCCCTTACCCCAAGAGGCAGGCAAAAGCTCATAAATCCTGCGCCAATCTTCTAAAGTGAGAAAATGGAGCAGATCCTATCACTAATTAGCAAGAAGATGCATAGAAAACGGAGCAGATCGCTCCTATATATTAATAAATAGAAGCGATCTGCTCCGTTTTCTATGCCATGTCCGGACAGACACTCCACAGAGAGCAGGAAACCTGGAGCTGCTCCGGCTCCTTCCAGCCAGAACTCAGCTTCTTGAGGAGTTCAATGATGATGACGCATTAGTAAAGCTGAAGATCCTTTTTTATTAGGGGTGTTACTGATAAAAATGTTCGTGTTCGATTAATCGAAAAACATTTTAATCGATTGATTTCGATTAATTATAACGCACATACAGATCCAACTATTTTGGCCTATACACATACAGCACAGCAATGAAGTAATAAAATGAACTAGGATCACACTAATCCAGCACGTTATTAATCTCACGTGCCCCACTCAATATGGCCGCCGCTTGAGTGGGGCAACTCAGAATAATAACGTGCTGGATTAGTGTGATCCTAGTTCATTTTATTACTTCATTGCTGTGCTGTATGTGTATAGGCCAATGCCTTAGCTGGCGCTCGTGCAGAAAGTTTCTTGGGCAAACTCACCAGCCCAAGTGTCTTCCCTTCGTTAGCCGACGGAGCCACTTGGGAAAGGGGGAGGAGTCCATTGACGTCGATGTCCGTGACGTCACCGGATCTCCGACGGGACTCCCGGAAGCCGGCGGAGAGTGTTTTCATTAGTGATCAAAATAATTTTAATCGATCAAAAAGTTTAACGATTAATCGAGAAATGAATCGTTAATTTCCGCAGCCCTATTTTTTATTACAAATTAGACCACAAAACCCCACAGGAACATTCAATAAGTTACGCGTTTCATGGTACACTCATCGCTTCATCATGAAACACGTACAAGCGCAAGCATTCCTGTGCTCTTTGATTTGGAGATGTTTAATGAAGCGGAATCTTCAGCTTTACTCTTGCGCAATCATCTTTTATCCCTTCTATGACTTCTCTCCTTTATTGATTTGGCCAATCTTCTGCAAATCAGTATTCACATATTCATTAAATCAACAAGTGGCGATTCCCCTAGTTATTGGATTTTCCTTTTAACATTGAACCCCAGATTTGATTGATTCCCCTCTCTACTGATAACAATAAGAACACACAGAGAAGAAGGTCCTTGCAAAGTTATATTTATTCATGTACAGAGAACAAGAGATTAAAGTGGGTGCAGACCCTAAATTGATGCCATTTCGTTTGCTAAAGTGAATCAAAAACATCTGTCAGGTTTCTTTTATTAAAATACGGTTCTCACCGTTATTCATCCTTTGTTGTAGCTCCGTGCTGCCGATCTCCTGCAGCCTCTTTCCAACCACTTCCTGTCTACCGCAGGCAACCCTGTGTTGGCTGCATGGCATTTCTAAGCCCCCATTCAACCTTGAGGCCCCATGCACAACTCATGTGTTATTGTGCACGTTCACACTTGGAAAGCATGTGTCACGCATTGGGTGCCGTAAATTGTTAAAGGAGAACTATGAGTGGTTTTCACTGACCTCATAGTTCTAGCCGACCTGTGACAATGAGACTGTCACAGGTCGGCTCAGTAGATCGGGAGGTGAGGGAACACATACCGGCGTTCGCTCACCTCTCGATCCTGTCACGGCTCTCTGCCGTGACAGGGGAGGGGTTCTACCCCAAAACGCAGGGGGAAGTTTCTCAGCGATGGGGAATGTGTTCTAGCAGCTACCGCTCTGGAACGCACAAGCTTTCAGTATGAACAAGGCCTTAAAGTGACATTAAAGGCAAAAAAATGTTTCTCTCCCCCCCATGTAAATGTTAGCACTTACCTTAAATGATGTCTCTTTTTCCGATCTTCCTCTTCTTTCCCCATGTTTTCATGTGTCCCTCCAGCGGTGCGGCGTCACTCCGATCCAGCGCTGACTCCTCTGTCTCTCCGATCCAGCGGTGTCTGCAGGCGGGTGCACGCGTCCATAGACTTACCTTGCGTCTCTGCTCGTCTCCCGGCCGAGAATCGGAACTGCGCATGCGCCCGCCCCAAGATCCTTTGCAGCCGTACGATCACTTCCTGATTCTCGGCGCGGGAGCGAGTGGCGATAACGAGGTAAGTTTTAAATGATTTTAAGCGTTTTTTGTTTTTTTTTTACACTTCTTGCCTATATCTACTGCATGCTAGCAGTAGATATAGGCAAAAAAAACTGGAGGGTTTAGAACCCCTTTAAAGTCTTTACGGACAAAACACTAAATTCTGCTCGAAATAAGGTTCACGCGCGTTACTAAGTTACAAGCAACACCATTAAAAATGGGATTCTTCATGGTGAGTGTTGCCACGCTTCAGGAAACTTGTGAGCAAACACTGAGGTGTGAATGGGGGCTTCAGGGAAGCATGGCTGTGTAATCGTCGGCACGGCCGCACATAGTCTCCATTGGGCGACCGTGCAAGAGGGTGACAATGCAGGGAAATCACTGAAGCCAGAGTTGTCACCCCATAACAGGAAGTGCCTGAACAAGGACCCTCATGGCAGGATCGCCAAGGATTATTTTTACAAAAGCAACAGATATAAAAATATTAAAAATACATTTTTGAAAGTACCTTACCATGTTAAAAGTTTGTATGAGATTCTAGTGATTGAGTTTACATATACATTAAGGAAGGAACGGGTAGGCAACCTCGGCACTCCAGCTATTGTGGAACTACAAGTCCCATGAGGCATTGCAAGACTGACAGCCACAGTCGTGACTTCCAGAGGCAGAAGCATGATGGAATTTGTAGTTCCAATACCGTTGGAGTACTGAGGTTGCCTTCCCATGTTATATTACATATATATATATATTAAAATGATAGTTCTGCCGGGGAATATAAAGAGGATGTTATATTGCAGGCAACCTCCGCGTGCAATTGTGGAACTACAATTCCCATGAGGCATTGCAAGACTCTGACAGCCACAGGCATGACTCCTGGAGGCAGATGCATGATAAGAATCGAAGTTTCAGCACAGGGGCTGCGGCAGGGGTAGGCAACCTCGGCACTCCAGCTGTTGTGGAACTACAATTCCCATGAGGCATTGCAAGACTCTGACAGCTACAGGCATGACTCCCACAGGCAGATGCATGATGGGATTCGAAGTCTCAGCACAGCTGGAGTGCCGTGGTTGCCTACCGCTGCTTTTAGAGCTTATTCACACCAGAGAACTTGCATCAACATCTGCCATTGTTACAGCTCTGCATTTTTTTTAACAGGTTACTGTGCATTGAGGTCACTTTTTTAACCTATCGCACCTTGTGACATGTTTCCACACACTGCAACGCATTGCAACATTGTGTGTATTGTTTTCCAGCACATACCAATGCCAGCCAAACCGTAATCATTAGAATATATCTATTTTCCTTGTCTTTGCATTTGGACCGCGCTGTTGCATTGATTGGCGTAGTCCAACCCAAGCCCCAAATCGAATTGGGGTTTGCCGGTTTCCATATCCCGATCCTGGTAATGAAAAGGTTAATGTAACTATATACAGCGGGGTACAATCCGGTGAAAAGCGCACTGCAGGGGCCAGCTTCACGTGGCGGTGAATGGCGTGTTGTTCTAATCATCGTTTCTTATTTATGGGATTAGCCGTTTAATACGTCGCATTTCTATGGCAACCGGAGGTTAGATGAGCAATGCCGTGCATGACAACATACACAGTGTACAGTATAGAAAGCGGAGTGGAATAACGCAGGAAGTCGCACATTCCCGGCCAGGGCAACCGGCTGACGGCCTGTGCGGGAAAAGAGGACGCCTCCTTTAAGCCCTTTGTGGAGAGCCGGACTGCTTGACAATACAATCATTCACACACAACGATCATTCTTGCCTGCTGCGGGATAGAGAATGGGCTGTTGCTGTGGTGGGAACCTGAGAGAGACAAAGAGAATGTCATGACTTGTGCCAGAGGAAAAAACGTTTCATTCTCCTTTAACTTTATTTAAAGTGTATTTCCTCCATTTTTGCAGCCAAATCCAGGTACTTATTAAAATGCATTTATTGATGTAATAAAGCAGGACTATGAGGCGAGTGACTTTCACTCAGCCTCATAGTTCGAGTCGACCTGTGACAATGAAACTGTCACACGTCCGCTCAGTAGATCGGGAAGTGATCGAACACATACCGGCGCTCGCTCACTTCTCGATCATCTCCCTATAGAGAGCCGTGACTGTCACTCACGGCTCCCTGCAGGGATTCCCCCTTTCCCCGCTCCGAACCTCCAGCTCTGACTGGCTGAACGGACGGGGGAGGGGCAGGTACAGCTGGCTCTACCTCCATATAGGCAGAGCCAGCTGTCAATCCCGCAGCTGGGTGGATCCAGACAGTAATGTCAGGATCCGTCCCGGCTGCGGCGGTCTCAGTATACCGGGAGCTGTAGCTCGCGGTATACTGAGCTTCGAGTGACGGGAAGACGCTAGTTTATGTCCTCCCGTGACCCTTAGGAGAACTATGGGGAAAAACACTAACCCCATAGTTCTCCTTTAATCATTACAGAGCTGCATTCACTGATTAAAGAAATAGAGTGAGCGTAGACATCACGGGGCCATTTTAGGAGTTGCAAATAACAAACGCTTGCTCACAATGCACCCAGCATGCATTACCATGCGCTAGGTACGTTGTGTTGCCATTTATCTGAATGGGACCCCGATGCACCTCCTGGCCGGCCCTTAATACTACATTTAGATGTGGACAGGTCCTAACCATATACTGTTAATGCTGATATTGTGTAGAGCAGGCCTTCTTAAACTTTCTCCACTCGTGACCCCTTTTTGGCCGAGGAAATTTTTAAGGGACCCCAGCGTTGGACGGTGTCTCTCCCCTCTTTACCCCCAATGTTGGTCGGTGTGTCCTCTTTCCCCCAACGTCGGTCGGTGTCTCCCCCCTCCCCTAGCGTCAGTCGGTGTCTCCCCCCCTGCGTCGGTCGGTGTCTCCCCCCCTGCGTCGGTCAGTGTCTCTCTCGC
>NW_017306381.1:2305322-2331756 GCF_000935625.1 Nanorana parkeri | reverse complement strand
CCCCCCCCCTAGCGGCCGTCGGGTGCCCCCCCCCTGCGTCAGTCGGTGTCTCCCCCCCTGCGTCGGTCAGTGTCTCTCTCGCCTTCTCATCCCTCCCCCCAGCGTCGGTCAGTGTCTCTCTCCTTTTCTCTCTGCCCCAGCGGTGATGGCGGTCCTGGCCGGGGACTCAGATCGCAACCCCCCCTGTTCACTTGCGGGACCCCATATGGGGTCGCTACCCACACGTTAAGAAGCACTGGTGTAGAGGACTGTTCTCTATCGAATTCAGATACAACCAATAATGTACAGCACTTACCCCTTGCACTCGCATCTCCTCTTCTGGTGTATATTCTGTAACAGCCATGCCCTCTTCCGGGCCCGCCGCTGGAAAACAGAAATGACGGTGATCAATATAACATGGAGCATATTACATCTCTCAGCATAATAAGATCTAGAGTGTTCCCTTCCCATCCACTAGCCAACATCATCACTTGTAGGTTATATCATGTCAATGCAGAGTGACCTTAGAATGCGGTCATGTGACCTAGGATGGGGTCATTAGCACCTCACCCTAAAATCCCCGAACTCCCCCTGGTTTTTACCCCTCTCACCCAGCATGTTGTACAAATCTCAATCTTATTCATCAGAGACCGGACCCACAAAGCTGCCAGGCGACCCGTATTTTATAACACAATCCTGGTATGTTCAGGTGAGTAGCATGCAGGAAGTTTATATTTTGCTGTTGTGGTTCCTGATTCTAAAAGACTGACAACCTTAACATATGGACTCTGCACAGTACCACTTCTCTTGTCCTGTATGCCGGGTGTAATTCTCAGTATCTGTTCTTATTCTGTATGTATGGACTCTGCACAGTACTACTTCTCTTGTCCTGTATGCCTGGTGTCATTCTCGGGTATCCGTTCTTATTCTGTATGTATGGACTCTGCACAGTACCACTTCTCTTGTCTTGTATGCCGGGTGTAATTCTCAGTATCTGTGCTTATTCTGTATGTATGGACTCGCACAGTACCACTTCTCTTGTCCTGTATGCTGGGTGTCATTCTCGGTATCTGTTCTTATTCTGTATGTATGGACCCTGCACAGTACCGCTTCTCTTGTCCTGTATGCTGGGTGTAATTCTCAGTATCTGTGCTTATTCTGTATGCATGGACTCTGCACAGTACCGCTTCTTTTGTCCTGTATGCCGGGTGTCATTCTCAGTATCTGTGCTTAGTCTGTATGTATGGACTCTGCACAGTACCACTTCTCTTGTCCTGTATGCCGGGTGTCATTCTCAGTATCTGTGCTTAGTCTGTATGTATGGACTCTGCACAGTACCGCTTCTTTTGTCCTGTATGCCGGGTGTCATTCTCAGTATCTGTGCTTAGTCTGTATGTATGGACTCTGCACAGTACCGCTTCTTTTGTCCTGTATGCCGGGTGTCATTCTCAGTATCTGTGCTTAGTCTGTATGTATGGACTCTGCACAGTACCGCTTCTTTTGTCCTGTATGCCGGGTGTCATTCTCAGTATCTGTGCTTAGTCTGTATGTATGGACTCTGCACAGTACCGCTTCTTTTGTCCTGTATGCCGGGTGTCATTCTCAGTATCTGTGCTTAGTCTGTATGTATGGACTCTGCACAGTACCGCTTCTCTTGTCCTGTATGCTGGGTGTAATTCTCAGTATCTGTGCTTATTCTGTATGTATGGACTGCCAACAAAAAGTGAAAAAGCTTAAAGTGTATTTCCACTTTTGCATGGAAAAATTGGGATAACACCTTTTTGTATTTGTTGCATGTTCCCATCCATATGCTGAAAAAAAACAAAAAAATTGAAGTTACACTACTGGCCACTAGGTGGCAATGACGAGCCAACACAGGCGCCAGCAGTAACATCAGCTGAAGAGTGCAGCCACGCCCTCTGCCAGCAGAAGCATCTGATTGGTTGCTAAGTTTTCCTTTCCACGCTTTTCAAATGACACCACTTTCCCAATTCAACTGCAATGCTACCAGGGTCACCACAGAAACTCTGCAGTTGGCTTTTCGTGAAATTCAGCAAAAAAAAAAAGAAAAACCATCAACATGTTTTGCGGACAGATTTTCAAACTTTATGGCCTCACTGACACAATGAAAACCTATCCGCGGTTCTGACCCTTTCCAATGTAAGGATGGCGTTGGGCTCTAAGTTATGCTATGTCATTTTTAGGGTCAGACTGTAAACTGAAGATCCATTAAGGGGCCTCCATTTGCCCTACTCACCCGCCTGCGAGAACGGGCCACCATAAGGACAACGACCATCACAATTAGAAGGAGTATGAAGATTCCGGCCCCGATTATCACCCAAAACAGGTAGCCTGATGTATCCAGTAGCAACACTGGAGATAGAAGGAAGAGGACAGGTCTTGTAAATGGGAAATTATTTCATGTCCTGGCCTAATGGTGTTTGTTTGATATTAAAAATAACATTATTAATCCTTCATTCTCTGCCATCCTCAACCCCCAATTCCCCAACACTCAGACTTATGAGAGGTTGCAAGTACAGAAGAAGATATACTTCAATGCTACTAAACTAACTCCATCTCCAAATTAGTCCCAGGCTACAAATGTTCTTGATTACCCCAATTTCACATACATAGTGATAGCTTTGAGTCTTGCTGGGGCTGCTCACATCACATCCAAGATGGCAGCACCCTGCAACAGTCGTAGGGATTTTGGATGCCTATGCGAGGGATGCGCTTATCAACAACATGCAAAGCCATCCGCAACTCTGCCCCCGAGCTACATCACCAACCTTGTCTCAAAATATCACCCTAACGTCCTCTCCACTCCATCCAGGACCTCCTGCTCTTTAGCTCCCTCAACACCTTCTTCCATGTTCTCCTCCAGGACTTCTCCAGAGCCTCTCCCATCCTCGTGAATTCATTTGGAACTCATTCTGTCCAGCTTCAGGCAATCCCTGAAGACTTCCGGGAAACACACCATCCCTCAACTTTTACTTTGTCCATCAACTTATTCCACCCACCCAGTTATCACTACCTTGAATCGCCTGATCCTCCTATGTAGGCTCTCACAAGCAGGGCCCCTCCTAACCCTCTTGAATTGTGTTGTAGCTGTACTGTCTCCTTTTATGTTGTAAAGCACTGAGCAAACTGTTGGCGCAATATAAATCATGTATAATAATGTTAAATGCACATATAATCTTATGGGATGGGTTGTATGTCGAATGTCCTTATCTATAGTGTGTACAGGGCTTTGGAGATAGCTAGGAACAACTGTTCGGGAGTGTATCCACCGTTGTCGATGAGACACAGACATGGATAAATATCATTGAGCGAGACATGATTGTTGGTCTGTGTGGACAGTGGATCTGGTCAGTGTCTTGGTCTTCTCCAGAGATTGGATCAAATGAGGATTGGTGCTTATACAGTATTTTATGAACAGAGGATACCATTGCCATTTTTAATACTGTTAATCTTATGGGAAGTTTTTTGCAACAATAAAAGGTCTGCCAACAGGGTCTCTGTGAAATGCAAGAGAGAGCCACTCGGCCAGGATCTGACATCACTTCTGCTTTACATCACTTCCTGTTCATTCATGAGTTTCTGAATGGGTAGTAGCACTCTGTACAGAGGCTTCTCCCCATTCAAAAACTGCTTAATAGTAAATATTTTCTGGATGAATGGGAAGCCTCTGTACTTTCCAATCATTTAGAATAGAGTCTGCAGAAAAAGAGACTGAGGATTCTGTGTCCTCAATTTCTTTTTCCATTTTAAAAGGCTGTTTAGACCCCTAATATTTCCATGAAGCCACCCTAACATTAAAAAAAAATTAAATCAAAGGTGGGGTGCCTAACATCACATGACACCGCGCGTGCACGGCGCTGGGTGACGTCACGCGCCTGTTGGAGGGGGCACTTTTTTCGTTCTTGCCTCGGGCGCAAAAGGAGCTAGCTACGGCTCTCTGTGAGGCACACACTTACCAAGTGTCAGATTAGTGCCTACTATCATCTTCTCTTCCACAACAACCTGGCAGGTCCAGTTTCCTAATGTGTCTGGTAAAACGGTCACTTCCGTCCCCCATGTGTTTTTCCCTGGAGGACCACAAATATCTTGCTTCATGTTCATATGTTGCCAGCAGAGCCTTCCGTTCTGATCTAGGCAGTTTGTTTGACACAGAAGCGTCACTCTGGACTCCAGGGAGAGGTCATCATTAGAAGAGGACACTGCAAGATGAAACACGGAATCGCATTAAAGTCATCTACTCTGAGGACACGTATGGTGCAGATCTAATCAAGAGAAAGTGTAATGAGTTGTTTAATCAGCACATGTTTTGAGTTATTATTAGGGTTGCACAGATACCAAGTACAGTACTTGGTAGAAGTACGAGTACATGTACCGATACTTTTGAGCTCCAAGACTACACTAGAGAAAAATTCAAAAATTAGGAGGCATCTGTTATTTGTAAGGAGCACATGGAGCTCCCGGGATTTGTACATCTCTGTTTTAATGTACGATTTTGTTTTTATAAATATAAATAAAGGGATGCACAGATACCAGTTTTGCGAGTACTAGTACTGGTACTTGCCGAGTACTTACAAGTACGAGTACTGATACATTTTTGTTTATTGACATGTGACAGTTTTTCTAAAACAATACAGACTAATGATTTCAGGACAGTGGTGGAGCGCCAGAGCCGGGTCCCAGCTGCAACCGCTGCAACACTTGTAGTTCTCATGAAAATGCCAAGTATCGGCACTGGTACTCGAAAAGTATCTGTGCATCCCTAGTTATTATCACATGTACAGCTGCTTTAGATTTTGTTTGCTCCAGTTTTGATAAATTCCCCTCAATGGCCTAATTGACATGAAAGGAGGGCACGAACTTAGGCAAAAAGAAAGGCCCAGACCTCAAAACAACCTCATCTCTCTGAAGGACAAGGAAAGGCAACCCTCCTGGAGGAAGTAAGGGCAACAAGAAAAATCACTTTGTTAGACATAAGAGGGACCTTCCGTGGCGGCTCAAAGGGAGGACTATGCGACCCCCTGGTGTAAACCATAGATTGAGAAGCCAAAGGTCTTTGAAACACCATCGCCAAGGCCAATGTCTGCACTTTGATAGTGCTTAGCACCAGACACTGATCCATACCTCACTGTAGAAAGTTCAGAACCCAAGCGACTGAAAAGATCTGAGAGACTCTTACCACCTTAAGAAGGCCTTCCAAGTCCTATGATACATCTTGGAAGAAGAGGGCTTGTGAGCCCATAGTATCATAAGATCACCGCCTCAGAGAGACTATGATCTCACAGCATGTGGGCTTCAACAGTCATGTCATTAAAGCCAGTGACTGAGAAGCAGGGGCAGAATCAGACCTTGAGACAGAAGGTCTAGACCAGTCGAGAGCAGCCACAGGATGTCCGTGACTAGACAAACTAGGTTGGAGTACGAGACTCTTCTTGGCCAGTCTGGTCAAGCTTTATTTGAACAAATGTATTTTTACACCAAGCTTTCTAATAAGTACATACGATGCAATGGAATTCATCATACCTGTTAGATTAGCCACACACACATTCCTCCACAGCCTCTTCCTTCTGCCCTCTATCTCTAGATTGATCTCCATCTTGTAGTCTCCAGTTTTGGGATTAGGAAGATGAATATCTAAGCGTTGCATATCTTCTGCTTTGGTGTTGCAGTCTTCAGGCCAGCAGGCGGAGCCATGGGTGATGGTAAGCTGCTTAATGACCTGGGATAGGTAAGTAATCCTCCCTTCCACAACCTTGACACCATTTAGCATGGGTGTAGACCGCACCTTGAAATTGAAATTCCAGGGCAGGATCACAGACTTAGGTTTCTTCATATACACAATCTCTGAAGGAGGGCTGGATATACCTTTAAAAAAAAAGCAAACAAGCAAATCAGAGTGAGGGAAGACCATAGAATAATACCAAAGAACTTTCTGAAGTGTCCTATTCTCATCAAGGTTTTGGTGGGGTGCAGGAGGGTTTGATTATTTTTAATTTTTTAAAAATTCTTTATTTAACACATTCCACCAATACAATTTCCAAAGGTTATATATTGCTTAACGCACGGAACAAGACAAGAATAAAACCCATTAGAATATCACATGGGGCAGTACTAAAACACAATCAGCAAACACTGTCCACTGGGCCTCAGCGGACAGAACTTACAATCATGTGCTAGTAAAAGGGATGGAAGCGATTTTCAGTCACTGCAAACAAGAGGCAAACAATGAGCAAGAGAGATACAGAGCATCAGGAATTAAGTAAAAAAGAATGGAAACAGGGGTATCCGGGGGGACCTCCTCTCAGGTCCAATTTAGGGAGAAAGAAGAAAAAAGAAAAGACAAAAAAAAGGAGGAGGGGGGACATGGAAGGAACAAAGAAAAACGGACCCTTGATCAAGAACTGAGGTCAACAGCACTTAAAAAGAGGTCACAGGTAACTTATGTTATTCAGAAACTGATCCCAGTAGAACCAGGTAATGGTATGTTTCTCCATTTTACCTCTCAGCATCCTGTTCTACTAATCCCAAGCCTCCAGAAGCAACAGGCAAGCTCTAAACATGTCAGAGGGAGGCCACCTTCAGTGTGTAGGTGTAGGTCCATGATGTGTAGTCAAAGGGTTCAATGGTAATCTTTTATATCATCCTTGCGTACATCCTTATACGGAATGTATAGTGGCTTTGTACCCATTTATGATATGGGCAGGGCTAACATAAATATTAATATATATTTTTTTCAGGTAAATATTGTATTTTGATAATATGCAGTCTTGTATCCAGCCAATAGGTGGTGCGCTAGTCTCAATTTTACATGTGAAGCATTGTATCACTATCAACTCTTCTGCAAGAAGTCCAGTGCTTACAGAATTTGATGGGGTTGATTTATCAAACAAGTAAAGACTGTTAACCTAGCAAAGTGAATGTTCAACCTCTGCTCACTTTCAATACCCAATAAGGGAACTATAGGAAAATGCAGGATGTGGGGTTTGAGTGCTCAACATCTACGTCTTGTTTAGTAAGTTTGGTAAGTGAACCTTCACATTGCTAAGTAAACAGCCTCCACACCGCAGTGACTCCTCTCCCATCAGACATCTCAGTTTGAGGTTTCATTCAAACGCTTCAAAGCAGGCTTTTTTTTCTATAGAGTGTATAGGGTATAGAGTAATTATATATATATATACTGTATATGAAGTGTACAAATAAAAAAAAAAGTTAATAGAATTCAGCCAAAATCAATCGATAAGTATCAATACCATTCACTTTAATCTCTGTAGAGCTATCGGCTTCCCCGCCACCTTCCATCTTAATAATACATCGATAAAGACCGCTGTGCTCCAGGGTAACGTTCTTAAACTCTATGCTCACTCCCCCTCCTAAATCCTTGACACCCTTCAGCCAATAGACCTGAAGTCCTGGGACTTGCTCGGGAGATGACTTAACCTTCAGTAGCAGGTCCTCCGATGTGATGAGGTTCAGGGATGGTGTTGGTGACACTGCAGGAGAATTTTAAAAAAATCTTAAGAACAAAACCTTGGATGACGTAACACCTGTTAACTTCATTTACTGCCACATCATTCTCTGCTCTTCCTATATACAGTGCAGGCTGCTTAATAAATGGAGTATTTAATTTAAAGAAGAACTCCAGGAAAATAAAAAATGTACCCTCGTACTGCAGGGGCTAGGTGCTTGTTTTGTATAGGGGGCTCAAATAAAGCAATTTTACTAGTAATGCACCGATACCAGTTCAGATACCAGTGCAGATACTTGGCATTTTCATGGGAACTCCCAGGGTTAGAGAGGTTGCAGTTGGGACCGGGCTCTGGCACTCCACCACTGTCCTGAAATCATTAGTCTGTATTGTTTTAGAAAAACTGTCACATGACAATAAATAAAAATGTATCAGTACTTGTATCTGTGAGTACTTGGGCAAGTACCAGTACTTGTAAAACTGGTATCGGTGCATCACTTTATTTATATTTATATAAACAAAATCCTACATTATAACAGAGATGTACAAATCCCAGGAGCTCCGTGTGCTCCTTACAAATGACAGCCGCCTCCTAACGTTTGAATATTTCTCTAGTCTAGTCTAGTCTTGGAGCTGGAAAACTATCTGTACTTGTACTTGTACCGAGTACGGTACATGGTATTGGTGCATCCCTAATTTTACTCACCTGATCCTTGGTCTCATGGTGGTTGGCACTCACCTTTTCGCCCCCTCTGCTATAGCTATGTAATTTCCCTCATTGTCCTCCCTTCTAATGCATAAGACTTGATGATGTCATGGGTCCTTAGACCACCGTAGCCTGGTGGAAAAGAGGCTGTGAGGACAGGTCCAACAGCCAGGTGGGACCGCGGATCAGGTGACTAAAACGGCCCTAATTGAGACAAAATGAGCACTTGACCCTTGCAATGGGGGGTTAAATTTCTATGTTCCCGGAGTTGCTCTTTAAAGTCCATGTAAACCCAAACTTTTTTGCTTTAGTTTTGCATAGAGCGAGGAAATGGTAAAACCCCTTACAAGTTTTTTTATCGCCATTGGGGGGATTCACCAACACCCTCCGGTCCTGGTGACCATTGTCCCCAGTGCAGAAAGTGATGGAAAATCCATTATTTGACTTCTCCTCCTCGCTTTGGGCAGATTTCCTCTTACTGCCCGTTGTGTCTCTGAGATAACAAATGAAGGGAAATCTGTTTGACAGGAACAAGGAGCAAAAAAAAAAAAACTGACCGGGATCTTAACCATTCCATCCTCTATAAAAAAAAATCAGCCACATCATACTGTGATGCCAGACGAGGGCTGTGCAAATCTTAGGACTGGATGGAACAGAAATATAAATCCTTTGACAGATAAAATAGCCTACGTATGTGTATTTGTTATTGTTATGTTATTATGTGGCTGTTTGTCTGAAATTTGGCTTTAGCATACACCAAAGTGCCATAGCGAGCGTATCAGAGTGCGTATATACACAGGTATGTTTCCTGGATGGAATTAGCAGCTCACCCAGCACTGTGCTTACCTTCAAACACAATGAGTTTCACTGAGCATAGAATGGTCTTGTCTTTCTGACAATTGTAAGTCCCAGAATCCGTTAGCTGTGCATTATTCAGTTCCATGTTGCAAGTTGACTGGTCCGGCATATTGAACCGGCTCACATCTGCAAACACAGTTATCAGGAGGTCAAAGAAAAAAAAAAGATGATAAAAATGATAGGGGAATTGTAGGGAAGGTGTACAATGGCCAATTGTTCTACTTATAAGAAGCACATCACTAATATGATCTGCTTTAAATTTCAGAGTATCATAAGTCACAACGGCCGAGCAACATGGCGACTTAGTGGTTTGCAATGTGGTCTTGCAGAACTCAGCTTCAGAGATTAATTTCCACAAGGACCCCTATCTGCATGGAATTTGTAGGGTCTCCATGTGTTTCTGTGGAATTTGCCCTGTTATGTGCAGCAATCCATAAATGATGATGTCAGCTGTGTGCATGCTGTAGTTGAATCATTGGGACTTTGCACCAATCATATCAGTCCATGATATGTATGGTTTAGTTTTCACTTTAAAGTAGAACTGTGGACAGGCCATTCCAATACTTGTGCATTCCTAACAAGCAGTAAATAAGCTGTAAAACAAGCTCTCACTGACCTCTGTAGCTACAGGCACTGCAGAGTAATTAGCATAACTGGGAAGTTGCCGGCATTCACCTGGAAATACCGGCTTTTTACTTGGGTTGGCGGCTCTTTATCGGCTGCGCTCAGTTCTCTGACTGACAAGAGTGGCTGCAGCATCACACCTGTCAGACATAGTAGGGACTGGGAAGGGAGTGCTAAGGGAAAGAGAGGGAGAGAGAGGATAAGGGAGAATTCTGCTCTCTCCTTCCTCCAATGGCAGTCTACAGTGGGTCGAAGAGAGCTTGGAGAAGAGGCACCCGCTTAGAACAGATTTGCTTCTTAGTACGGGCGCCCACCAGTACTCAGTCCCAGAGCTCCCCTCTAATGACACATGCTTGTCATTCAATACCAATAATATTCAATATTATTGAATGACAAGCATGTGTCATTAAATGGATGTTCTTCACGTTTAATGGTGTGCTGGTGACATTTTTCTGGACTTTGTGATATTCACAGTGCCATCTGTGGTCACTTCAAGCACCCGCCTGATCTCAGGTCTTTTTTTTACTCGGTAAGGAGTGCAACATTTCTTTATATATCTCCACAATAGTGACAAAAACAAAAATAAAAACTTGACCGGGGTTCTATGCCTTACCTACTCTATCCAAAACTAAAAATATTGTGGTTGGAATGGAGTCTTACTCATCCTTTAGAGGTCTTTGTAAAGTAGGTGGGCAAAAAAAAAAAAAGAAATGAACAGGAAGAGTCATCCAAGTCCTTGGTGGGGGGTGAAGTTGAGAATTCTACTACATATCAGCTATACGGAACTTGTCAGTGAATCAACACATCTAACCATAGGTAAAGTATTGGTTTTCAGTGGGATGAGCCTTGAAAAGTGGGCAGCAAACAGTAAGAATTACCCTCCACTTTTTACCTTTAACAGCATTATTCTGGAACCTCTGGCCTCGTACGTATTTGAGGACTAAAGATCTGTCCTTATTCCACTGGATGTCCCTCTGTGACGCCGCTTCACATAGCAGAGAAGTCTTCCTCCCCACTCCTATTATTATATTATTGGTGGAGCCCAATGACACACCTGGAAAACAATACACAGTTCAGTGATAGGGATGAGGTTTGGGTTCTCCGTTACAATGGAATCCCAAGAACTTTTGGCCAAAAACTTTGCTGGCTCACCGCCAAAAATAGGGAACAGCCTATAATGCTTTCCTTAGTCTTTGCCCCTGGTCAGCTGAGTCACAAAAGCCAATAGTTTGAAGGTAAGGATAACCCAGCCCCCTTTCTATAAAAGGGAGGGCTTAAAGAAGCCATATTGTCACTATGTGTTGGAGCTGTTAGCGAGAACTGAAAATGCTGTGAGGGGGGAGATACGGTTTTAAGTTTGATGTATTTATCGTTTTTAATATTGGAATTGATACATCTCCCCTACGGCAGTGCCGGGCTTCCTAGCCTTTCATTTGGCAATAGCTTGCTTATTAGCCCTACAAATGGCTAGAACTGAATAACAAGATTCACCCCCCTCTCCCATCGACTTAATGGGGTTCACAGCAAAGTGTGGGAACTTCACACTTCAAGGAAGATTTCCACACCCAACCAGATATGCTCATACCTGGTCAGTGATATAGGTGGTACAAATACCCTACCAGCAAGAACTCATGGGTGGTACAAATACCCTACCAGCAAGAGCTTATAGGTGGTACAAATATCCTACCAGCAAGAACGTATAGGTGGTACAAATATCCTACTAGCAAGGACGTAAAGGGGGTACAAATACCTTACTTACAAGGACGTTTCACGTGTTAGATGCCCAATATACCAATGTAATCAATAGGAATGAGCAAAATTGCCTGATTTGGCTTTGCTGAATTTTCTGTGAAATCTCAGATAATTTGGCACAGCTTTTCCAGATGGATAAAATACATTGCAGTCAATGGGGAAGGTGAAATTAAGGTGGGTTATAAAACACAACTTTACACCAACACAACTCTTTTCACCCCTTACTAGGGCTGAGTAGGATGACTACATTTAAGCCTGATTGCTGCTGAGACAGAAAGTGATGGGAAATCCAAAGTTTTACAGTATTCACCAGAACAGGAAGTTAGAGGAAATCTTCCATTTGGGACACTTTGTGTAGAGATTTCCTCTAACTTCTTGATGTGTTTCTAATACAGGAATTGAAAAGGAAATCTCTGCAAGGGACCAAAAACAGTGAAAAGAAAACTACTCACAGGGGTTTTAACCGTTTTCTACTGGATCCAAAGCCCCCAAAACCTTTTGGTTTTATAAATACTTATTTCTGTTTGAAACTTACATTTGTAGAAGAATAGGAAGAATACGAGTCCTCGTAAGTTCTTCATCTCGGAAATTTGAAGTCTCCAGTAGGTTGAAGTAACTGTGGACAAGTTACAGTATAAGTCAATAGCACCATCATTGTCCTTATGTAAAACTGAACTCAAGACAAACCATTAAACAGCTGAGATACGTATATGGGAACTGTCTTACCTACCAAGGGATTTGTACATCCGCATGGCCTGGTGGACACCAATACAAACTAAGGAGCCTATTTGGAAGGTAGAGGGTCCCTTCTGTTAGACTTGTTGAGTTATTTAGTTCCTCTTGGATTTTATGATCCATTATGAGACCAATACCTGCGTGGTTTCTTCTATGATCCTTTGTCTTGGGATTATCTTATTGTACAGATTATTTCTATTACTCAATATAAGCAATTTTTTTTAAGCATGTGATGAGTTATTATTTCCTGGGAAGAACAATATATGAGTGTATCTGGATAATATATAAATGCAGAGGTTCCCACTATTCTTATGTGAGTTCACTTTTTGAGCTATAAGATCTTTTAATATTATATTGTGACATACAGTAGTCCTTCTGATGGATGTCCGTGACCTGACTTAACTGTGGATACAGATAGCTGAGCATGCATTTTGCACTACGTTGCTTAGTTTTTGCATTTAGTTTTGCCAGGTAGTTCATAGTGTGCCCGAGTTTGTTATAAATGTAAAGTGAAGTCTTTGTGACCTTGGGAAGCAATGCATATAATGTATATTTTTTTCCTGCTTTACTGTGTATTTTGCATTCTTCATGTTCCCGTGGTAATTAATTAATTTGGAAAGTACAATATACAACAATAAAGAAGTTCATTTTTGTACACGCTGACATGTTACATGTTATGGGGACTTGTATTTCTTTCTATCCTGTGCGTAGAATTACACAGCCCTTGATTAGATTAGATTAGATTAGAAGACACAAGTCCAGTGCAAACAGAGCATTCAGCTCTGCTTGTAGGTTGGAGAGATCTTGTAAGGACTGTGTTTCAATACACAGCTTTGTGTCATTTACAAACACAGAAATGGTTATTTTATTCCCAAACTTTATCTCATTTATAAATAGGTTAAACAGTAAGGGTGCCAACCCCGAACCTTGGCATACACCACTAACAACACTTAACTTTGGGGTACACAACTAACAGCACTGAACCGTTGAGTACACCACTAACAACACTGAACCTTGGGGCACATCACTAACAACACCTAGCCTTGAGATACACCACTAACAACACTGAGCCTTGGGAAACACCACTAACAACACTGAACTTTGGGATACACCACTAACAACACTGAACCTTGGGGCACATCACTAACAACACCTAGCCTTGAGATACACCACTAACAACACTGAGCCTTGGGAAACACCACTAACAACACTGAACTTTGGGATACACCACTAACAACACTGAGCCTTGGTGCACGCCACTAACAAGACTGAACCTTTGAGTACGCCACTAACAACAATCACCCTTGGGGCACGCCACTAACAACAATCACCCTTGGGGCTGAGCCTTGGAATACACCGCTTACAACTCTAAACCCTTGTTGTAAACCTCTAACGACTCTGGACCATTAGGAGAATTAATCATTGATAACCATGTCAAGACTTTCTGCAAAGTCCAAGCATGCTCTATCCACTGCCACTCCGTTGTTGTTTACAGACTCATAATGTTTTGCGTCCTTCTTCATAGAAAGAAAGCAGGACACTTATTGGGGTTCATTTATAAAAGTTCCACCCCAGTATATAGCTGGGAGGATGCCTTTTGCATGGCACTAGCACCCCTAGATGGCGTTGATGTGTTTAGCAAATTCCTATACTCGTCAGTGCTGTGTGAACTTCCATACATGAACCCCATAACGTTACCCCTTTGCTCCTCCTGTGAGCATGTCCCTTGTGAGCACATTTGCATGCAACACACTTGATTGACCCTTAGTGCTAGCCCCTCACTGCCCTAATCGACTGTGCATTGCATTGCAAGCCTTAATAGCATGTCAAATTCAGTTTTTTTAATAGTTGCCAGCCGCTTTAAAAACTACATTTTTTTTTTATATTCCTTTTTATATGAACACATAATTCAGATAATGTTGTTTTCATATCTGTGTAGAGCTTTAGAGCTTAAACTGCACACTCCAGTTCAGACCTAATTTGCAATTTAATTCAATTACAGATCACAGTTGTGCACCGTTCACTTTATATTAGCTTACTGAACCCCTCCTTACCATCTTGTCTTGAATTGTATTGTGATTGTTATGTCTTCCTTATATTGTAAAGCGCTGCGCAAACTGTTGGCGCTATATAAATCATGTATAATAATAATAAATGAAAAAAGAAATCATCAAAGCAATGACAAAAGTATCTTGCTATGTCAAATTTTTTGGACCAACTGTGTAAAAACCGCAGCTGAGACAGACAGAAAAACAATTTCTGGTTCTCCAATGCCCAGTTAAAATGAAACAATGTAGAAAAGGCAGAAACATTGCAACATAGATGCTTCTTTTGCTGAGCAAACATTATATACTGTCAAAAAGCAGAAGACCCGTGGACTAAAATAAATGGTAATTGCAAATTTTTATGTCTATGAAACCAGTCAAAAAAATACACCATAATTCATTTTAGTGCACACTAGGGATGTCCAGATCCCAGTGCCGATACTTGGCATTTTCATGAGCACTACCAGGGTTGCAGCGGTTGCAGCTGGGACCCGGCTCTGGCGCTCCACCACTGTCCTGAAATCATTAGTCTGTATTGTTTTAGAAAAACTGTCACATGACACTAAACAAAAATGTATCAGTACTTGTATCTGTGAGTACTTGGGCGAGTATCAGTACTTGTACTTGAAAAAATGGTATTGGTGCATCCCTTATATATATATTTATTAAAAATAAATAATGCATTAAAACAGAGATGAACAAATCCCGGGAGCTCCGTGTGCTCCTTACACATGACAGCTGACTCCTAACTTTTGAATATTTCTCTAGTCTAGTCTTGGAGCAGGAAAAGTATCTGTTCTTGTACTTGTACCGAGGACGGTACTTGGTATCTGAGCATCCCTAGTGCACACCAACACAATAAAATACCCATTATTTTATAAAATATGATTGTGAGATTGTGTTAAGGAAACAGATATCAAGCATCTCAAGTCCAAAAATTGTGTGCCCCCCCAAAATGGCAACAAACTACGATACACGATATTGTTTTGTGTATATAGGATTCTTCACATACTTTGTGAATATAGGATTCTTCACATACTGTATATCTTTATGTAAAGAAATGTATAAAACTTTACAGCCAGTGAATTTAGAGTTATCCATAAATAATGGCACTAGAATTATTGCACTCACTGCTGCTTGCACGGCAATACCCAATATTTGTTACGCAATTGTTGTTTGCCTCATATGTGCGCATATTTTTACATATGTGCATTGGGGTCAGTGGCCCGGTCAATTTTTTATTGTTTCTTTTTCTATTTTCTTATTTTTTATTTCCCTTTTCATTTTTTTTCTCTTAATGGAGAAAACAGAGGTCTATTAGACTCCTAATGTCTCCTTTGCATTGTGTTTAATGAAAATTGTAAAAAAAAAAAAAAACAACCAATGTAATGTATAGTGAACTCTAATAATTCTTCTATATTGGTAAATAACTTGAAATCATATACAACAAAATACCACATTTTCAAGAAAGAAAATGGGCAAAAATGTTATAAGGCAACCAATGTCCTATAAACTTAGCCCAATGGCTTTCTTTAATGTTGGTGATGGTGTCGTGGTTACAGTTATTTTTAATATTTTTTATAATTAAAAAAGCCTTTGGGCTACGTTTATAGGAAATTGGTTGCCTTATAACTTCTTTGACCATCTTCTTTCTTGAAAAGGTGGTATTTTGCTCCTCTGCACTGTCCCTGAGCTGATTGAGGGCAGAAAGTCCCCGATCAGCTCCCAACACAGCAGCAGCCCACTATTAGACAGCGCAAACCCGGAAGTGCTCGGAGTAAAGCGCTTACGGGTTCACTGTACATGTGTATGTGATACCTACGCACTACTCACCATCCTGATACTTTTTTTTGCGATTCTGGGCCCCCCAGGAGGAGCAGAAGAGCCTGGGGAACACGGAGGAGAGGGGAAGACCCCCATCTTCCGCCTCCCATAGAGCTGCCCTGGTCACTTCTACATTAAAGCCGGAAGCCTATTACAGCTGTGGGATTGTTTTGTTTTAAGCTTTTCAATGCCATGAGGTGTAGCACGCTATGTCATTGGCAGCAAAAAGGGTTAAACCTTCAACTCTGTAGCCGCATGCAATCTTTCCGTAGATAAATGTTGGAAATGACCTGCCCCAGATGAGGTTCATATTTCACTGCAACATGTATCTATTACCACAGTCCTGTTTATCCTGCCAGAAATCCAGGGTCCTTGTAACTTCCTGTGCACATGAGCTGAAATCTCAGACATTGTTATCAGCTCTCACCAGTTCTCCTTTGTGAGCTATAAAACACCTTCCCAATTATAGAGGAGCGATCTGCAGTCCAAATCAGGACTGCAGCTTCTCCAGGACAGCAGTTCCTCCACTTATACAGTACGGTAAGCGGGTGTTGTCACCCTAGGACAGGAAGTACGTTACTGGCAGGATCACCAAGAGAAAAGAAAGGAAATAAAGTCTAAAGAGTCCAAGTAACCTGGACTGGTAACCTGTGATATATACAATTTTTCTTCTTTGGCTAGATACACTTTAATCCAGAGACAAGGTGATCATTTCCCCCCAAAAAACATATTATCTATTTGTCCTCGTTATTGAACCGCTGCACATTCAAACGTCCTTTTCTCAGTGATGGATTCCATATAAAGTAAGCACCTCCTCAAATGGATACATTCTACATGGTGATATGTGAGGATGATATGTAGATATAATCCACAACCGAGCAGCTGCCCTTCTCTTGAGAAAGATTTTATGGGCTGATACCTGTGATAAGACAGCACAGATTTGATTTAGTTTGCGCACAAACTGCGACGGAGTTGAAGAATGAGGGGGGGCTAAAGTGGTTTTGTGGGTGCCACCTCCCCTGTCTTCCGCTCTTTGAAAGAATGCACTGGAATGAAACTATCGAACATTTCCTGTTATTGTGGGGAAAACCAAAAAGCATTAAAAAAAGCAGATGTAAAACCTTAAAGCAGAAGTTTAAATAGAAGATGCAAATCAAAAATAAGGTATAGAGTTGGGGGAATGATAGAGTGCATATGGAAATAAGGGTTTAAATATGACCCACATGAAGGCAAAAGACAACTCCAAAGCATGATCCAGTTGGCTCCCTGCATCAAAGATCTATGTCATTGTTACTTATAAATGTTAATGTGACACTAAACTCAGGAGTTAAATCTCAAAAATACATTCAAGAACCTTAACTATGAACAACAAAGTATCTTATTTGTGTATCACTCGGCTGTAGATCCTCCAATCATCTCTGAATTGGTGCTGACACTGTCCTTCCTTCTGGAGGGGGGATACTTGTGTTCCCCATGGTCCCTGTGTGTGTTGTAAAGTAGTCACCGCTCCAAGCTCACTCCGTGATGGACTACAATCTCACGTTTAGTTTAGTAATTTGTACTGAGACTGTGGCTCAAAAAACAGCCAATTTTGGTCTTCAACTGCTTTGAGATTTTGCTAAAAAACGCTACAAAGGTACATTTGCTCTATCAGATTTGACGCATGTATGGCCAGGCTTAGTGTAAAGAAGACTTTCTGTGTAAAGAGATTGAACCTCTGTTCCTCCAGATGCAACGAGTGCCCTTCTGTCATTTGCAAGTGAACAACTTTGTACCAAGTTTACATATGGAACTTTTGTGTATTTCACAAGGTAATTATATCCCCTCTTAAATGCCTCTTCTCAGGGGAGAATATGTTTCCTTTTAATTGAGGTCATCCATGCTTTTTAACTGATGTCCTACATATCTTGTAGCTGAGGTCCTCCATGCCTTTTAGCTGAGGTCCTCTACGTGTCTTAGCTGAGGTCATCTATGCCCCTTAGCAGAGGTCCTCTATGTCTCCTAACTGAGGTTCTCCATGCCTCTTTGCTGAGGTCCTATATGTCTCTCAGCTGAGGTCATCCATGTATGTTAGCTGAGGTCCTCTATGCCCCTTAGCAGAGGTCCTCTATGTCTCTTAACTGAGGTTCTCAATGTCTCTCAGCTGAGGTCATCTATGTTTCTTAGCTGAGGTCCTCTCTGTCTTATCTGAGGTCCTCTATGCCTCTTAGCTGAGGTCCTCCATGTCTCTTAGCTGAGGTCCTCTCTGTCTCTTATCTGAGGTCCTCTATGCCTCTTAGCTGAGGTCATCATGTCTCTTAGCTGAGGTCCTCTGTGTCTCTTAGTTGAAGTCATCCATGTCTCTAGGCTAGGTCCTCTGTGCCTCTTAGCAGGGTCCTCAATGCCTCTTAGCTGAGGTCCCCCATTCTTTTTAGCTGAGGTCCTCCATGTCTCTTAACTGAGGTCCTCCGTGTCCCCTTTTAGTTTAGTTGCCCTTCTCTGTATTCTACCCAAATAAAATAAAAAAACTGCAAAAAATAAATCAATCTAGTAAAGACACAAGTTGAAACCACATTTCTGATGATTTGTGGTAAGCAAATTGTTCTGCACAAACCCAGAACCACAGTGATTGGATATTCATGGAGGATCATCATTCTACCAGGCAAAATTAAGCTCTCTGTGTATCAAAAAACAAGTCAGTTGGACCCTTTAGCATTTCACTGGTCAAAACCACCACATTTTACATTGCTGCAATCCAAATCATCAAAGATTGCTGTGCATTCGCTGTGGACTTCTGCCCTTTCCCCATACCATGGTGCAGCACAGAAAGAATCTACTCTCTGCCCGCCTATAGAGCATACAGACACTTTTCAGGCACATAGAGGATGAGAAGAATGCTTGTAAGAGGGGTGTAAATCTGTGTTTAGATCTGTGTATGTGTGGGTGGATGTATACCTGTGTCTAGAGATGCTCGGAGGGCTTGTGGTGGGTTCCTGGTAGGTTTGATCTTCACCAAAGATACATTGTGATTTACCAGCCACTTCCGAATACACATATACTGCTTACATCCCCCCTCCTGACACAAGACCCCCAAACCGCATGTGCCGCAGTATATATACTGTATATATATATATATATATATATACACATACATACACACACACACAACTAGAATCAGAATTTATAGTTATTGAAAATGATCCGGTGCAAACAAGACCATAACAGGCATACACAATCATGATTTAGCTCATTTACATATGCCTTACTAATGGAATGATTATCTTGAATCTTTCTTTAAAGTGATCCAGCATTTGTCAGCTGAAAGCTGAAATTAGTCTTGCAGTAGGAGAGCTAAAGTTTATACACCGCAGAGCGCAGAGTGACTCATAAAGAAGGGACACACCATCCTCTATTCAAAGCAGAGACATTTCAGACCATTTCTTATTGGAAAGACTAGCATGCTTTGCAAACTGAGTGCCATGGATGAACTGTATGTCAAGGATGCTACAGGACATAAAGCATAAGAAACATAAACATCTGCACAGTGCACCCCCACCACCCCCACCGGTGCTCCTCTGCCAAATAGTATTTTAAAATCCAGGCATTAGACACAAGAAGCTATCTTTCTTAGAAGCTGTCATTTATACAATAATGTCCCCCTATCCCCCTTTCCTGACCATTCCATCTCCAAGGACATTAAACCTACTATTATGCAGTTGGGGGGTGCATATGGATCTTCATGGTCTAAAAAGCATCCTGTAACATACAGTCCGTCCATGATGCTCAGTTTGCGAAGCATGCTTGGCTTTCCAATAAGGAATGGACCTGTCTCTGCTTGAAAAGAAGATGGTGTGTCCATCCTTTGTAAGGTACTCTGCAATCTTTATAAACATTAGTTTAAAGAGCAGGCTCTCCTACTGGAAGACTAATTTCAGCTTTCAGCAGACAGATGGTGGCTCAGTCCATCCATGGCGCCCAGTTTGTGAAGCATGCTAGGCTTTCCAATAAGAAACTAGAACAAGACAGCATGCCATGAGTTAGACTTGAAAACATTTTGCTCTGCAACTCGCTTGAAGCCCAAGAGTCAGGAAATAGCATTTGAACCATATGAACCCTCTCACAGAGGTGTGTTATCTTCATGACAGCTTAAATCCAATGAAGACTTGGACTTTCCAATGCAAAGCCTCAGGGAAAGATTTCCGTTGACCACACGTGACCAAACGCGCGTTTTCGAGGGCTACTTGGCTGTATCCCAATGGAAACGCGCAACAAAAACGCCGCAAAGAAGCTCATGTACCTTTTTAGGCATAGGCCATTTTGTAGCATGTTCAGACGTGCTGAAATACGGCAAGGTGTGAACTATACCCATAGAAAACAATGGGATTTTCATGTTTGAGCGTTTTGTAGAGTGTTCGTAACGCAAAACGTACAGGTGTGAACCAGGCCAAAATTGTGATATAATTTTGCACTGGAGTGTGTGGGGACTTGTACGATTTCCTGCGCTGCAAATGATAACTTAAAATTTTCTTAAGGCCCGAGTCAAGCTTTCTTTTCAGTCCGGCCGCATCACTATTTTTTGCTGTGCTAGCGTAATACAGCAAGGGTTAAACCGCTAGAAATGCAAACCGATGCTCAGCGCAGAGCGCAGCGGTTCAACACACCTCTTGCACAGTGTTCCAATCCAGTCACCATCTTCCTGGGTTCCCAGCATGCTTTGCCTCTCTTTCCCTGCTGCTTGATGTGACGCAATCTCTATTTCTCAAGACCACATATCCCATCATGCATTGCTTCCAGCAAGCAATGATAAGGTTACATTGTTCAGAACTTGAATTGTAGATCAGAAGGCGGGCTCTGTGAAAGTGGTGACACCAGGTAGTGCAAATTCACAGGGCTGATACAAAGTGGAATGGTGTCAGTCCATTGAGGAAGTACATCCTATGGGCATCTTCAATAAGTAAGTTTACAAACTTCTAGATGGATCTGATTATTAGTAGTGGGATAGAACTTATGGAAATTCTACATTGAAATACAGATTATTTTTAGGTTTTGACTAGGGATGCACCGAAACCGTTTTTACTGTATCGAGTATGAGTACCGATAATTTGTTTTCTCGAATACTGATAGCGGAAGTCCCATTAGGGAAGTCAGGCGGTGTGTAATAGTCTCAACAGGTCACCGGCACACACACAGATGAATTCAATATCTCTTGGATATGTTTATTAAAGAATGTCACAACATGAACAGATATGCTGTTCACTTAAACATGTTGTCACTATTTCACTCTGATGAAGGGTCCCTGCGAGGTCCCGAAACGCTAGCTTCAGCTTCTAATGACATGACGTGACATTCTTTAATAAACATATCTAAGAGATATTGAATTCATCTGTGTGTGTGCCGGTGACCTGTTGAGACTATTCTGAACTTTGCACGGCGCCATCCGTGTGATCACCAGAGCACCACCACCATTGGAAGGTTGCAGACCGTAAGGAGTGCAGGTGGTTCTTGGAAACAGTAGGTGTGTAATGACTCGCTGCCCGGGCTTCCTGATTAGCCGAAAAGCCGTCTTCATGCTCCCCCATGACGAGAAACCATGGAGCCGGCATTCTGGCTAATCAGGAAGCCAGGGTTCGCTGCCCGGCTTCCTTATTGGCCAGCTTCCCGACCAATCAGGAATCCAGACGACCTGTAATAACTCGCGGCCCCGCTTCCTGATTGGCCGGGAAGCCAGCTCCTCACTTGGTGACGAGGGAGCATGGAGCTGGCTTCCTGGCCAATCAGGAAGCAGGGCAGCGTGTAATGACTTGATACTAGAAGCTCAGGTATCGGGCTAGGCATCGGAGCATTCGCTATCAGTGCATCCCTAGTTTTGACCATAGGTACTCTGAAACATTGGATTTTGGAAAGCATGAAGCTTCCCTTGTGAAAACTGTTAGATCTTCTTTCCTTGGAGAAATGTTTTCCATCCCAATCCCTCGACTTTTTTCCATCACTACCCTCAAAAACGATTATCCAATTGACCCCATTAACTACGAGAAAACCGAATGAATGTTCCAATATGTGTAGGGGCTTGGCTTCAGTAGTGTGTCAGATCTCAGATACCGTCCCTTAGGGTATGAAGCTGCCACATACCATGGCAGGTTGCTTCTGCGGGTGACACCATGAGAATATCTCACAGGATCCTCCTCTCCATCTTGAATGTATTGAAGTGTTTTCAGATCGCATACCAGACAGGAAGGAGTAGGAGGTGAGGTGATGGAGTACTGAGGGCCCTCTCACACTTGCCGGCATGTATGTGCGTTTTTGTTTGTTTTATATACACATTTGTACAAGCTTTGTATGCATTTATTTATTTTATGAGAAATTCAAAATAGAGATTTTTTTTTATATTGCAGATGGCAGAAAAAAACTACAGAACGTAATAAAACATCTAATGTGTGTTTTTGTATTTTCACACACAAATGCATCACATTACATGGCTTAAATCTGAACTCCGGCCTGCCCTTCTGTCTTCTATCTGACCTCTGGCCTTCCCTTCAGTCTTATATCTGTCCTCCGTCCTTCCCTTCTGTCTTATATCTGACCTCCATTCTTCCCTTCTGTCTTATATCTGACCTCCGTCCTCCCCTTCAGTCTTATATCTGACCTCCGTCCTCCCCTTCAGTCTTATATCTGACCTCCGTCCTTCCCTTCTGTCTTCTATCTGACCTCCGTCCTTCCCTTCTGTCTTCTATCTGACCTCCGTCCTTCCCTTCTGTCTTCTATCTGACCTCCGTCCTCCCCTTCTGTCTTCTATCTGACCTCTGTCCTTCCTTTCAGTCTTCTATCTGAGGTCTGGCCTTCCCTTTGGTTTAGGGTTGCCACCTGTCCGGGATTCACCTGGACAGTCCAGGTTTTTGAATGCTGTGAATGCTGAAACTCGGACAAAAGAGGTCAGGCAGACCGGGGCAACCATAATTAAGATAAGGGCTACTGGCACCCCACTGAAAATAGCCTTGACTCTGATATTTACATAGGAATGGGTGGCTCTATTTACATATGAATAAGCCGCGACTCATTCTCCCCAAAAATTTCCGTGCGTCGCTAGAGTGTTCGGGTTTCGCTGGAAGAAAAGGTGGCAACCCTACTTCAGTCTTATATCTGACCTCTGTCCTTCTCTTCAGTCTTGCAGAGTTGTACCGGCTCCTCTCCTGGACTGAAATGGCTTCCTCTGATATCACTGCACGCTGAGAGCTTCTCATAATGTGTATTAGAAGCTGCAGCGAGTCAGATAGAACCCGCCTCATTTTCTGACTGGAGGACATCCAGCATTATGAAGCGCTTTCTTCCCCAGCCTGACTATCATTGGATTTTAGTTATTTCAATCGTGTAGGGTCAGCATCACATGTGGACATTACCTATGGAGAGGTCTGCTTAAGAACCCACACTCCTCCAGACTAATAAAAGATTTGTTGTCCGCGCACCGATTCACAGGTGAGAATCCCGTCTTTATTTTCTGGGTTTGCAACATAGGACTGCAATCTTGTGCGTCAATAAAATGAGGTTATAAAGTAAATCGGCGTGCGGACAACATTTCTTTTATTTGTATGTTGTGGCGCCATCCGCCATTTGTTCCAGCAGCTGTGACCTAACATGTTCTCACTAGAAAAACCTCCAAGAACTTTTAAATGTGTCCACTCATCCAAATGTGACAATTTTGTAGATACTTTGTATTTATTTACCAAAGAAAACCTTTACTTTTTTATTATTATTATTATTATTGTAAATTAAAGTGTTATTAAACCCTCACATGTTTTTGCATATATATACACGGCTAGCAAGCAGTAGATATATGCAAAAACTTTTTTTAAAAGCCTTTCAAACAGGTTTAAACTTGCCTGTGTCTTCGCCGCGCGCTCACGTCCAAACATCTAAAGAGTCTCGTGCGGCCGCAAAGGATCTTGGGGCGGGCGCATGTGCAGTTCAGATGTTCGGCCGGGAGATGAGGAGAGACACAAGGTAAGTCTATGGAGAAGCGTGCACCCGCACAGACACCGTGGGACATGAGAGAAGAGGAGCACAGAGGAGTCAGCTCTGGATCGGAGACCCGCACCCAGCGCTGGAGGGACAGCTGAAAAGGACAGTAAAGAAGAAGAAGATCGGATTAAGAGGCATCATTTAAAGTGACATTAAACCCTCAGATTTTATATAGATTACTTTAGAGCGGGCGGGCTTGGTATTGCAACCAAATGTTTTGCCAATAAAAATAATAATAATAAAATGTGATAATAAAACACTCATACTGTACTGTGTATTACCGTTCTGTACTTTAAAGAATCATAGAGATTGATATTTTGTATACAATATAGGATCCCGCGGGAGCGCTCGTATATTCAGAACTAGTCAGAGTATAAACGTAAGTAAACTAAGAAATCTTATAATATTTGTGTTCTGTTGCATTTCTCAGCCGCTGGCCCTCGGAGCTTTCCTGTTCCCAGACAAGAAAATAGATCCCTATTAGGGAGGCAGCCTGAGGCTGTTGCCTCAGGTGGCATCTGTTTGGGTCCCGTAGGGAGGGCAAGCAGAGCGGCATGAGTGATGTCACCTCACCAAGCCTTCCAGTAGAGCCAGTAGCTAGAAATCTGGGAATACACTCTTGCAATGTGCATTTTTGCTGGATTTTGAGGTCACAGCTCTGCCGGGGGGGTGGGGGGGATGCACAGCAACATTATAATATGCCTCCTGGAAGCACCGAAGGCTGGATCCGGGGGAATTGTTTTCCATTTTGTGAGAACCATCTAAGGGTCATCACATCTAAGAACCCGTGGGTCATCACATCTAAGAACCTGTGGGTCATCACATCTAAGAACCGATGGGTCATTACATCTAAGAACCCGTGGGTCATCACATCTAAGAACCAGTGGGTCATCACATCTTAGAACCCGTGTGTCATCACATCTTAGAACCCGTGGGTCATCACATCTAAGAACCCATGGGTCATCACATCTCAGAACCCATGAGTCATGACATCTAAGAACCCATGGGTCATCACATCTAAGAACCCGTGGGTCATCACATCTAAGAACCCGTGGGTCATCACATCTAAGAACCCGTGGGTCATCACATCTAAGAACCCGTGGGTCATCACATCTAAGAACCCGTGGGTCATCACATCTAAGAACCCGTGGGTCATGACATCTAAGAACCCGTGGGTCATGACATCTAAGAACCCGTGGGTCATGACATCTAAGAACCCGTGGGTCATCACATTTAAGAACCCGTGGGTCATCACATTTAAGAACCCGTGGGTCATCACATCTAAGAACCCATGGGTCATCACATCTAAGAACCCGTGGGTCATCACATCTAAGAACCCGTGGGTCATCCCATCTAAGAACCCGTGGGTCATCACATTTAAGAACCCGTGGGTCATCACATCTAAGAACCCGTGGGTCATCACATCTAAGAACCCGTGGGTCATCACATCCTGTACACTGTATTAGATGTGATGATTCACAGGTTTGCACAGCATTTCCACCACTAGATGGAGCCAAGGAGCATAGGAATAAGTTCATATGCTCCTTGGCTCCATCTAGTGGTGGAAATGCCATGCAAATGGCATCCATCCAGAATATGGCTGAGCAGAAGATTTATAAATAGTTCCTATATAGTCAACTTGAAATCACGGGACCGCTATCTTCTATGCATAGGGAATCTAACCTCTGAACTTCAGAAATGCTGACATATTTATTTCGGCCCTTTTATGTTGGGGTAAGGCTGGCCATATACCTATCAATTTTTTTCCTTCAACCCAAGGGCTGAACAAAAAAAATGACCAGATTGGTCCATCAACACAAACAGCGTGTTGATCGCGGAATCGCCGCTGTTTACATTGTATTGTCAGAATACCCGATCAGAGCGGGCAGCTCATTGGCTGCCGGCTCTGATCTTACTTTCCCATCGGAATGCCGGCTGAGAGGGAGCCGACAGCCCCACACGCTGTGCGAATTTCAGCCGGTCGAGCCTATCAAGGAAACAAAAAAGATCTTTCAAGAGTCGGATTGTTTATTTTTCATGAGTCTGGCGCACTTGAGGCAAAACCGTATGGTAATAAAGGCCAAGAGACCAAAATAAAAAATTCATGCTGATATTGTTATAATTATTGTAGAATAAGCAGCTTAAAGTGCATGTCCCCTTTGGAGCCATATTTGAGAAACTCCCTACTGTATGTTTGTTATGTCGTGATCTCATTCTTACTGCATACCTAAAAATATAATAATAATATATGTGTGTGGTATGTGATCCCATTCTTACAGCATAACCAAAATATATATAAAATAATAATAATAATATATATGTGTGTTGTATGTGATCCCATTCTTACAGCATACTTAAAAATATATAAAATAATAATAATAATAACAATAATAATATATGTGTGTGGTATGTGATCCCATTCTTACTGCATAGCTA
>NW_017306381.1:2282014-2305157 GCF_000935625.1 Nanorana parkeri | reverse complement strand
AAAATAAATATAATAATATTAATAATAATTATAACAATAATAATAATATATGTGTGTGCTATGTGATTCCATGCTTACTGCAAACCTAAAAATATATATTAAAAAATTGTTCAGTATAGCTTGGAATGTGTAATTAGGGGACAAAGGGAAATTTTTTAAAAAGTGGATTAACATACAACCTACCACCCAAGCCTTGAGGTCGTTAACCCTTCGTTAGGACAGACAGTTTGCACATCTAGTTTACAACTGATAGTGAGATCTGACAGCATTGTACAGACAGGGATAATTATAGTAATCATTAACTCCCCAGCCCACTCAACGTTACTTAAAAGGGGAAAACTAGGAAGGATTTTTAAGCAACTAGCAAGTCAATCAGCAATGTTTTAAATATTTGTTAGTTATATTTGATATAGAATATGCTAGTGAGTGGGGACATGAAACAAATATATAAAAGTAGGTGTTATCCCAATTTGGCTACACTTTAATATTTTAATCTCCGCCACCTTTGCAGAAAGCCACACAGCATCAAAAGCATTGAAGTCTGCTCTCTGTGCCTGAACGCTGCAGAGAATTATTCAACAGGATCTTTTGTATCTCATTGTAAGTTATTAGATTGTAAGCTCTCTGGAGCAGGGCCCTCCTAACCCTGCTGAATTGAAATTGTATTGTAAGTGTACGGTCTCCCCCAATTTTGTAAAGCGTCGTGCAAACTGTTGGCACTATATAAATCCTGTACAAAACTAATAATCTCAACTGTAATAATAATTTACCCCCGGCTACTTTGTTGAATTAGTGAACTGCTGCATGCCCAATTTTTTTTTTGGGGGGGGGATTTAATTAATGTGAAACAATTAGCTTGTGTCTTTCCAGCACAATAACTTTTCAAAGTATATTGTATAAATATCAAAAATTAAATGGAAATTCAGTAAAAAAAAAAAAAGCATATTTTTTGCTTGTGCCCAGTGCGCAATGGGCAGAAAAACAACAAAAAAGTGCAAGAAGGAGCAATAACTGAGCATCAAAGGTCTAATATGCAGTAAGACATATGCCCATCCATCTATCAAACTACATAGATACTGAGGCTTGAGGTATTTGTAAACTGTTTTTACTGAAAGTGTATCTCCCCTTTTTTTGCAGTCAAAGTTGAGAAACCCCCCCCCTATATGTTTGTTATGTGTTCCCAGTCATACAGCATACCGAATTGAATAAAATATATATTTCTTCCCTTTTCTAGTTGTTACTTTGGAACAGGATTATACAATATGGGGGTTATTCACTAAAGGGTGAAGAGTTTGGAGAAGGCAGGAGAAGTGAACAATCTAGGACAACATCGCTGAACCGGAAAGTGAGCCGAATTGGAGAATTTTTCCATATCAGCTATGTTGTCCTAGATTGTTCACTTCTCCTCCCTCCTCCAAACCCTTCACCCTTCTGTGAATAACCCTGTATATTGTAAAGTGCAAACTGTTGGCAGTATATAAATTCTGTATAATAATAATAATACACAGGGCTCTATAGGCAGCTTCTACTGTTTGTGATGTGCAGTTTATTTCTTTTAAGTGCATCAACATACAATGTATCAACCAAGCCTTGAGCTCTTTAACACTTCATTATGGCAGACAGTGTGCACATCTAATTTACAATTGATAAGATCTGCCAGCACAATACAGACAGGGTTGATTGTGCAAAACATAACTCCCCAGCCCCCTCCTTGACATTACACAGAAGGGGACAGCTAAGATTTTTCAGCAAGTAAAAAGATGAACAGAACTTTTTAATTTTTTTATGTTATATTATGTTTTATGTTATATTAGGTTATACAATGTGAATGGGAAAATACAACAAAAATAAAATTAGCAGGGTTATTCACAAAAGGGTGAAGGGAACAATCTTGAACAAAATAGCTGATATGGAAAAATTCTCCAACTCAGCTCACTTTCCAGGTCAGCGATGTTGTCCTAGATTGTTACCTTCTCATGTCTTCTCCAAACTCTTCACCCTGTAGGTGTTATCCCAATCCGACTTCAAAAGTGGAAATACACTTTAATTCCTATTTGAGTATTTTCACATTTGCGTGTTGATCTATCTTCTTGTGAATATTTGGTTTTCCTTCTTATATTTTGCAATTCTGTTAAAATTGTTTAATAAAAAATAAAATATATATTATATTTAAAGTAGCTAATATTTGGTACAATATGTGGAGATTGCTACTGACGCGACTTAACTAAACCGCTATATCAAGATCCTGTTTCCAAGGATAGAAGCAACCTGCAATCCTATCACTCTGTATTAATTGGATTGGCCTAATTGAATTATAAATTGCTTTTTTAATTAAATTTTTTATATTGTTTTTGGTCTTTAATTAAAAAAAGAATAAAGGTCAATTTTATTTACATCTTTCTCCAATCTAGATTTTATTGTAGATCAGTGTTCAAACTAAGTTCATTACTGCATGACAGAGCCAAGAAAACAGGACTGTATCAGAGAGCAGATAGAACTTGCAACTATGAATATATTTTCCTATATTTATATTATGGTCCAGGAGTTTATATTTGACTTACAATTATTCTCAACGGCTGATATAAGGATCTTTCATAGATACGAGATTGTAAGCTCTTATGTGTAGGGCCCTCCTGTATTAAAATGTAATTGTCACTATTGTGTTGTACTGTCTCCCTCCATTTTGGAAAGTGCTGTTGGCGCTATATAAATCCTGTATAATAATAATGTTGAAGAATAAAATTGATTAAGGGTTGCTTTTTTTTGCTTGGGTACTATCGTGGTGAGCTATGTAAGCTTCACTTTTTCAGGTCAGCACACTTCCTGTCTCGCTCACCCTGCTGCATTTTTAATGTTCTCTATATGGTGGAGTTTGGTAAAGGAAATGGAAACACCTCCAGGGTCTGTAAACATTAAAGAAATCTGACTTGGGCAGGAACAGAATCAGGAACTATGCTGGGGAATCACACCAATGGAGTCTTCCTTGACTGCTCCACACACCTGTAAGCAGAGCCATCCTCCCTATTGCGTTTTGTGTTACCTTTAATTTTGGGCATACAAACGGCAATTTTTACACAATTTTAAGCAATCTTGAGCACCCTTTAAAAAATGTACAAATGGATGAATGTGTTCTATGAAAAGAATCTGCCGACACTGAAATAATTTAAAGTGATGGCGGTGATGGCGCCATGATCCATACGGCCATTGTTGCAATTAAAAGCTGGTTGAAATAGCCTGAAACTCACCATGTGCGGCCAGCAATGATAATCCAGCCCCAAAGTTCGCCATGTACCCGGCAATTATCAGTCAATTTCAACCATCATCTATCCTCCGGCAATGGTAAGTAATTGGCAGAAATTAAGCAATCTATGACCTGAAGAGCTGATACACTCCTTTGGGTGATTGAGCGCTTCAGCATCTACCTGAAGGGGAATGTGTGGACTGCAGTGGGTATAGGATTGTACAAACGCAAAGCAGAATAAAAGGTTTTTGTTATAGTTTTTGAATGAATAATGTTTGACGAATGAAGATATGTGAAGAATAGTGAAGAATGTTTAACTGTAAGTAAACAAATATAAAGGATGTCATAAATAAACTGTAATACAGAAAATTCGCACCTTACCTGCAGGATCTGGGGCACAGATGTCTATGCTGCTGGCAGTGGTTTGAGTTTTGGGTTCACATCTTATGTCTCCTCCCCTCGAATACAGGAAGTGTCTTATCTGGGGTGACAAAATAAATGCGGGGAAGTGAGCATGTGCTAGATCAAATAGGATAGATGTGCCATGATATCATATCTTTAAGAGCCAAAGCAAGCAAATTGTTTTATCTATTCACATTTTTATTATTATAATTAAATTTTTTGCATTTACATTTTTTTTTTACTTTTTAAAGAAAAGTACAAGAACGTTGTTTTATATATCTATTCACGTTTTAATTCATTTTTACATTGACATTTTTTTTATTTTAAAAGAAAAGTGAAAGCAAATTGTTTTATATATCTATTCACTTTTTATATTAATTTTTGTTGTATTAAAAGAAAAGTGAAAGCAATTTTTTTATGTATCTATTCACATTTTTTTTAAATATTTATTTTGTTTATTTTAAAAGAAAAGTGAAAGCATATTGTTTTAAATATGTACTCACATTTTTTTTTTTTGTATTTACATTTTTTTTATTTTCAAGTGTAAGAAAATTGTGGTATATATCTATATACATTTTTCGTTTTTTTTTAGATTTATATGTTTTTATTTTAAAACAAAAGTGAAAGCCTCCTATTGAGATAGAAATACAAGGCTCCAATTGCATATTCAAGCTTCACTACTACATATGTCACTGACCTGGAACCAGCATGGAGCCAGTAAAGTCGGGACAACTTTCAAGCATGGTGGTGGAAAGGTGATGATTTGGGCTTGTTTTGCAGCCACAGGGCCTCGGTACCTTGCAGTCATTGAGTCGACCATGAACTCCTGTCAGTGGCGTAACAATCTCAGGTGGCCGCTATGGGGCCCGAGGCACGGCGGGGCCCGGCCAGGACATCTCCCTGATGCCATGCGGGCCGCCTGGGTCGCTATGGCATCTTGCTCGGACAGCCAGGCTGCTGGCTGTCACCTTCTCACAGCCGCTGCTGAGTTGGTGATAACCAGCAGCTTCGCAGGAGGTGGCTGGGCCTGTCATCGGCAGTGATCGAGGGGGCGGGGCCCGGCGATCGAGGGGGCGGGACCCGGCGATCGAGGAGGCGGGGCCCAGTGACGGAGGAGTCGATCGTGGAGGAGAAGGAGGCGGACAGAGGATCAGGGCTGACAGGTAAGAGGGCTTGACCGCCCGCCTGAGACCCTGCAGAGCCTACCATAGATAGTCTATGGTGGGCTCTGCAGGGTCACCCTTAGGTGGGCTGTTTGGGTTATCAGGTGGGCTTAACTAGAAATCACAGGGCCCCATACAAAATTTTGCTATGGAGCCCTGTGATTTCTAGTTACGCCCCTGACTCCTGTGTATACCAAAGTATTCTAGAGTCAACTGTCGGGCCATCTGCCCAACAGCTAAAGCTTGGCCGAAATTGGGTCATTCAACAGGACAATGATCCCAATCACACCAGCAAATCTACAAAAGAATAGCTGAGAAAGAAAAAGAATCAAAACGTTGCAATGGCCCCATCAAACTCCAGACTTCAACCCAATTGAAACACTGTGGTGGAACCTTAAGATAAACAAATGTCTACAAACCTCAATGAACTGAAGTAATGTTGTAAATAAAATTCCTCCACAACAATGTGAGTGACGGATAAAGTTATACAGAAAACGGTTATGTCAAATTTCTGCTGCTAAAGGTGGTTCTACAAGCTATTGAATCATAGGGTGTACTTAGTTTTTCACACATGGCTGCTCCATTTTGGTTTTATGTATGTAAAATAAATAGTGACCTGTGTATTGCCACGCAATGCCACAATATATTGATGAAGTTGTGCCTCGCTGAAACGTCAACCATTGAATTTATTTACCGTATTTTTTGCTCCATAAGACGCACTTTTTTCCCCCCAAAAGGAGGGGGAAAATGTGCCTGCGTCTTATGGAGCGAATCCCGACGCCCGAGACATGCTGTGTCTGGCGCCAGGCGGGCGAGAATCGCGGTTAAAAAACGCGCGACAGACGCGCATATGCAATACGCCTAGGTGTGAACAAGACCTTATATTTATTCAGCAAGCTCAGTTGCACCCGCACTGCCCCACATAGGCAACCTTGCTACTCCAGCTGTGGTGAAACTACAAATCCCATAATGCTTCTGCCTCCAGGAGTCATGTCTGCGGCTGTCAGAGTCTTGTAATGCCTCATGGGAATTGTGGTTCCATAACAGCTGGAGTGGTTAGGTTGCCTTGCCCTGGTGTAGATTGTTCTGATTAATGTCTCCCATGCGCAGGCCGCACTGTATGTTGAGTGTTTTGTACTCTCCTCCCTGCCAGCTGTCAGCGTGTTCTTATCCCTCTCATCTACTGAATGGGATTCAATCCAAGATAAACGGCGTTTAGAAATTGGAAAGAAAACCGCTTTCACAAAGAAATGACTCCCGAGGGTTACACAATCTCCTTTCATCTATCCTGGATGTGTTCCTGAGCCAAAAAACCCTCAAATCATCCTCATTATCGCGTAATTTCACATAAGGTGAAAAAAACATTATTTTTAAAGTGACAGTACACAAATCAGGATCACATACAGAAATAATACAACAAGTGCCCATTTGCACTCCATTAATATTGTGTTATTACTACGTTATCATATTGTGTTTGTATTAGGAAAACCAATTTATGAGCAGCCAATGCACCAATGTACCATGGGCTGCCAATGAAGAATCAATGTGTCATGGGCTGTCAATGTACCAATATACCACGGGCTGCCATTGTATCAATGTACCATGGGCTGCCGATGTGCCAGTGTACCACGGGCTGCCAATGAAGAATCAATGTGTCATGGGCTGTCAATGTACCAATATACCATAGGCTGCCATTGTATCAATGTACCATGGGCCGCCAATGAACCAAAGTACCATGGGCTGCCAATGTACCAATCTACCATGGGCTGCCAATGGACTAAATTACCATGGACTGCTATTGTACAAGTGTACCATGGGCTGCCAACGAACCAATGTACTATTGGCTGGCAATGTACCAATCTACCATGGGCTGCCAATGTGTCAGTGTACCATGGGCTGTCAATGAACCAACATACCATGGGCTGCCGATGAACCAGTGTACCAGGGGCTGCCAATGTGTCAGTGTACCAAGGGCTGTCAATGAACCAACATACCATGGGCTGCCGATGAACCAGTGTACCAGGGGCTGCCAATGTGTCAGTGTACCATGGGCTGCCAATGAAACAACATACCATGGGCTGCCAATGTACCAGAGGCTGTCAATGTACCAATATACCATGGGCTGCCGATGTACCAGGGGCTGTCAATGTACATATATAATATGGGCTGCCGATGAACCAGTGTACCATGGGCTGCCAATGTACCATGGGCTGCCAATGAACCAATGTACCACGGGCTGCAGATGAACTAGTGTACCATGGGCTGCCAATGTACCAGGGGCTGTCAATGTACATATATAATATGGGCTGCCGATGAACCAGTGTACCATGGGCTGCCAATGTACCAGGGGCTGTCAATGTACCAATATACCATGGGCTGCCAATCTGCCAATGTGCCATGGGCTGCCGATGAACCAATGTACTATGGACTGTCAATGTAGCCTGCGAATATTGGTGAATGTTCAGATATATGTATGTATGGGATGTAATTTTGAATGTTTTTTTTCTTCGTGTAATATCACAATATGGCCACTAGATGGCGATGATGAGCACATACCATGAATTCTTATTTCATAGTTACATAGTATTTGAGGTTGAATAAAGACATTAGTCCATCAAGTCCAACCTATTAGGATCTCATTCTAGGAGTACCTGTACCCCTGTATATTACCTTTCCTATGCTCCTTTATCTCCCTCTAGTGGCCATAAAAAGTTATTGCATGGAAACATTTGAAAATCCATTTAACTGCCCAATAGGGACAATTGGTCCTGTGATAACTGTCCAATAGGGTGTTAGAAGTATATCCTCTCACTTCCTGCTGAGTCTACAGGACAGGAAGTGAAGGGAAATCTCCCCAAATGTGACACAGATGGCAAAGCAACTAACGGTGGTTTTCACCTTCCCCTACTCTATCCAAAACAAAAAAATCTTTACAAAACACAGCAAAAGGGCATATTTATGAAAGTCGGGTCCATCCAGACACATTCATCCCTAGATCTACACACATTTGCTACACATGTGCCTCATTATCCCCAGGATGTATAACATTCTCCAGCAGAGTAAACGTGTACCAGCCAGGAACGGGCAATTTTGACACTCTCAAATTCCAGTTTCTTAACAATACATCCTCATCTCTCTGGGATTGGTGTGTGTGCTGTTATTTGCTTGTATTCTCATCCTGGCAGAGAAGATACATCACCTCAGTGTTGGGCTATACGGTTCGAACGAAGGTTGCCCTCTCTCCTGCCTGGGCTCTTTAAAATAACACTGAAAATAGGCATATGTATGAAAGTTGAGTAAATCCAGACCCCGTTACTGCCTAGTTTTGCACACATTTGCTACACATGTGCATTATTTACATGTATACCTTTTTCCAGCAGAGTAGACGTGTACCTTAATAAGAACCAGCCAGGAATGGGTAACTTTGACACTCACAAACTCCAGATTTTTAATGATAGTGCATCCTTTTCACTCAGGAATTGGTGTGTGTGCTGTTATTTGCTTGTATTCTCACCCTGGCAGAGACAATACATCACCTCAGTGTTGGGCTATGAGGGTCGAACGACGGTGATCCTCTCTCCTGCCTGGACTCTTTAAAAAAACACGCTGCAAATGGGCATATTGATGAAAGTTGGGTAAATCCAGACCCCTTAATGCCTTGTTTTGCACACATTTGCTACACATGCATTCAGCCTCATTTTCCACAGGATTTATAACATTTTCCACCAGTGTAGACTTGTACCTTAATGAGAACTATCCAGGAATGGGCAATCTTATCCCACTGAAACTCTAGGTTTTATAACAGTGCAGCCATATCTCTCTGGGATAAGTGTGTGTGCTGTTATTTGCTTGTATTCTCACCCTGGCAGTGTAGATATGTCAGGTCAATGTCGGGCTACAAGGTTCGGAAGCAAGCTGTCCTCTTTCCTGCCGGAGCTCTTTAAAGCATAGTAGAGGTGGACCTTAATGAGAACCGCTAACACTCTGAAACTTCAGGTTTTTTTAATAGTTCAGCCATATCTCTCTGGGATAGGTGTGTCTGCTGTTATTTGCTTGTATTCTCCCCCTGGCAGTGAAGATACATCAGCTCACGGCTAAGAACTGACCTTCTCTTAGGGGTAAACTGTGTCTTAATAAAGCCTTTAAGATTCTTTCAAGCAATTGTGACAGCACCTTTCTTACACGACAGCACTCAGCTCAGCCTGACACTTCTGATTCAACAGGGAGAGAATACAAGTAAATAATCCAAGGTCACATAAGGTGAACCGGCTCTATTATAACAATCTAAATGTGGAGATTCATATGTGATGTTCCTCCTTGCTCCCATTCTTCCCAGCTGCCGGCATCCTCTTTACTTCATAAGCTTATCAGAGGCTCATCCTCTTTGTATCGGTGCCAATGGAAGCTACAACGTCATCACGCACAAGATTTTCACTGCCATGGCAACCGATGCACAGATAGCACAGTTCATGCCAGGTCTGCTGCTGAAGTGACCGTACGTCACCCAGGGGCCGAGAGCTAGGGGGGGGGGTGCATGCTAGGCAAGCAATCTGCATACTAAGCAAGCAACATGCATGCTAGGCAAGGAGGCCCCTATGAACTGTCACATAGAGCACCATGGTTGCCATTGGGGCTACCATTAACCCTCCTTCTGGAAATGCTAGGTCAGGGCTAGCCAACCTTGGCACTCAAGCCCCCTAAGGGCCATTATTGTGATTCAGCAAGCTCGGTTGCACCTGCACTGCAGAGGGTTGGCAGCCTCAGCACTCCAGCTATGGTTAAACTACCAATACCATCATGGCTCTGCCTCTGGGAGTCATGCCTGTGGCTGTCGGGGCCTTGCAGTGCATTGTGGGACTTGAAGTTCTACAACAGCTGGGTTGCCGTGGAGGCCTACCCCTTAGGGTTGCCACCTGTCCAGGATTCCCCCGGACAGTCTGGGTTTTGAATGCTGTGTCCAGATTTCATGGCAGCAGAAACCCGGACACAAGATGTCAGGGAGACAAGGCAACCAAAAATAAAATAGGGGCTACTGGCCCCCCACTGAAAATAGTCTCAACTGTGATATTTACATATGAATGGTGCTTTTTACATATGAATAAACCACGACTCATTCTCCCCCCAAAAATGTTTGCACGTCGGTAGAGTGTTCGGGTTGCGCTTGAAGAAAAGGTGGCAACCCTACTACCCCTGTGCTAGCTACTTCACTGTCAAACTATCCATGGGTAAGGTAGGCAGATATGGACTTAAGGTAGGCAGATATACTGCTGTATATTGAAGGTTGATTGCATACGTGTTGAAGGTCAATGATATTTGAGCACACGCATGCACATAGAAATCTTTGAAGGAGAAATTATTTTTTGCACACGCAGAAAATGCAAATAGCTCATTCACATTTTGGCCTGTGCACCACCGCCCCCTGCTGGATCTGTACAGTATGAGCACCTCATTGCCTGACATTGCAGCCGGTTGGCTACTCAACATGCAGACAAGAGTTGATAAAGATTGAACGCCAAACAAGTAGAAGGCCACGGATGACCGACTCAATTAGAGGAGGTCACCGGAAAGTGTGCCATGGCCGTCTCCCGCTCACAGCCACCTCTATTCTAAATAGCGGGAGGGCTCAGCAAGCAGGTTAGGTTCTATTCACCAATCAGGAACGCAATTCACTAATCATGAGGAATTACAATGGGCAAAGGCCGTCAAGACGCAAAAGGGGCAATTTGCACGAAACTTGCAAGCACGACCTTATACACTCAAAGGCCCTCTATAGCAAAACTTTTGTATTTAGGTAACTGTACCTAGTTCATACCTGTAATGATAGTCTTCAGTATATGTAGTGCTCTTGTGCTAACGAGGAACATGCTGATAGGAGGAGAAATCAGAGATATGAACTCATCCGTTTGCGGTTTCTCCTTTCACTGGCCAATCAAAGTCTGGGGGAGGGATAAGACCTGTAAGTGTTGCTGAACTACAAGAGAGAGAAAACAGGTCTCCTGCTCTGCTAGGCAGGGCAGGGCTGTGTGTCAGAGCTGTAAAAACTAAAGACTGGATGGGCAGAAATACAAATCATCTTGTATACATTTTATCTGGGTTTTTTGTACTGTCTGCCTGGAGTTTAGGTTGACCCTTTACCTTAACCCCTCCTCTCCGGAACTGCAAGGGTTTACTGCTCATTCTGATCTAGGGGCCAAAATAAAGAAGATATAATCACCTGATCCTCGGTCCTGCAGCAGTGACTTCTCACCTTCCTCTCCCTCTGCCCCGGCTGTGGTATGTTCATTGGAGTCCTATCTAATACATTATATCCCATGCAATGATGTATCTATGTTTTATAGGTCCTTATACCACTGGACCCCTGGGGAGAGGAGGCTGCGGGAAACAGCCCAGCAGCCAGGCAGAACCAAGGATCAGGTAAGTATGTTTTCTTTATTTGCACTCCTAGATCCTAAACGATAAGTTAACCCTCGCAGTGCATATTGTATGGGCAAAATATCTCCAGTGCAACTATACACATTCCTAGGATTGCTTTGTAAAGTCTAACCCCAGTGTTTCTCCACCATGTGCCACGGCACGCTGCTGTGCTGCCTGAGGCTACCAGGGGTGCCACAGCACAATCCAAACAAATATAGAGAAAAAAACATTTTTGAACAATTGTGAGGAGCCAGCAAGGCGCCAGACTGAATTTTAGCCACATATGATTTTGCTGGAGCCCCTCTAGAGCAGTAAGACTGGGGGTCACAGAGTCTGCAGTGCGCCACTACGGCCCCGCTAAAGTACATATACTCATCATACTCAGAACTGCTGTTCCATCAAATAAGAGGTGGGTGCAACGGGTGTCAATGGGCGGCTCCCGTCCAAGTATACAAGTGAAAAGATGGACACCTGCACTCCAAGGCAAATCCAGTTTGTCTATTTATCATGTACTTGTTGCAAATTCAAACATTAAATACAATGTTTCGTGGTCTCACAGGATCCCCTTCATCAGGCGAACAAGTGATGACACTTCGCTGACACCTCTGGGCACACCTCCACACCGCTGACACCTCTGGGCACACCTCCACACCGCTGACACCTCTGTGCACACCTCCACACCGCTGACACCTCTGGGCACACCTCCACACCGCTGACACCTCTGGGCACACCTCCACACCGCTGACACCTCTGGGCACACCTCCACACCGCTGACACCTCTGGGCACACCTCCACACCGCTGACACCTCTGGGCACACCTCCACACCGCTGACACCTCTGGGCACTCCACCTCCCCCCCGCTGACACCTCGGGGCACATCTCCACAGCGCTGACACCTCAGGGCACATCTCTGCACCGCTGACACCTCAGGGCACATCTCCACACCGCTGACACCTTGGGGCACATCTCCGCACCGCTGACACCTCTGGCACACCTCGGGGCACATCTCCACACCGCTGACACCTCTGGGCACAGCTCCCCACTGCTGACACCTCTGGGCACAACTCCTCAATGCTGACATCTCTGGGCACCGCTGACACCTGGATTATAGGTCATCACCAGGTCTATCCCTATCCTATTTGCCCCCTAAATGGGTGGGTGGGGGGTGCTGTAAGTGTGCACTTTTTTTTGGGGGATGGGGTGGGTTGGGGGTGGAGGGTTGTGTTGGGGGTCAGGGAGTCAGGGGAGGGGCATGTGTTGTGCATTTTGGGTGCTGGTAGTTTATGGTCATTCTGAGGGGGTGGATGGTGGATGGGGGGTCTGCCAGTATATGGTCATTCTTGGTGGTGCTATCTCTGATTTTTTTAACACTTAATAGGCAACTCCTAATGGCACCAGAAGCGTGTTTCATGTGTTTGGCGTGTTCCGTGAACCTGTGTCAAGTGCACATTTATTTCCGAGTTTGGTGCGCATTCATAGAAGGCACTAGAGGTGCCTCGAGATTTTGCATAGTTTGACTCAAAAAAGATTGAGAAACACTTTTCTTTAATGTTACCCTGGAGCTCTGGCTGTCCCTTGCAGTACCTCCTCTTCACCACAAGATGTCCTCACTCTTCCAGGTTGAATGATGCCCAGTGTCATACAACCCGGAAGATTGAAGTGAAGAAAGACTGTGAGTGCAGGGTGTTAGCACCCCACTCCCTTAGCCCTTTACTCACCGTGTATTAATGCAGAGAGCAGTGATGATCACGTCCCTGCGTCATCCAGGTCTGCTCACCTCTGGGAGAAAGTGCATCACTTATTTTTAGGGATGCACCAATACCAGCTTCGTTATTGGTGCTGATACCGAGTATTTGGGCGAGTACGAGTACTCGTCCAAATGCTCTGCTACCAGAACTTCCGGGCAGCGAGTCATTGCGCGCTGCCCGGTTTTCTGATTGGCTGGGAAGCCGCCTCCATGGTTCCTCATCAGCTGTGACAAGGGAGCATGGAGACGGCTTCCCTGCTAATTGGGAAGCGGGGTGGCGAGTCCTTACACGCCGCCTGGATTCCTTAATGGGACTTCCGTATCGGTATTCGGTACCGGCAAGCACCGGAAAAAAATATCGGTACTCGTACTCCATGCCAAAAAAAACGTATTGGTGCATCCCTAGATATTTTAGATATGCTAGTCCAGTGCACTTGATTCTATATTTATAAGCTGCTATTAAATCTAAGGGTCTTCCTTTTCTATAACCATGCAAACAATCTGGATGCACCTTTCTAGATGTGCAATGCCCACCGCCAATCAGATTAAACTCCCAATGCGGTACATTAAACCTGGAGACTTTTGCAGGGGATGCCTGTATTTTAGCCTTAGGCTCTGTAAAGGTTTATGGGACAAGCAGTTAGCCAATAGCAGGAGCATGGGGATAAGGATACAAAGTTTGGATGGTTGACATTTGAGTTTTTTGGGTTGTTTTTTTTGCTGTAGCTACTAAAAAAATGGCAGACCACAGTCAGGACCAAATATTTATTATACAATAATAAAAACACCATTCAATTACAGAATAGCTTGTAGAGCAATTATAAATTATACTGTATATCAACTACTTAAAGCAAAAAACAAGTAGGCCGATATAAAATGCTCAGATTACACCCATAAATGTATTTTCTATTAGCACCTCAAATGGTCTTCATAATATCCGCCAGCAGTTAAAGAAGAACTCCGAGCAAATTAAATCCTAACCCTTGCATTGGGGATACCCCGGCACTGTGAGGTTAAGTGCTTGTTTTGTCTAAAGGAACTAAAACTAGAAAGAAATTCTCACCCGAACCTCAATCCTGCCTGGCTGCCACACTGGTCCCTGCAGCCTTGACCCCCCTCCGCTCTGGTGCTCTAAGGTCCAGTGAGTCACCACGTACAATACAGCGTATTGGACGTGAGGGTGCAGAGGGACATTACACTGTAGGGGGAGGGGGGGCTGCAGAGACTAGGCTAGCAACCAGGCAGGATCAATTTTATCTTTGTTATTTTAGACCCTAGACCAAAACCAGCACTTAACCCTTGCACAGTGTTTCTACAGGAAACTGGCTGATAGGAGGAGAGAGCATAGAGGGGACCTCGGCAGTGTGTTGCTGCTCCTTCTCTATCCAATCACAGGCTGGGGCGGTCCTTGACCAAGCTTCATTCATTCAGACAATTTTGGTCAGGTGCTGGCTGTGTTGTCTAATGGGGACGACTGGATTAGAAAACTGGATGAGCAAAATGGCAAATACTGTGCCAGGTAAGGCAGCTGGCACGATGAATGTAGCTGTGTGCCTTCATTTCCACTTTACCTGCTACGTCCATCTAATATTTATCATGGTGTTCTTCTTTTGCACCCAGATGCCTGCTTGGTAAAGTGTAGTTTTGGATCGAGTAGATAAGGATTTTCCTGCTATACGTGTCCTGCTAGAGAGATTTCCCTTAATTTCCTGTTTTAGACATCCAACAGGAAGTGAGAGGAAATCGCCCCAATGTAAAGGGAATGCCAGAACATTTGTCCCCTTTGGAAGATCTCCCCTCACCTCTCGCAACAATTCTAAAATGTAGTATTTCTCATCACTTCCTGTCTCAGTGATAACGGTCATCAGGACAAATAGAGGGGCGAATCTCCCCAACGTGGACAAAGACTGCAAAAGTAACTTGACAGATGGACCAACTCTTCCCTATCCCAGCCATTCCTGATCTTTATACCATGGAGGAACCCTTGAAATCCTTTTCAGTTCTCAAGGAACCGTTAGTAGAAATTATTATATCTACAGCTCACAGTACATCAGTTGTTCATAGATATAATGTGGCGTACGTAGCATATCTGACTCCTAAGATGGATACTTTTTTAATCACCTCTCCCCAAAATTATTTTCAGTAATAACCATGAAACATATAATAACTATAAGGGCCAGTTAAGAAATGCTGATAGTGTAAATTGTGGTGCCCCTGTTACATCGGTGTTCAGTGGGAAAGGTATTCCCCCTTACATTGGTGGTCAGTGGGAAAAGAATTCCCCCCTTACGCTGGTGGTCAGTGGGAAAATAATTCCTCCCTTACGCTGGTGGTCAGTGGGAAACTAATTCCCCCCTTACATTGGTGGTCAGTGGAAAAATAATTCCTCCCTTACGTTGGTGGTCAGTGGGAAGAGAATTCCCCCCCTTACGCTGGTGGTCAGTGGGAAAAGAATTCCTCCCTTACATTTGTGGTCAGTGGAGAAGACAGCTAAGAAGAACATTGAATCAATAGTTACTTCCGTTAGAGACTCGAGGAGATGCTCCAATGGTCTCACATTGCTGGCTCTGACGATAGATACGGTGCTAGAACAAGATCTCTTTCCAGGCAAGAGATCAATGTGACACTGCTCAAGGAACTCCTGCCATCCTCTGGAGGAACCATTGGGTTCCATAGAACTCTGGTTGAGAATGGCTGCTCTATCCTACACTTAAAATCTCTATGGATGCCAGTTTTCGTATGTTCTAAACCCATGGGTGCTGAAAAGCCAGCCAAGGGTTCCCTGGTTTGAGCTACACTCTCCCTTAGACCACACACATGGTAGCATCTGCATGATACTGCAGTCTTTCCTAGAATCCCTACAAAAAAAACATGTTGCAATGCATTGTATCAAACTATACAGGAAAACAAAGTAGACTTCCCAACCAGCTCCTGTTTAGCATTTTCCTGGATAATGTTGACATTTCACAGACCCTCTTCACTTCTTGCTTCGTATTGCACTTTAAGATATACCATATATAAAAAGCACACAGAAACAGAAACATAGTAGAAAAATAAATGTACAATATTTAATATAAAACAATAAGATGGCCGTCGAATATCTCAGTCTTCACAAGATGCCTCTATGGTGTGAAAAATGAAACATAAAGTCGGAATTCTCTGGAACGTGCCTCGTTTAAAGAGTCAACAGCAAAGGCGGTGGCAGCCCACAAATCACTCATTTACAGAGACTTTCTTTGTGTGTGGAATCGGGAGACTGTTAAGGTTTGCCAGGGCAGCTAGATGTGACAGACGCCTCTATAATAAAAAGAGAAAAGAGAGTGAAGACGTGGGAGGTGACCAGAGAGAATGCTTCCATATTGACATTAACAATGTAGAACATGATGGTAAGAGGATGCAATATTAAATGATACTCATAACAAATTCTTGAAGATATGGCAACAATGGATGACCTACTGTGGCCTACAAAGACCTAACGTTCTACCCTTGACTTCGTTACCGTACTCCAAACCTGTTCTGATGAGAGGTGATGGCATGCAGCTCCCAGACCCTTTTCTACTCCTCTCTCTTTTCCCTGTTTGTCCTCATTTTCCTCTCCTTCCCCTCTCCATCCTCCCACCCCTATACATTTTTTTATCACACCCACCATTAATTCCCAATGGCATATCTACAAAGCTTCAATTTCTATTGTCAAGCTTAATTTTCAAGTGATGGTTTTGACCATTACCCATGAGAAACGTGTCATCTGTCACATGAATTACATAATAGCCTAGTTCAATAATCAAAAGAAACCCATCGCACACCCGACTGGATAAAACCCTCAATTATCGGGTGGGTGCCAAGCGACCACGGATGCCTCCGCAAATCAGTATAAATATGAAGAAGTCACTCGCACTCCAGCTAAAGTTCAGTCCATATTTTATTGATCTCTGTGGTGTCACAAGATGGCGACGTTTCGGAACCCATTGAGTCCCTTCGTCAGGGAAACAAAGAGTTACTGGATCTCCTTTGATGTTCTTGTGCCTTGAACTCAGCTCCTCTTCTTATTCCATAGTCATACAATCATATGGTTTCCCCATTTTTTTTGTAACATGCATTATGTAAACATTGACGCCATTTTTGCCACCTACCATACTCACCTATGTGTACATTTCATATTTATCTTAAACCAATTCAAACTTTGTAAAAGAAAACAAAAAAAAAAAGCCAGGAAAGACTAAAATGAAAAACATACCCGCCGGTTTTGAATGGAAATGCCCATGATCAGCACCAGGCCCACGATCATAAGAAGGCACAGCAGCAAGACGATGTAGGTCTGCCATGATGAGAAGGAACCAAGCTCACCAGTCAGGGCAGCTGGAATAGAAAAAAAACTTACAATAAGCTGACAAATAAAGGAACTCTGCTAAGCATTGTTTGCATTCAATATCACACATTACAAATCCTTGGTGTATTTACTGTCTCTTTAATGAGAATATAGAGTTCTTTTGCAAACCTTTTCTTTCTCATCACCACCACGGGGGCATGCAGTACTCGGTCCTGCTACCTTATGAGTGCTCCATCCATCGTGCTTGGTGAGTATTGAACTGGCTCTGCAAGAGAAGTGCTGGAAGAGTATGCTTTGCACAGCACTCTACTACATTAGAATGAATGTGGACTGCTTCATTCATGGTTGCCAATTATGTGGTCTTAAGGGGAACACCTTGCTGAGGTGGACATGGCACAGCACAGGCCCTGATTTTTTTTAATCTCCTTTTAGCAACCGTGTACATGAAGCCCTAAGGGCTAAACTACATAAGTGATACTAATCTCATGCTACAGAGTTAGAGGTACCTGGCAGGGGAAGACAAGATGGTGGTAGGAGAAGTCAGAAAGGGAACAGAAAATGGAGTCAGGCAGAGGAACATGTGGATTACAATAATCTATGAAGTCAGGATAAGTGTAATGTAATGTGATACTTACCATGTACATAGAGCCAGTGTTCAGCTTCTCCCAGAATCCCATTCTTCCCATGCACAGAGCAGACCCAGGTCCCAGAGTCCTCTCTGTGGATGGCAGGTAGGGTCAGTACGGCTCCTTTTCTCCTATTGTGACGCTCAGTGGAGTTTGGAGGTCCTCTCCATTCATAACGCTCGCCGTCAGCAGCACCAGTGACGTTACAGGTTAGTGTCAGGGAAGAGCCCTCTTTGGCAAAGGTCGGTCCTGAAGGAAACACTGCAGGGAACAGAGAAGGATCTCGTTCGGATTATTGCACATAATGTAGGAGTTATTTTCAAGTAAAAAAATTAAATCATTATATTCAACTGAGTCCAGTGAGATTTTAAGATTACAGTCACGTGACTAAAAGTAAGATCCTCATCCTTGTGGTAACGCTTTGTGAATTGGGCCTATCGCATGGGACATAAACTATTTTATTGAATAAGGTAGACATGAGCAAGATCGAAAACCTTCTCTACCTTTTTTTTTCATACTGTAACTATGCTGTGAAATATTATCATAATTCCTGACTGTTTCTGTCCTCTTGGGAGTTTTAGTTGTTCCCGTCCACCTTCGGGTGTTTCAGTTCCTCCTGTTATATTCTCCGTAATATAAGAATTTTAAAAAAACGTCAGGGATGGTGAGAGTTTTTCATAATGGCCACAGCTGTTGTGTGGAATAGGTGTCCCCATTGGAAGATTTCCTCTTACCTCCTGTTCCAGTGATAATACAAAAATGTTGCATTTCCCATCGCTTACTGCCTTAAAGACAACAGTCACCAGGACAAATAGGAGGGGGGATGTCCCCAGTAACAGAGGGAGTGAGTAGAAGGGACTGGCAATGGTGTCACAAGGGGGTGCGGCCTGCACTAGGTGACATCATCGGGAGGGGCGACACCAAAATGACTGAGGGTCATTTTGGTATCGTCCCCTTTTAAAAGTTGGGCCCCCGGTCATGAACCAAGAGCCTAAGAGAGAGGGGGGACCCGGTGGCATACCTGATCCCGCCGGGTCAATATCCCCTCCTCTCTTTACCAAGATGGCTGCCGGCAGTGAAGTACATCACTGTGCATGCCTGATGACGTCACACCACGGACATCAGAAGGACGCACCGGGTGACACCCATCCTGGTGCCACCACTGGGGACTGGATCCACTACTAAAGTGGAATCTGTTACTTGTTCTCAATAGATCTGGTTAGGCAACTCTTAAAGCCCATCTCCGGGCAATCAAAAATTTTTAATAATTAGCACTTAACCCTTGCAGTGCTGGGGGGAGCCCCACTGCTAGGGTACCTTTTTGTTTGCCCAGATATAGGCTTTTAAGGGGTCTTGATCCCACGGCATTGGTTATACTCATACAAAAAGAGCTGACAACGGCTTCTCTGTAAGCAAAGCCCGAAGACAAACACTGTGTCCATACTTTGGTCACAAACACATTGTAACAATATTATTGTTACAATTTATTTTTTAAGTTATTTACTTTATATGCCGATTAAAGGAATTCCTTGTGAAAAGCACCTTCAGCAAGAACTAAGCCAAAGGAAAGAATGTGTCTTACCAACAGAGTCCAGAAATATTTATCTCATCATTAAAAAAAAAACCAGGGCAACAAAATAATGCAGTTTGGGGGTTGAAAGGCTTTTCTAATATCCAGCTGCTAAACCTTTCTTCAGAAGATATGAGAGTTTTACTCCTAAACCCACTAATTCTTCATCTCAGTCCGGTATTTAAGCCTTGATGAAGAGAGAACTTTGCAACCCCAGAAATGCTTGCAGTGCTCTTATCTCCTCCAACTTCAGCAATAAAAACGTCCCTATTCCACCCAAAGCATTTTGGCTATAGATACACTTTAATGGGAAAACCAGTTAGCATCAAGTAACATTACTGACCTTGGATGACCTTTAGGGTGATGTGCCTGGTCATCAGCTGACTCCTGTAGGTGATGTCACATCTGTATGTTGCAGCATCCTCTGGGGTCACATGGCTGAGTGTCAGAACCTGGTTGTCACCTCTGACGGAGCCGGTGGCTTTGCTCCAATGGACACTCAGTGACTCTTCTGCAGGGACTTCAGAGACATTACAGGGGAGCTCTACCTGAGAGCCAACGGCGGCGTACAGAGAGAGATGGGGCGGCCCCGACATACCTGGTGGAGGCAAACACAACTTACTTAGCTACAAGCTAATAAAAGACAAGAGGAGGGGGTCTAAGGAATCCCAAAAGCTTTAATAACCAATAGCCATTTAAGGGTATCGCTTAAAGAAGAACTCCAGGCAGAATAAAACGTAACCCTTGCAGTGGGGCTACCCCAGCACTGCAAGAGTTAACTGCTCGTTTTGGTCTACAGTCTAAAATAACGAAGATATACTGTATATATATATATATATAGAATACACAACATGTTTTAATCAAAAATTGTGGTGTGGCTTTTTTTATTCTGGTCTCTCTGCAAGTGACCGGAGCCAGCCGTAAGATGACGGCTGGCTCCGTCCAGCTGTCAGAATCAGGCTGTTGGCCGGCCAATGGCCTGCCGCTCGGCCAGCTTTGGCTTTCAGTGCGGCTCAGCTGAGCCGAGGCATATGCGTTCGGCTCGACTGATCCGCTCTGCCAAGTTCGGGAGCTGTACGGGCTATAGTGAATAGCCCGTACAGCAGCCCTTCGGTTCTACTGAACCAAAGGGGTCCTGGGGCCGAAGCTAGCTGAAGGATCGGTCGAAGCTACGGCTAGATCCTTCGGCTGCTTTGTGAATAGACCCCATTGGAATTTCTTAGGCACATTTAAAGTGGAGTATTTCATAAGATTCTGAAAAGTAATGAATCACAGAGGTCTATATTAGCATTATCAAAGCACATTATTGTACAAAAAACTGCTGTTCCTGACCCAAAGCCTTAGTAAACTAGATCACATGGTCCCTGGCTATCATGGAGAATGTTTCATGTCATTAAGGATTGCAGAGAGTCAATAGCCTTCAGTCATAAAGATATTGGGGGGATTTATCAAAACTGGAGCAGACAAAATCTGGAGCAGATTTGCACGGCAACCAATCAGCTTCTATGTCTCATTTCCAAATCTTACCTGAGCAAACTGAAGAGAGACGCGGATTGGTTGCCATGGGCAACTGCTCCAGATTCTGTCTGCTCCAGTTTTGATAAATTCCCTCCATTGCCTTTAAGACTTGCATCAAAATAGAAGGCTCAGCATTGTGCAGCAATAGTAGTGACTTCGCTGGCTGCATACTTGTTCTGCATCAGCAGTTTACAGAGTACTGAAGCCACATTCAGCCCGGGAACTATAGACTATATACATAAGAATGAGTCTCAATTTCTATTTAATTGCCACATTTTCATACTTTGTCTGGAATGCGCCTTTCAGCCGGAAATAAATTCTGCATCACTTACTGAGGACTCTGAGCGTCAGGCTGGCCCTCACACCGTCCACTTCACAGGTCCACTCGCCGTGGTCATCCTGAGTGAGCTTTCGGACGTACAGAGTGGGCCCGGCTTTTGAAATCCTATTGGATGCAGAGATTGGGACCCCGCCGCGGAACCAGTGATAAGAGTACATAGATTTATGGGGGCCAATGACAGCACACGTGAGGTTAACAGCGCCATTCTCGGGAAGAAGACCGGGCAGGGATTGGGTGACTGCAAGAGAAGAAAAGACGGCTCAAGACAAAAGAACAAACATTTGCATATTGGCAACATTATCATAGATTTAAAGTGACGCTAAACTCCGGAGATAAACCTTACAAATACATTCAAGAACCTTAACTATTAACAGCAATGGGGAGGATTTATCAAAACTAGAGCAGACACAAACTGGAGCAGATTTTCCCTGCAGCCGATCAGCATCTCTCTCTCATTTTCAAACCTCACCTGAGAAAACTGTAGAGAGATGCTGATGGGTTGCCATGGGCAACTGCTCCAGATTCTCTCTGCTCCAGTTTTGATAAATTCCCCCTAATGTATCCTATTGGTGTATCACTCGGCTGTAGATCCTCCAATCATCTCTGAATTGGTGCCGACACTGTCCTTCCTTCTGGAGGGGGGCTACTTTTCTTCCCCATGGTCCCTGTGTGTGTTGTAAAGTTGTCACCGCTCCAAGTTCCCCCCCGGGATGGACTACAATCTCAGGTTTAGTTTACTAATTTGTATTGAGATTGTAGTCCATCCCGGGAGTGAGCTCGGAGCGGTGACAACTTTACATAGCGCAAACATCGGGGCATTTTGACAAGTACAAATACTTATGAAAATGCCCTGTTTTTTCCGCCCTCACCCTGCAGCGCCGTAAGGCGGCCGCCTGACTTGCCTTGCGGTAGCGCCGGGCCTGACTGTAGTGACACAAAAAAAAAATGAAAGGAGCAGAGTGAACAAAATTCTAACAGTGAATGTTGTTTTTCGTTCAGGAAACTCCATTCATTTCCAAAATCCAATGTTAAATTCCAGTGAAGTTTTGAGATGAAGATGTATCTCTGATGTGATTATCAAATGTTGTGACGAGATGTTTCGTATGGAGGTAAGTACACACATGCAGCAGTGTATGTCCAGCTTTAGCAGTGCAGATGTATTGCCCTCTGAACTTCTTGTAAGTTCAGAGGGCAATAAATAATTCTTCTATCAGAGTACGGCCTAAAGCCGGCCGTACACTGATAGAACTGCATAGGAACATTCGTACAATTAAATCTCATCAGAACATTTGATGTTCATAACACCAGAGACTTGAAAGATGTCAGGCAACATTGCGTTTGGTTTTGGAATGAATGGAGTTTCCTGAACGAAAACCACATTCACTGTTAGAATTTTGTTCCTTTGAGAAACAATTTCCATCCTGCTCTTTTCATTTTTTTATTGTCTTTACAGTCAAAAACGATCATCGATTCGATGCCATTAACTATTAGGAAAAGCAAAGAACGTTCTGAATTTCTGAACAAGATTCTACTGGTGTGTGGCCAGATTACTGCATTCGTGAGTCCCAGATTTTCTCTTCTGCTAAAACCTTAAAGGACAACTGATTGCTGACGGTTCTTCTGCTGCCTGTCCTTGATATAGGGATATTGTATGTTAAAATCAATGACAGTGCGGGCTGTTACAGAGAGAGTTAGCTGAAGGGCCCCATCAAAATTTTGCTCTAGGGGCTCGATGATTTGTATTTACGCTCCCTGCCCATTCCATAGTCATACACATGCAATGGACACATTTTGG
>NW_017306381.1:2258073-2281864 GCF_000935625.1 Nanorana parkeri | reverse complement strand
TGTCTGTAATGTATTGTTGTTATTATTATTATATTTTGTATTATTATTATTATTATTATATCATCATCATTGTTACTTTTATTGTTGATAATAATAATAACATCATTATTATCATCATTATTATTATTATTGGATGCTGTATGTTAAAATCAATGACACTGACGGCTGACACAGAGAGAGTTAGCTGAGTTAGCTGAAGGGTGCCATTAAAAGTTTGCTATGGGTGGGGCCCCATGATGTGTCGTTCTGCTCCTTGCCCATTCCATAGTCATACACATGCAATGGACACATTTTGGTAATATGCCTCTGACCTGTGTAAGGAGGCTCCAACACACTCCATCCAGATAGGCTCCCTGGTAGGACCTGAACGCAGGGCTCAGAGCTACAAGGGTGGGTGTGTTTTTTGCAGTTTCCGCAATCCCCCCTCTGTGTGAGTCAGTGGAGCCCCCAACAAGACGTCTGACAATAACAGGATGTATGTGGGGGGGATGTGGCAGCTAGGAGACTTCTGTAGCGCCCTGTGAATGCGTCTTATCTTGATGCTATTATTATCGGTGACTAGCGTAGCACCAGCCTAGGCCGTGGCGGTGTACTTGCACATGGTAAAGATGACTGTAGTGGATGGCGGATGGGCTGAGTGGCTCAGTGTTTCCAATGTAACCTACATTCCCCCTGCGTCTTTCAGAATCATATGTTATATAGCCCTTTTAAAGGGTCAGCCCACCCAAAACGATGTCAGTATTCCGTACTCGCTGGAGGGTTTAAGTCCCCGTTTAGTGTGCATGTCGGAACTCAAAATAACCAATGAGCCGTTCACATCTATACTAGATAAAATTGAATGTCAGTGCTGCTTTTACAAGGTAATATCTGGGTTTAAAGGCATTTTTAGGGTGGAATTATACCCTTTCTGGCTATTGAGGAATATATTCCATGTAAGTTGCCCGGAGTTCAGCTTTAAAGGATAAGACTCACCTTTTATGATCCTCAGCATCACGTTGCACACTTGTTTGCTGTCACCATACTGCGCCACTCCACGATATATCCCAGCATCCTCCTCTCTCACATCTTTGAACTGCAGGGAAAACACTCCATGCTCGATGTCAGATTGGGGGACCACAGCCCGAGCAGTGGCAGATTGAAGGGTGTATACGATGCCGCTGGGGGTCATCCTGACCACGGACCTGAACAACAACAAAAATGACCGACACTCAGTTCATATTGTTCTATGAGGTTCTACAGCCATTTACCCTTTTGTTGGATGAGGCCCATACACATCCAGCACAACGGTGAATGATCCAAAGGGGTGAGGAAAGACAACAGGTAGCGGAGAACAAGGTGAATATAGCATGACAGGTGAATATAGCATGACAGGTGAATATAGCTGGGCAGGTGAATATAGCTGGGCAGGTGAATAGGAACCATTCCTCACCTATTATTTCTCATCCAGTGTACAGAGGTTGCTGGGAGATGAGAATGATGTCCGGCTTCCAGCAAATCCCGTCTCATGTGACATGGTAGAGTGACCGTCCCACCCAGGACTCCGATGACACGCTCAGCGGACACTGCAAACAGACACACACAACCAATTCCATGTTAGATGTCAAAGTACAAGTATTAGACAACCAGCATGTCAGTGAGCAATAGTATACCACAGACCTCAGATCACCCCAATCCCTGCACCTTCACCCCTCAGATCAGCCCCAATTCCTGCCCCTTTCCCCCACAGATCAGCCCCAATTCCTGCCCCTTTCCCCCACAGATCAGCCCCAATTCCTGCCCCTTTCCCCCACAGATCAGCCCCAATTCCTGCCCCTTTCCCCCACAGATCAGCCCCAATTCCTGCCCCTTTCCCCCACAGATCAGCCCCAATTCCTGCCCCTTTCCCCCACAGATCAGCCCCAATTCCTGCCCCTTTCCCCCACAGATCAGCCCCAATTCCTGCCCCTTTCCCCCACAGATCAGCCCCAATTCCTGCCCCTTTCCCCCACAGATCAGCCCCAATTCCTGCCCCTTTCCCCCACAGATCAGCCCCAATTCCTGCCCCTTTCCCCCACAGATCAGCCCCAATTCCTGCCCCTTTCCCCCACAGATCAGCCCCAATTCCTGCCCCTTTCCCCCACAGATCAGCCCCAATTCCTGCCCCTTTCCCCCACAGATCAGCCCCAATTCCTGCCCCTTTCCCCCACAGATCAGCCCCAATTCCTGCCCCTTTCCCCCACAGATCAGCCCCAATTCCTGCCCCTTTCCCCCACAGATCAGCCCCAATTCCTGCCCCTTTCCCCCACAGATCAGCCCCAATTCCTGCCCCTTTCCCCCACAGATCAGCCCCAATTCCTGCCCCTTTCCCCCACAGATCAGCCCCAATTCCTGCCCCTTTCCCCCACAGATCAGCCCCAATTCCTGCCCCTTTCCCCCACAGATCAGCCCCAATTCCTGCCCCTTTCCCCCACAGATCAGCCCCAATTCCTGCCCCTTTCCCCCACAGATCAGCCCCAATTCCTGCCCCTTTCCCCCACAGATCAGCCCCAATTCCTGCCCCTTTCCCCCACAGATCAGCCCCAATTCCTGCCCCTTTCCCCCACAGATCAGCCCCAATTCCTGCCCCTTTCCCCCACAGATCAGCCCCAATTCCTGCCCCTTTCCCCCACAGATCAGCCCCAATTCCTGCCCCTTTCCCCCACAGATCAGCCCCAATTCCTGCCCCTTTCCCCCACAGATCAGCCCCAATTCCTGCCCCTTTCCCCCACAGATCAGCCCCAATTCCTGCCCCTTTCCCCCACAGATCAGCCCCAATTCCTGCCCCTTTCCCCCACAGATCAGCCCCAATTCCTGCCCCTTTCCCCCACAGATCAGCCCCAATTCCTGCCCCTTTCCCCCACAGATCAGCCCCAATTCCTGCCCCTTTCCCCCACAGATCAGCCCCAATTCCTGCCCCTTTCCCCCACAGATCAGCCCCAATTCCTGCCCCTTTCCCCCACAGATCAGCCCCAATTCCTGCCCCTTTCCCCCACAGATCAGCCCCAATTCCTGCCCCTTTCCCCCACAGATCAGCCCCAATTCCTGCCCCTTTCCCCCACAGATCAGCCCCAATTCCTGCCCCTTTCCCCCACAGATCAGCCCCAATTCCTGCCCCTTTCCCCCACAGATCAGCCCCAATTCCTGCCCCTTTCCCCCACAGATCAGCCCCAATTCCTGCCCCTTTCCCCCACAGATCAGCCCCAATTCCTGCCCCTTTCCCCCACAGATCAGCCCCAATTCCTGCCCCTTTCCCCCACAGATCAGCCCCAATTCCTGCCCCTTTCCCCCACAGATCAGCCCCAATTCCTGCCCCTTTCCCCCACAGATCAGCCCCAATTCCTGCCCCTTTCCCCCACAGATCAGCCCCAATTCCTGCCCCTTTCCCCCACAGATCAGCCCCAATTCCTGCCCCTTTCCCCCACAGATCAGCCCCAATTCCTGCCCCTTTCCCCCACAGATCAGCCCCAATTCCTGCCCCTTTCCCCCACAGATCAGCCCCAATTCCTGCCCCTTTCCCCCACAGATCAGCCCCAATTCCTGCACCTTCACCCCTCAGATCAGACCCAATTCCTGCACCTTCAGATCTCAAACCAGCCACAGCTGGAGTGTTGAGTTTGCCTACCCCTGCTATATGCCACGGATAGCCAAACTTCGTCCCTCCAGCGGTGCTGAAACTACACATCCCAATGGGCACTGCAAGACACTGACAGCCACAGGCATGACTTCCAAATGCCAACACATGATGAGATTAGTAGTTTTGCCACAGCTGAAGGGCCAAAGTTTAGCTACCCCTGTTACATGCAGTAATTTTTCCACGGGGTGTTTTTTTTTTTTTTCTTTCTGGGGGGGGTTTTGTGAATTTTTATTTTCGATTATCTTCAGTTGACAAACATTTTATGGTACGGGTCAGATTTGTTTATCGCATTTGATATTCTTTCTCGTGTGTTTTGGTGGGGGATTTGTTTTTTTATTATACAAGTAAAATTCAATTCATAAAAGTTCTGAGTTTGTGTTTGCTGCCTAAAATGTCGCTATCTCCTGTCGGGTATTTAAATTGATTGGTTTCTATAAAGAATTAATTCAAGTTGATGATAAAATATTACATAAGGGAATAAAAGATACAATAATGTTTACAGTTGGCACATTGTAGCTAAATAACTACGAGACTTGCTACAAGATACACCCAGGACTAAATTACTGTAAAGTACATTATGAAGGGCTCCTTAAGGCCCCAATCACACCAGGGCGAATGCATTTCAGAGTGGATTTAAAAGGGCGTTGGTTTTTGGGCGTTTTAAATCGCGTTCCCGCACTAAAACACAATTAAAAACGCCCCCAAAACACGCTGTTCTGCGCCTTTCCATTGCAATCTTTATGGAAAATGCGCTGATTACCGTGAAAAAATAGCTCAGGGAGCATTTTGGGCGGCAGGCAGTTCGGATCGCACAGAACCGCGTGATCGCATGAACGATCCCCATAGGAATGTATGGGATTGTTCATGTCGACAGTTCAGCGTGGACAAATCTGAACTGCCTTGGTGTGAACGGGGCTTCACACGGGCGCGCACAGACCTGCTCCCAGGATAGTCAGGTGCTGCGTGCTGGGCACACACCTTACAACCATCGCAAGAATTTTGTCTTGCGAGGGTTGTAAGGTAATTAAAAAAACGTACGATCTGCCCATCTTGGACAGGCAGATCGTACTTGCGATAATCGCAAGCCTGCCCTGCTGACGGGCGGGCTTCCAATGACCGCAATGCCGAACGGGCAGTGTGCGCTTGTGCACACCGGCCAGTGTGGCATTTATCTTACGAACATGCCACACACCCGCCGACAATCGTACGATTCTCGGCGGGTTTTCGAACATGTTCCTAAGATAAAAGTCGTGCGACTTTACAGTAGTAGAGGTCGCACGCCTTCCACACACCTTGCGATAATCGTACGATCGCGGGATTTCCCATACAATTATCGCAAGGTGTGGGCACCTTAATTGTGTGCAGGCTCTTGTACCTCCCTGTGGAAGGACCCGGCTGCACGCGGCTACAAACTGACCTGAACCCGCACATCCGTGGTGGTCCAGGTGCCCACACATGGGCGCACTGTCTATGTCCAAGTGTGCGGACCCGGGCCTGCACAATTACACAAAGCATTTGTCCCTCCAAGGAGCATGGATGTGCGCGCTGTATGGATGTGAACGCTTTATAGATGTGCACGCTGTATGGATGTGCACGCTGTATGGATGTGCACGCTGTATGGATGTGCACGCTGTATGGATGTGCACGCTGTATGGATGTGCACGCTGTATGGATGTGCACGCCGTATGGATGTTTACACCGATCTGATTGGACAGCACAGAACCAGCTTCTCTGCAGCGGTCTAAGGTCCCCGAGTCATCACGTCCAATACACATTGTATAGGATATGAGGATGCTGAGGGACGTAACATTGCTGCAGGGGAGGAGAGACGCTGGAAGAAGCGGTCTAAGAGCAAGCCGGCTCAGAGGATCAGGTGAGTATGTCTTTGTTATTTTTGAATCTAGACCTAATTCTTGCAGTGCAGGAGTAGCCCCACTGAAAGGGTGAAGAATAACTTTCCCCGGAGTTCTGCTTTACTATCTCTATGCTGCAGAATGAATTGAAACACATTGAACTCAGCAGCTGAGTCCCTCTGACCACTCTGCGTCCTATGCAGTTTCATCAATTAAAGAGAACCAGTCACATGCAGAAGGGATGCACATTCTCTTTAAAGGAAACCTCTCTGCCGTCCTAAATGGCAGCTGCATGGCTGTCATGCTCATCCTCTGGCCTGATGCTTTTTGAGTCGCTGGCCACCGCCCTCTGCCTCTAACTGCCGCACACTTTTTCCAGGTCTGTGACCCAGAGTATTGCAATATATTTAAAACCGTAATAGCCAAGCAACTGACATTTTCAGAAGGATAGCAATGGCAGCTCCCGGACCTTTTTCATGATGGGGTCCCCTTAATTGCTCAGCGTGTGATTGGACATTTCAAATGAACACATCAGTCAATCAGCCAATCAATTTCCTCTTAACCCCTTACTGCCGGTGGGAGCCAGAGGCTTTTCCTGGGCTTGCTGTGGTTGGCTGTCGCAGTGGTCACATGATCAGCAGCCCGTTCTACTGGCTCTATCCCATTCACAGGAGCTGGCAGTGCGGTTACATGCAAATAAGCGTGCTCCGGGCAAGGAACAGTGACGCACCCCGTGTGCATATATGTGTTAGCCCACCGCCATGCCGCCATATATATGTACACGGCCAGTGGGAAGGGGTTACAGGAAAGGGATAAATATACAATAGCAGCCATTGCTAACCTTCTGAAAAATACCAATTGCCTGGCTGTCTCTGAACTTAATCCTTTCACTGACCCAGAAAATGCATGCAGCGAGTGAAGTCGGAATGCAGTCAGAACCACTTACCTGCATGCATGCCTCCGGATCATTATCCCAGAAAGTACCGAAGCTGCCGGACCACCATGACAGCAAGTTGGTAAAGTCAGCAATGGCTGAGAAGCTTCTTACACATATGCAGCCGTGTCCGGTGTATGGAGCCATCACAAAAACTCACTGAAACTGCTGATTCCCCCACCACCACCACGCTTCAATCATAACTGCACACCGCACATACGTTTGTCCCAAGGGCATATTTATGAAGCAGTGAATGCTACTTTCAAACATTCGCTGGTGGTGAATCAATCACTGTCATTTAAAAACCCCACATACCATTGACTTGCAGTGGATGCTAAGTGAACTTAAAAAATCCCATTCACCGGCAGTGAATGCTTAGTGAATTGCCGGTAAATGAATTGATGTCATTGTAAAACCCTGCACACCATTGATCTGCAGTCTATGCTTGGCGAGCCGACGGTGAATCAATCACTGTCATTTAAAAATCAAATACACCATTCACCTGTGGTGAATGCTTGATGAACTGATGGTGAATCAATCACTATCGTTACAAACCTCATACACCATTCAGCTGTTGTGAATGCTCGGTGAACCAGTAGTGAATCAATTGCTGTCATTTAAAAATCTGTGTCCCCTGCAGTGTATGCTCGCTGAACTGGTGGTGAATCAATCACTGTCAGTTAAAAATCCCATTTACTATTCACCTGCAGCAAATACTTGGTGAACTGGCGGTGAATCAATCACCGCCATTTTAAAACCCTATACACCATTCAGCTCCAACGAATGCTCGGGGGACCAATCACTGTCTTTTAAAAACCCCATACACCATTCACCTGCAGCGAATGCTTGGTGAACTGGTGGCGAATCCATCACTATCATTTAAAAACCCCGCACACCGTGCACCTGCAGCGAATGCTTGGTGAACTGGCGGTGAATCAATCGCCGTCATTTCAAAACCCCGTACGCCATGCACCTGCAGTGAATGCTCGGTGAATGTCAGATCCATTGCTTTATAAACCTGCCCCCGAGGCTACAACAGTTGATCGGTCACACTTTGCCGCGCACCTTGACCACACGTTCACGCAAAACAGGAAAGTGCGTGTTGCGCTTGCAGCATCATTACTTGTTAATGACACCCTAAACGCGGCAGACAAAACGCACGTCTTTGCACTCACGTTGACGTGCGACAAAATCGCGCTCGTAAGACGCGTGAAGCTCACAGCTGACGCTGCTGCACGAGCTCCTGTGTCACATGAAGAGCATCCCATTGCAATGAATGATCAGGGGATGTCTGTGAAGGTTCTCATTCATCCAGGTCATGGGATAAAAAATAAGTCAAGGCAACTGGACCTGCTGTATTTTTCTTGAACAAGGGATGATAGAAGAGCACAGACAGTCCTCGTTGCAGGCAGGACTGATGATGAGTGCCCCCCTCTTACCTGTGCACAGGGCAGACAGCAGGAAGAGACAAGCCGACTCCACGAACATCTTTGATGGCCCGCCGGCAGCCTCTCCCCCCCTTATATATGTGTGTCGCTCACGTCACCGGCAGAATGTGCTGACTTTCTTCCCGCTTGTCACACGAGGCAGCTGAGAAGTGACACTCTCCGCCGGAGCGCTCATCAACTGGAAAATACACATCTGGTTCTCTCACACACGCGTCGCGCAGCCGCTCTGACTGTCTCTGCCACTGGAAAATGTGAGAAAGATGTTTACTAGATAGAGACGAGGACATCACCCACCCACCTACCCTCCAGCAGGGGGACTACAACTCCCAGCGGATCCCTGGGGGGACCCATTCTATAAATATATCATTAAAAAAGTCATATATTGCAGCTCACCGGTCCTTAGATGCGGCGGCTCATTTTCACCCGATCAATAGCGCACTTCCTGTCTTCGTCTCCGTTCAAATCGGGGGGGCATCGTGATCGCCCGTCAAACGTGTGCAAACGTGCGCGCTTCGACGCACGTTCACGGTACGTGCACAAAACGCAGAATGTGTTTGTATTGCCATTATTAGGTACTAGCACCCCAAACGCTGCCGAGCAAAAGCGTTTTTCCCCCCCCGCGCGTCTGCACGCAACACGTTTGCAACGTGTACTTCTTTTCCGCGGTCGGCGAGCGTCCAGGGACCAAGTGGGGATCAACGGAGACGTGCGCCAAACATGGGAAACAGAGTCCTGCGGACGCTCAGGAATGCACGTTTCCGCGACGCACTTGCCCACTGTGAATAGAGCCTTAGCGCTCTTATGCACACAGGCGTTAAAAAAAAAAATCGCAAGGTGCTACGTGAAAAATGCGTGCAAGTGCTTCAAGCTGGAAAACGCCAGGAAACAAAAAATTGCATTTAAATATATTCCTTAATAGCCACAAAGGATGTAAATCCACTCTCTGTGTGCACCAAATGCTTTTACAAACACAGGTATGACCTTGTAAAAGCATCACTGTGCTGTACATAGCCTGTGCAGAGAGCAGAGCTGTGGGAGGGGAACAACAGGCTCCACCCACTATAAGAAACTACAGGAGAGGGCGGAGACAAGACCAGTCACCCTGCACAAGGAGAGAGCAGCAGTGACCGGGCTTTATTACAGGAGGGGGCGGAGACAAGACCAGTCACCCTGCACAAGGGGAGAGAGCACCAGTGACCGGTCTTTATTACGGGAGGAGGGGGAGACAAGACCAGTCACCCTGCAGAAGGAGAGCAGCAGTGACCAGTCTTTATTACAGGAGGGGACGGCAACCTTTGTTGAACATATGTAACAGGGTAGGCAACCTTGGCAGGGCAGCTGTGATGAAACAACAAATCCCATCATGCCTCTGAGGAGTCATACCTGTGGCTCGCAGTCTTGCAATGCCTCATGGGACTTGTAAATCCACAACAGCCAGAGTGCTGAGTTTGCCTATCCCTGGGATGTAACAAAACACTTTTAATGGTAGATTGAACAGACTAAAAGGAGTAAACAGTTTACATTGATTTTAAAGTTTTAATGGGCTGGGCAAATGTTAAATGCCAGGTTGGTAGAGACCCCTCCGAATGATGGAGTCCGGGTGTCTCTATTGAACATTTTAGACAATCGTGCTCTTCCAACCTTGAGGTAACAGTTCGCTGAAGGCACTTTTCTATTCCACCATGACTGTGCCCCTGTGCAGCTCCATAAAAGACATGGTTTGATGAGTTGGGTGTGGAGGAAGTCAAGTGGTCCGCACAGAGCCCCGATCTCAACCCAACTGAACACCTTTGGGATGAATTGGAATTCAAATTATGAGTCATGTCTTCTCAACCAACATTATTACATGACCATCACAACTACATGTATGGTCAGTATGTGGACAACCCTCCAAAGTATTAGATAGATAGATAGATAGATAGATAGATAGATAGATAGATAGATAGATAGATAGATAGATAGATTTTATTTGTCACATACACAATCGTACAAGTATGATATGCAGTGAAATGCTTACACGACTGCAGAGCAGTCGTGACGGCAGCCGACTACACCGGCGCCATCTTTGTAGAGCAGTACGGTGACAAGACGCGGATGTAGAGAGCCTGCAGCTTCTCCTAAAGCTCCGGGTGTCGCCTCTGAACGGCAGCGTGATACAAGTGCAGGAGCGCTGTACAATCTTAACCGCCATTAATCCCCAACGGAGAACCTGACTGTGCCAGTTGGTAGACGAGAAGATCGTTATGGGCCTCCGCATAATCCCCCATCTTGTCCTCGACGTGGACGACTCCGTCTCCCAGGGCGTCAACATCCCTTCTCAGCAGCAAAAAGCACATCTCTATGCAGGGAGCACCCAAGAGACACAAGCACGTCCCCTAGGGTAGTGTCCAGCAGGGGGTGATCAGCAGTGGGACAATCCTCAATGGTGCTATTCATCTCCTCACACACATGCACAGTAGGGCCAGACCGCTCGTCCCCCTCCCCAGGCCGTATCTGCGCTCCCCCAGAGTCCAGTCTGGGCGTGGATTTTGCCGGGTTGGCGGTCACCTGGCTCCCACCTCCTTTCGGCTCCCGCTCGTTACGGCTGTCGGAGAGTTGCAGAGAGGACAGGGTGCTGGACGAGCCGGCGCCATCTTGAGTCCGCGGCGAGCCCGTCGAGCGGAAAAATTCAGTAAGTTTCCGAGGGCCTATATTCAGGTGTCTCCAGTAAAGGGTGCTATGAAAGCAGACCTTTGCACTCAAAAATCTAATTCTACCAATGCATCTCTCTATGTATGATGATTAATAATAACAGACATGTCAGGTGTAAAATGCTGGGATTATGAAACACTGATACTTGCGGAGCATTCACTTCCAGAAAGTCCTGGAGCAAAAGACAAAAAGAATAGGCGAAAGGACGGCATGACAGGGTGGGCAGGCAATCAGGGAGTAAGGGGTTAAGGTTAGTAAAGTTGGGTGGGGTGATGGTCACTTACCATCGATTGGCCGGGTCAAGTCATCCGGGAGGAGCATCTGGGGTGGTCTGAGGGGGCGGAGGGGGATCCAGTCAGTCTGGAGCTGGCACACGGTTAGTACTATTCCCGCCCTCCCTCCCTTGTTTAAAGTTTGTTCTTTTCCTATTTTATTACTGTTTTGTCGTGTTCCCTTTGTATGTGTTGCCTAGGTCCTGTGAAGGCTGGTGTCGGTACGTGGGAATACGGTTGGACTCGTCTGTGGTGCGTAGTCCTGGTGGTTCTCTGGCGGGTTCAGCAGAGAGAGGTCGAAGAACTATGTGTAGGTAGGTCTCTGCTGTTACTTCCTAGGTTGTCCCTGAGTCGGTGTGTTGCGGCTAGGGGCCAGTGGTTTTCAGGGGTAAGCAGAGATCTACTGTAGCTGAGTAAGTGGTGCCTTCACAGACCTCAGGCCAAATTACGTATAGGGATACAGTTGTGGTATATTGTCATATGTCATGTTTTAAGTGACAATAATACTGTATGAGATTTTGTAATAAACGGCTGATACAGCCATTTTATATCCAATCCTGTTTGGTCTTTTATTTGGGGAAATGGGAAGTTGAGAAGGGGTCAGATGCTGTAATCAGCTGTTCATGGTTGGGAAAAGATGACTATGCCTTACCCTGTCATGATTTGAAAGGGCAAAACTAATTCAGTTTGCCAAAACAATGCACACTGGGATTGCCTTGTCATCAGCAGAGCATTGCTGGGAAATCTCATCGTTAATCTCAGGAGGTCTCAGGAAAAGGCATTTTCCTCCCCTGAGATGATGTTCATTGTCACATGTTCTAGTCACATGCCTAGTCACATGTGCCAGAAAGCCAGGAAGTAAAAGGAGAGGTAGTAATCTGTCCTTAGTTAAAGGAGAACTATGAGGTGAGTGACTGATTTTCCCTCAACCTCATAGTTCGAGTCGACCTGTGACAATGAAACTGTCACACGTCGGCTCAATAGATAGGGAAGTGAGCGAACACATACCGTCGCTCGCTCACTTCTCGATCATGTCCCTGCAGAGAGTTGTGACTGTCACTCACGGCTCCCTGCAGAGATCCCCCCCCTGCTCCTCCAGCACTGACTGGCAGAACGGACGGAGGAAGGGGCGGGTACAGCTGGCTCCCGTCGCCCAAAGCTCACTATACCGCTATGCTGAGACGCCGCAGCCGGGACGGATCCCGACATTACTGTTGAGATCCACCCAGCTGCGTGATTGACAGCTGGCTCTGCCTATCTAGAGGCAGCTGTACCTGCATGCGCTATACTGAGCTTTGGGTCACGGGAGACGTTATTTTATGTCCTCCCGTGACCCTTAAAGAGAACTATGGGGAAAACACTGACTCCATAGTTCTCCTTTAACATGGACAACGTCAGAAGACTGGGTAAGAAAAGAGAAATAAGGAATGCAAAGAATACAAAGCCGGCAATTATCTAGAAGTGTGTGTTTGTAGATTGTAATCACTAAACATTTCTAAAGGTGTGTTTGTTGTTATTTTTAAAAAATGGGTGACGGTCCGCTTTAATAGTACAGCATTCAAAGACATTTTAAACAATTGCGCACTTCCAAGCTTATGGAAACAGTTTGGTGAAGGCCCTTTTCTGTCCCAGCATGACTGTCCCACTGCGTACAAAGCCAGCTCCATAAAGACATGGTTTGATGAGTTTGGTGTTGAGGAACTCAAGTGGCCCACACAACGCCCTGACCTCAATACTACTGAACACCTTTGGGATGAACTGGAACGAAGACTGTGAGCCAGATATTCTCATCCAACCTGACCTCACAGAAGCTCTTTTGGCTAATGGGCACAAATTCCACCCAGACACACTACAAAATCTCATGGAAACCTTTCCCAGAAGAGAGGACGCTGTGAAGTTAGCTGCCAACTCAAAATGAATGCCCATGGTTTTATAATAGGAAATCCATTGTGTTTATAAAGGTGTGATGGTACCTTGGAGCTCGGTGTTCATAGTTCTCTTACATTCATCATAACATAAAAATATAGAACAATATAAAATATTGATAAACTCTTAACATGGACATTGGAACCATCTATTATCACTTGTGTGCAGAGGTTGCCCAACCAGGGTCTCCAGGAGATATAAGGAACCAATGTCCTTTGGTTCCCCTGCATTTGCAATACAAAGGGCTTTGAAGGAGAACTATGAGGCGAGTGAAAATCACTCATCCTCATAGTTCTAGCCGACCTGTGACAATGAGACTGTCACAGGTCGGCTCAATAGACCGGGAAGTGAGCGAACACATAACGTCACTCGCTCACTTCTCGATCCTGTCCCTGCAGAGAGCCGTGACTGTCACTCACGGCTCCCTGCAGGAATTCCCCCCTCCCCTGTCCGATCCTCCAGCGCTGACTGGGGGAACGGACGGGGGAGGGGGCAGGTACAGCTGCCTCTAGATAGGCAGAGCCAGCTGTCAATCACGCAGCTGGGTGGATCTCAACAGTAATGTCGGGATCCGTCCCGGCTGCGGCGTCTCAGCATAGCGGTATAGTGAGCTTTGGGCGACGGGAGGACTCTAGTTTGTGTCCTCCCATTACCCTTAGGAGAACTATGGGGAAAAGCCCTGACCCCATAGTTCTCCTTTAAAGGAAACCTCAGAGATACTTGAAGGCTGCCGTTGTTGGCTTCCTATAAAAGGCTTGTTCTTGACTGTCTTTCACATCAATACTTTGAGTCGCTGACCTGTAACAACACGCAGCACAATGTGCAGTGGACATTCATGGTCTACATGTACCTGTATCTGAATAAAAGAAATTAGAAAAAAATTGCCCTGTTACACCTGCTGAGGCAGCTTCAGGATGCTCTGGCATCTCACCTTCTTCCTAAAGTGGACGTTGCTAGCCGCCTAGCTGTCTTTGGCTTCAATACCAAGCCAAAAGACAGCCTGACCCTGAACATGCCGATTGTTAGAGTGACATCAGGACCCGGTGTGCACACTTGTTCCGAACTGGTGACTCAGAAAGTACTGAAATTCACATATCTGAAAACTTCAACCAGCCTCCGTGTTCACACTGAGTGAATCAATGAAACATAATGGTGTGGGATGTGAGCCTGAGGAATTTCCCAGAATCCCACAGTCCACTTATCCACTCATCGCTACCATGCTTCTCTATTATAACCAGTCATTGAAGACTGAAAATTCACCAACATTTATATAATAATATATAATAGTAATAATAATAATGGTAATAATAATAATAACAATAAGGGTAATAATATTTAATAATAATAATTATTATAATAATAACAATAATGGTAATAATAATAATATTTACAAAGTTTTTCCCCCACTTTTTGTTTAGCTTTATATCTGAACTTTAGCGTTGAAAAAAAAATTCTTGCAGTCAGGGTACAGTCTCAGTATGCGCAGCTCAGTGTACATTTTCAGCATGAGCAGGAGTTATGTCATCCCGGGACAGCTAATTAAGATGGTTGACATTGAACACACAAGGAGACCAGGCAAAGATGTCAGCTGTGGTGAGAGAGATTACGCAACATCGCTGGAGGGGAGGTAAGTATAACAGACTTTAATTCGGCTTTAACGCCCCTATTTATTATGGGGGAGGGGCCCTGATTTATTAAGCAGACTTTGCTTTTTCTAATGCATGAGCCACTTTAAAGGTGCAATAGGCTTTAGATGGCTCCTGATGGCTACAGAACATCCTTTCAATAATTCTGGACCCTTTCCTCTGCCACAAAATAAAATATTTCTATATATTTTTAGTTTTTTTTTTTACTGTGTAAACTACTAAACTTGGCATCAATCCACCATGTATTGGAGATAAACTAAGGCAGACATGTTTGAAGTCCAGCCGTGGCTCACTCCATAGATACAGCAGAGGTCTGAATGTAGACACAAAGGGACAGGAAGTGTTTTACTGGCAGGAGCACAAGGTGAAAAAAGGGGAAGAAAGCCTGAATATGAAAAACAAATGCAGCTGCTGCATCTGAGGACTGGTAGGCTGCAATATATTACATGCACAAGGCACACAAAAAATTAGAAAGGTCACAAACAAAAATGAAACAAGTTAAAGGAGAACTATGGGGTCAGTGTTACTGTTTTCCCTCATAGTTCTCTTAAGGGTCACGGGAGGACATAAACTAGTGTCCTCCCGTGACCCAAAGCTCAGTATATAGCGAGCTACAGCTCACAGTATACTGAGACCGCCGCAGCCGGGACAGATCCTGACATTACTGTCGATCCACCCAGCTGCATGAGTGACAGCTGGCTCTGCCTATCCAGAAGCAGAGCCTGCTGTGCCCACCCCATCCCCTGTCCGTTCCGCCAGTCAGGGCTGGAGGATCGGACAGGGGAGGGGGGAATCCCTGCAGGGAGCTGTGAGTGACAGTCACGGCTCTCTGCAGGGAGATGATGGTGAAGTGAGCGGGTGACGGTATGTGTTCGCTCACTTCCCGATCTATTGAGCCGACCTGTGACCGTTTAATTGTTACACGTCGGCTCAAACTATGAGGCTGAGTGATTTTCACTCACCTCATAGTTCTCCTTTAAACTACCCTAATTACGCTCATCAAAAACACACCTTCTGAACAAAACAAACTATTAAAAATAACTTATTTAAAAAAAACTATATTAAAAAAAATTTAAAAATTATATAAATTAGGAAAAATATATTAAATAAAATAAACTATATAAAATAATTTTTTTTTGTCATTCTAATTTTTAAATTTTTATAGCAAGAGTCTAAAGTCGCTACTTTAAAACGGCAGCAAAATCAACAGAACGTGAAAAAGAAAAGCCAAAAAGCGACTCTCGGCCGGACGAAAATGCTGAACAAGCTTTTCTGCACCAGTCGGTCGGAAAATAGTCAAACTTCGGAGAATAAAATTGAGAAAATGCTACTTTATAAATAGGTCCCGAGGTGCACTAAATGAGGATATATCAAATAAAAAGAACATTTCAAAGGAACATATTTATCAGCTTCTACAGAATCACCTCTGTGGTGATTGCGGTTTTTTGTGTTGTATAGCGAAAACTGACGGCAATGTGTTGTTTTTTTTCATGCCTCACTCGAGCGGCGGCATCTGTGCGTTCTAATCTTAAAGAGGTCATCTCGTCCCCACGTGAAACCACAGCTCTGTCTGTAGAACAAAGATTTGACTAGATTACTGTAAGCTTTTAGAGAAGGAACTACAAAGCTGCTAGTCTGAATATAACTTCCAGGGACAGTTCACGGCTGTGCAGGTGTGCAAAGAATTCAAAAGTCAGTCAACCCATCAATGATATTCTGGTTATCGGTGGGCTGGGGCAGACCCTGGTTTTATCTTTGTCTTGGATAGTCCAACAGTGGGGTCTTCCTGCCATCAATACCAGCTCTGCACCTGTCCACCTAGGAGTTTTGGGTGTTCCTGCCCTCCTTTGTGTGTTCCATCTACTCAGTGCCGGTGCAATAAAGCTGCATTTATTGCCATTACTGTTTAAAGACCAGTGACTTTCCTACTATATATATCTACTCAGTGCCGGTGCAATAAAGCTGCATTTATTGCCATTACTGTTTAAAGACCAGTGACTTTCCTACTATATATATCTACTCAGTGCCGGTGCAATAAAGCTGCATTTATTGCCATTACTCAGATTATCTAAAATATTCCCAACCACATCCCCCTTGTGTTGGTGGGAGTGCGGCCATGTAGGTAATTTGTATCATATATTTTGGTAATAGTAATAGTCTAAAGGTATTTTGGTGTTCTATTTCGGATATAATATCCACATTTACAGGAATAGATTCTTTGCTATCACCTGAAATGGCACTCTTGAGTGTCTCTGTTGACAAATATCCTCCCAAGTATAGATCAGTAATTAGGGATGCACCGATACCGCTTTTTTAAGACCGAGTACGAGTACCGATACTTTTGATCAAGTACTCGCAGATACCAATTACCAATACTTTTTCTTAAATGGACAGGTCACATTTTTTCTAAAGCAATACAAACTAATGCTTTAAGGTCACTTTCTTAATATTTATGCATTTATTATTCTTAGCTAGGACTCTCATAGCCCGTAACTGGAAATCCCCCATAACTCCGACCATAACAGAAATCATACATAGAGTGTCTTCTAATTGCCAATATGAACGAATACTAGCATATAGATTGAATTCTGAGAACCTATTTCATAAGAGGTGGGATTCTTGGATCCAGCTTCAAAGTAGAGTTACTTGAAGAGAGAGTAGTTTGCATGTAGTTTGCCTTTATTAAGTTCCGAGATGTGCCATCATTATATTGAATGCACATTCATAGCTCCTCACCCATGTCCTTTCTATCCCCTACCCTCCCCTCTATGTCAGTCCCGTCCTTCCCCGACCATATTTCCTGCCCATTCCCTTTACTATTCTTCTAGGTTCCCTATAGGATATTAATATTATTATAAGAGTTATTCTATTGTTGTATATGTTGAACAACATGTATACTTCCAAAGTGGGGTTCTCATAAGGAGGTTTAATTAATGCTACAGTATAGGGAGGCCATTTTGGTCTTTCTGTATGTATTCGCAAATGTAGTCAACATTGTATGTATTGCAGATATTTTGTTTTCTTTTTCCTTTCAAAAAAACAATAAAAATCTAAAGTCTGAAATAGCCAATAGCAGACTGTCTATTGAATCACCAGCAACTGAGCAGAGGAGCGGACCCAAGAGAGAAAGTTGTCTCTTAGTATCGCTCCTCTGCTCAGTGGGCGGGTGCAATAGCCAGCCTGCTATTGGCTTTTGCAATTTGAAATAGAGGGGGGGGGCGCACACCGTTGGAGGGTGAGGGGTCGAGGCTGCGCCCTAGGTGGTTGCCTAGTGGCAGCACCGGCCCTGCATCTACTCCATAATATAAATAGAACATAGAACCTCTTATAAATGGCACAGCAGGTGGGCAGACCCAGGAACTCAGTACAAAGATCTCACCAATAGAGTCCCTAAAAGATGAAAGTTTAAGGATGACCCTGAAGTGTCTCGACTCCCTCGAATCACCAGCCTAATCGTACAAGAAACATATTCTTTTTTTTTTTTAAACAGCTTTACCACCCTTCCTAAGTTGTCCCTAAAGGTCAAACTTCAAGTATAACAAATACAATCTCAGAAATGTATTAAGGGTAGCAAGTACCCAAGGTGTCATTTTGGAAGATTCTTCAAACTACCCCTTTGAAGATCAGAGGTTATTAAAATTGTGCTTATACTGCTACAATATGCATATGAAAGTTCCATTGATTATCTAGATGAAGGTAAGGATCTGTAGAGCCAATTTTGGGTGATTATGGATGTTTAGAGGGTGGTCATGGATGTTTAAAACCACCCAAGGGGTCATCTTGGAAGATTCTTGGAAGAGGAAAAGGCAAACTACCCCTTTGAAGATCAGGGGGAATAAAAATAGTGCTTATACAGCTGAAATATGCAAAATAAGTTTCATTGAGGAACCCAGATGAGGGTTAGGATCTGTAGAGGCTAGTTAAGGTGGTGGTGGTGCATGCTTATGGCCACCCAAGGTGTCATCTTGGAAGATTCCTGCAAGAGGCAAAGGTAAACTACCCCTTTGAAGTTCAGAGGCTATAATGATTGTGCTTATACAGCTGAAATATGGAAAACATGAAACCTCCATTGAGGACTTCAGATATTGGTTAGGATTTGTAGAGGCTAGTTATGGAGGCGATAGATGCATCTACCGTGTTTCCCCGAAAATAAGACGCTGTCTTATATTTTTTTGGGCTCAAAAAAACACACTAAGTCTTATTTTTGGGGTAGGTCTTATTTATTTATTTTTTTATGCACAACACTTCAATCCACACTTATTCATGTACAACAGTCTACATGTATTCATGTACAAAAATATGGTGATCAGGGCAATCAGGGGTGCCGTACCTTTCTAAGAACAATTTGCTAACCAATTGCTGGACAGAATAAGTGAAGCGCACTTCCACTATCGATTCCTCACAGGCGGAGTGCATTTGGTATCACTCCGCCTGTGACAGGAGCCGGCGCTATAGAGGAGGCATCAGCTCATGTGGCTCTGCTTCCTCTAGCGCTGGCTTCGTTGGGATCGCTGATTCTCTCCTGCCTCTTCCGCAGCTCTTCAAGTTCCCCCCTTAAGCCACCACCGGCACTGGGAATGGTCACAACTAGGTCTTATTTTTGGGGTAGGTCTTAACTTGTAATGTCTTCTTATATTTTAGCACTTCCCAAAAATATTACTAGGTCTTATTTTTGGGGTAGGTCTTATTTTCGGGGAAACAGGGTAGCCACCCAAGGTGTCATCTTAGAAGATTTCTGAAAGAGGAAAAGTCAAACTACCCATTTGAAGATCAGGGGATATACAAATTGTGCTTATACAGCTGACACATGCAAAGCATGAAAGTTTAATTGAGGATCCCAGGTGAGGGTTAGGATATGTACAGGCTAGATTGGGTGGTGATGGATGTTTATAACCACCCAATGTCTCATCTTGGGAGATTCCTGGAAGAGGCAAATGCAAGGTACCCCTTGGAGGATTAGAGGCTATCCAAATTGTGCTTATACAGCTGAGCAAAATATGAAAGTTCCATTAAGGATTCCAGATGAGGGTTATGATCGGTATAGGCTAGCTAAGGTGGTAGTGGTGGATGCTTATAGGCACCCAAGGCATCGTCTTGAAAGATTCCTGGAAGAGGCAGAGGCAAACTACCCCTACAACTGAAATATGCAAAATAAAAAAGCTCCATTGAGGATTCAAGATGAGGGTTAGGATTTGTAGAGGCTAGTTATGGTGGCGGTAGATGCTTATAGCCACCCAAGGTGTCATGTTGGAAAATTCCAGGAAGAGGCAAAGGTAAAGTACCCCTATGAAGATTAGAGGCTATAAAGATTGTGCTTATACAACTGAGATATGCAAAATATCAAAGTTCAATTGAGGATTCCAGATGAGGTTTAGGATCTGTAGAGGCTAGTTAGGGTGGTGGTGGAGGTGGATGCTTAAAGGCACTCAAGGCATCATCTTAGAAGATTCCTAGAAGAGGCAAAATCAAACTGCTCTGTTAAAGATCAGAGGCTATAAAATTGTGCTTATACAGTTAAAATATGCCAGATAAGAAAGTCCCATTGAGGATCTTAGATGAGGGTTAGGATCTGTAAAGGCTCGTTAGGACAGTGTTGGATGTTTAGAGCCACCAGCAGGATCTGAAAGCAGTGACGTCACAAGGGGGGTGCGGGGTGCGCACCCGGGTGCCACCATTGGAAGGGTGACACCAAAATGACTCACAGTCATTTTGGTGCCACCCCCCTCTGAAAAGTCGGGCGCTTGGTCATGGACCGAATGCCCGACAGTATCAGGAGAGAGGAGGGGACCCGGCGGCATACCTTATCCAGCCGGGTGACTGTCCCCTCCTCTCTCTGCCAGCGTCCATCACCAAGATGGCCGCCGGCAGGTATCAGCATACTGACACGCGCATGCGCAGTGACGTCTCGGCGGGGTGACACTCGGTTACCGCTCCGGGTGTCACCCAGCCTTCAAATACTCGGAATCGGCACCAATACCGATACTAGTATCGGTATCGGTGCATCCCTAATAATTATGCATTTATTATTCTTAGCTAGGACTCTCATAGCCCGTAACTGGAAATCCCCCATAACTCCGACCATAACAGAAATCATACATAGAGTGTCTTCTAATTGCCAATATGAACGAATACTAGCATATAGCTTGAATTCTGAGAACCTATTTCATAAGAGGTGGGATTCTTGGATCCAGTTTCAAAATAGAGTTACTTGAAGAGAGAGTAATTTGCATGTAGTTTGCCTTTATTAAGTTCCGAGATGTGCCATCATTATATTGAATGCACATTCATAGCTCCTCACCTATGTCCTTTCTATCCCCTACCCTCCCCTCTATGTCAGTCCCATCCTTCCCCGACCATATTTCCTGCCCATTCCCTTTACTATTCTTCTAGGTTCCCTATAGGATATTAATATTATTATAAGAGTTATTCTATTGTTGTATATGTTGAACAACATGTATACTTCCAAAGTGGGGTTCTCATAAGGAGGTTTAATTAATGCTACAGTATAGGGAGGCCATTTTGGTCTTTCTGTATGTATTCGCAAATGTAGTCAACATTGTATGTATTGCAGATATTTTGTTTTCTTTTTCCTTTCAAAAAAACAATAAAAATCTAAAGTCTGAAATAGCCAATAGCAGACTGTCTATTGAATCACCAGCAACTGAGCAGAGGAGCGGACCCAAGAGAGAAAGTTGTCTCTTAGTATCGCTCCTCTGCTCAGTGGGCGGGTGCAATAGCCAGCCTGCTATTGGCTTTTGCAATTTGAAATAGAGGGGGGGGGCGCACACCGTTGGAGGGTGAGGGGTCGAGGCTGCGCCCTAGGTGGTTGCCTAGTGGCAGCACCGGCCCTGCATCTACTCCATAATATAAATAGAACATAGAACCTCTTATAAATGGCACAGCAGGTGGGCAGACCCAGGAACTCAGTACAAAGATCTCACCAATAGAGTCCCTAAAAGATGAAAGTTTAAGGATGACCCTGAAGTGTCTCGACTCCCTCGAATCACCAGCCTAATCGTACAAGAAACATATTCTTTTTTTTTTTTAAACAGCTTTACCACCCTTCCTAAGTTGTCCCTAAAGGTCAAACTTCAAGTATAACAAATACAATCTCAGAAATGTATTAAGGGTAGCAAGTACCCAAGGTGTCATTTTGGAAGATTCTTCAAACTACCCCTTTGAAGATCAGAGGTTATTAAAATTGTGCTTATACTGCTACAATATGCATATGAAAGTTCCATTGATTATCTAGATGAAGGTAAGGATCTGTAGAGCCAATTTTGGGTGATTATGGATGTTTAGAGGGTGGTCATGGATGTTTAAAACCACCCAAGGGGTCATCTTGGAAGATTCTTGGAAGAGGAAAAGGCAAACTACCCCTTTGAAGATCAGGGGGAATAAAAATAGTGCTTATACAGCTGAAATATGCAAAATAAGTTTCATTGAGGAACCCAGATGAGGGTTAGGATCTGTAGAGGCTAGTTAAGGTGGTGGTGGTGCATGCTTATGGCCACCCAAGGTGTCATCTTGGAAGATTCCTGCAAGAGGCAAAGGTAAACTACCCCTTTGAAGTTCAGAGGCTATAATGATTGTGCTTATACAGCTGAAATATGGAAAACATGAAACCTCCATTGAGGACTTCAGATATTGGTTAGGATTTGTAGAGGCTAGTTATGGAGGCGATAGATGCATCTACCGTGTTTCCCCGAAAATAAGACGCTGTCTTATATTTTTTTGGGCTCAAAAAAACACACTAAGTCTTATTTTTGGGGTAGGTCTTATTTATTTATTTTTTTATGCACAACACTTCAATCCACACTTATTCATGTACAACAGTCTACATGTATTCATGTACAAAAATATGGTGATCAGGGCAATCAGGGGTGCCGTACCTTTCTAAGAACAATTTGCTAACCAATTGCTGGACAGAATAAGTGAAGCGCACTTCCACTATCGATTCCTCACAGGCGGAGTGCATTTGGTATCACTCCGCCTGTGACAGGAGCCGGCGCTATAGAGGAGGCATCGGCTCATGTGGCTCTGCTTCCTCTAGCGCTGGCTTCGTTGGGATCGCTGATTCTCTCCTGCCTCTTCCGCAGCTCTTCAAGTTCCCCCCTTAAGCCACCACCGGCACTGGGAATGGTCACAACTAGGTCTTATTTTCGGGGTAGGTCTTATATTTTAGCACTTCCCAAAAATATTACTAGGTCTTATTTTTGGGGTAGGTCTTATTTTCGGGGAAACAGGGTAGCCACCCAAGGTGTCATCTTAGAAGATTTCTGAAAGAGGAAAAGTCAAACTACCCATTTGAAGATCAGGGGATATACAAATTGTGCTTATACAGCTGACACATGCAAAGCATGAAAGTTTAATTGAGGATCCCAGGTGAGGGTTAGGATATGTACAGGCTAGATTGGGTGGTGATGGATGTTTATAACCACCCAATGTCTCATCTTGGGAGATTCCTGGAAGAGGCAAATGCAAGGTACCCCTTGGAGGATTAGAGGCTATCCAAATTGTGCTTATACAGCTGAGCAAAATATGAAAGTTCCATTAAGGATTCCAGATGAGGGTTATGATCGGTATAGGCTAGCTAAGGTGGTAGTGGTGGATGCTTATAGGCACCCAAGGCATCGTCTTGAAAGATTCCTGGAAGAGGCAGAGGCAAACTACCCCTACAACTGAAATATGCAAAATAAAAAAGCTCCATTGAGGATTCAAGATGAGGGTTAGGATTTGTAGAGGCTAGTTATGGTGGCGGTAGATGCTTATAGCCACCCAAGGTGTCATGTTGGAAAATTCCAGGAAGAGGCAAAGGTAAAGTACCCCTATGAAGATTAGAGGCTATAAAGATTGTGCTTATACAACTGAGATATGCAAAATATCAAAGTTCAATTGAGGATTCCAGATGAGGTTTAGGATCTGTAGAGGATAGGTAGGGGGGGGGGGGGGGTGTGGTGGAGGTGGATGCTTAAAGGCACTCAAGGCATCATCTTAGAAGATTCCTAGAAGAGGCAAAATCAAACTGCTCTGTTAAAGATCAGAGGCTATAAAATTGTGCTTATACAGTTAAAATATGCCAGATAAGAAAGTCCCATTGAGGATCTTAGATGAGGGTTAGGATCTGTAAAGGCTCGTTAGGACAGTGTTGGATGTTTAGAGCCACCAGCAGGATCTGAAAGCAGTGACGTCACAAGGGGGGTGCGGGGTGCGCACCCGGGTGCCACCATTGGAAGGGGGACACCAAAATGACTCACAGTCATTTTGGTGCCACCCCCCTCTGAAAAGTCGGGCGCTTGGTCATGGACCGAATGCCCGACAGTATCAGGAGAGAGGAGGGGACCCGGCGGCATACCTTATCCAGCCGGG
>NW_017306381.1:2257134-2257997 GCF_000935625.1 Nanorana parkeri | reverse complement strand
GTGACGTCTCGGCGGGGTGACCCTCGGTTACCGCTCCGGGTGTCACCCAGCCTCGGGACGCCCCTGTCTGAAAGCCCCCTGTGGTGTGGAGGACAGTAAAAGGAGAAGCAGCAGACTGATGAACTCATCTCTCTGTCACTCTGCCTAGAGTTCAGCTTTAACTAATGAAAATAGAGGGTTAGGCTTTACATTACATAGTTACATAGTATTTGAGGTTGAATAAAGACACATGTCCATCAAGTCCAACCTATTGTGTGTGTGTGTGTGTGTGTAAAGATCCCCGAGTCATCTCGTTTTTAGGAGTACTTGTACCCCTGTATATTACCGTTTCTCAGGAAATCGTCCAAAAGCTTCTTGAACGATTCCACACTATCTCCCATCCGAGTTCAGTAATGACTTACCCGTAGCGGCCGTGGGAATTTCAACGCCCCTGTCTGACTATGTGATGAAAGTTTGTTTGGAGGGTTTCAGTTTTTCCTTTTTCACTGCTTTTCACGCCCCCCACTAATCATAACGATTATAACAAAGTAAAAACATAACCATAAAGCTGTATGTTCAGAAACACCAGCTCAGCACTCTACTCACATCTTCAACAACACCACAATTCAAGTGGAAAACGACAGTCAGTAAATTTGACGTTGATGGCAAGATGTTGTGTACACCGACTGCCTAAAATAACAATAATAAAAAAAAAAAAAGCACCACATGCAGAAAAATAGAGATTTATTATAATTAGCATCATGATTACAATAAATTACTGATCATTTATAGAACAAACCGGAAGAAAAAAGATAACGAGCTAAACAAAAATGTAAAATGTTGTTTGGCATATATATGTAATAAAGCTGATCTCTGGAAGATGA
>NW_017306381.1:2242971-2256648 GCF_000935625.1 Nanorana parkeri | reverse complement strand
CTGACGCAATTTTAAAAATGTTTAAAAAAATTAAATATTATTATAATTAGGAATGCAGCGATTAAAGGTATCGGCATTGGTGCCAATAGTGGGCATTTTCATGAGTACTTGTGAAAATGTCCCCACACTAAACGCTGATAGCGGTGCTTTGAATGTTTTAACTGAATCGGCTGCCGTAACGTCACGCTCTTGCTGGGGACCTCCGCAGCCTACCTGTGAACCACGCAGCGCCTGCTTACAGCCCCAGCCCTTTTCTCCTCCTTTCCTGGGGAACCATGCGGCACTGCTTACAGCACTTCCACCTTCTGCACCCGCCTGTGAGACCCTCCAGACCCCTCCTGAGACCCTCCACAGCCCTCCTGAGACCCTGGAGATATCAGGCCAGGACCCCAGAAGTGCTGTATAATGTATTGCTTGAATTTGTAGTCCTCTGTAGCTGATAGTATTATAGTAATGCCATCAGCTATAGAGGACTACAAATCCCAGCATTATGCAGCAATGTCAAATAGCAACTGGCTATAGAGGACTAAAAATCCCAGTAATACATTATACAGCAATGCAGACTGTAGCACAGTTATCTCCCAGAAATGTTGCTGGAAAAGGTATAAAAATTCCGCCATGATGTATCCTGCCAAAGGATGTATGTGATCCGTTCCCGCACCGGTAGTCTCTGCACAACTGGCCAATGCCACAGAAGCCCTAATGCAGTGATGGTGAACCTTTTTGAGCCAGAGTGCCCAAACTGTGGCTCTCAGGTGGTCTTTGCGGCTCTCATGTGGTCTATATATGTGGCCCTCCTTACCATCCTGTCTTGAATTGTATTGTAATTGTAATGTCTTCCTTACATTGTAAAGCGCTGCGCAAACTGTTGGCGCTATATAAATACTATGTAATAATAATAAGAATATATGGGCTCTCATGGGTGCTGTATGGCTCTTAGGAGCGATGTGGGGGATATAAGGGAGGCTGTGCGACACTCAGGTGATCTCTGCAAGCTGCTAGGTGGGCTGTATGGGCTCTCAGGGGGGCTGTGCTGTTCTCAGGTGGTCTATTAGGGCCCTGAGAGGCCCCAGCGAGCGGCCTCTAATATGGCTGATTAGAGGGCCGCCGTTGCTTGGACGGTCTGGCATATCTTCAGGAACGCCCATATGTTAATCCAAACCTAGGCTCGCGTGCCAGCAGAGAGGACCCCGCATGCCCTCTTTGGCACGCGTGCCATAGGTTCGACACCACTGCCCTAAGGCATTTCTCTCTCAAGGAGAGCTTTCTCAAAGATATGTGGCATAAAGTTAATTGCCCAATTTCCTGCCTTACAGTATATGCGTTTCCAGGTCCACCCAACTAGCACCACATGTGTGACAGTGATATACACAAAATACTGCAGCATGTCACGCTCCTTCCTCATCCCGGAGCATCGCCTGGAAGCAGAATGACGTCCCTTCGCTCTCTCACCATGGTTTTATTACACCAAGGGGAACACAAAGTAAAAGCGAGAAAGAAGAAGAGAGGAACTGAAAGTGAAAGAAAATCCAAAATTTTGGGTTGTCACTAGAACAAGAGGAGGTCTATACTATTCCTATTCGAGCGAGTTATATAAAAAAAATGTTGTGTTTGAAAAACTTTAAGGGAAAGTGCATTTTTGCAAATGGTTCCCTCTTCTACGTTGGTAGAACTCTAGCAGATAAAATATGTATCCAAACCTGCTACCAAATGAATAACATATCTGTAAACAAACAAAAAAATGATATAATAGGGTTGACTACTAAAGCAAAATGATGCAGAACAGAGACAAGGGACTGAAGCAGTTAAATGAACGTGTCATAGAGAATGTGTAGTCCTCGGCGGTCTAATGGGACCGTTCTGTAATAACGAGCTGCTGCTTCTCAGCTCTTCAAAAGCATCCCTAGAAATCTTGCATTCGCAGCTACGCGCTGGATCTTTCATGGTATTGGACAAAAGATCTGCTTAAAATGAGGCCGGCCCGAGCAAAGTGCAGCCAGCAAACTGTGCTTTCCGTGACTAAGATACCGAATCTCGCTGTTTTTAAGAAGAATTCAACAGAACCCAGACGGGATATTAAACTGCGGGTTATTATTTCCGACAGGACTCAGCAGAAATAATGATGCCATTGTGTTTCATTACTCATACACTGGCATATTAACCATCGAGATTCTCTGTGTGATCATTTCAGAACTGCACGAGGATTTGCTTTGTATTGAAATTAAAGATGTTTCCACAGATAAGGTTACTGGGCCATGTAACACGGGGCATGGATGAATGCGCTACCCCCTATGTACGTTGTATGCACGGTTTGCAGTTCGCATGTACGAGACAAGCAGAGCCATGTTGATAGAGATGTGCCAAGATCCTATCATGGGTGGAGTCTTGCATCACCAGCGGTGAATGTGGGCGTCTATGGTTCCTGCTCTTCACAAGGGTCACCTACAGCAGTGCTCCCCAACCTTTTTATCACCGCGGACCAGTCAACGTTTGATAATTTTACCGTAGCCCGCTGAGGGGGGGACGTTGATTGTTTATATTTTAGATTGTTTTGATTTAATAATTTTAATTTAATTGTATTTAAAAATGCCTTCAAAATAAAATACAGTTACACCAAAAAATGAAAGCGTTGGAATTCTTCACCTATTCCACCACCGAAAAACTGGGCGAGATTACGTTAAAATGTGTGACCACGTCACTGGTCACACATTCTAACGTAGTCTCAAACTTTGATAGATCACATGCCTACCTGTAATCATTTAATCAGAGAAATAGATTATAATAGGGAACATTACAGTGTAATATTCCCCATTATAATCCACGTCTAATGACATGATGTAAGACACCCCCCTCTTCCCCCGCTCAGACTCACCCTTCCAGGAGCAGCAGCCATGTGTCGATGTGTGCACTCACTGCAGGGGGCGGGGCGTGTGACACACACACGTCTCCTGTGACTCACCTCCCCTCCCGCCGCCTGTTACTATAGACGCGGCCGGGAGGGGAGGTGAGTCACAGGACCCACCCCCTCACTGTGAAGCCCGTCGGCAGTGCGGGGCCCCGGTGTTCGAACACTGGGGCCGTGCACTGCCATATATTGCATGACCGGACCGCACTGAGACTGTGCGGCCCGGTACCATTTGATCCGCGGACCGGTACCGGTCTGCGGAACGGGGGTTGGGGAACACTGACCTACAGAATTGGCCACCTATATGGGCCAAAATTTGGTCAATGATGTCAGGCAGCATAACCTTGTTTGCATACAGAGGCCGGCCGGGGAGCTTCTAGTTGTGGCGCAAGTTAAGCGGGAGCAGGAACGTCATGCATGGGTCATCCCTTGTCCACCTAGTAGGGTACACCACGCATATGGAAGGCAATGGTCTGGTATTGTTTGAAGGGGGGGGGGCACACGCTCTGGATAAGGGTTTGGTATGGATTTTGGGGGGGTTCCACTTTTTTTTTGCCAGGTGCCTGAGGTCCCCCTCTAAATCCATACCAGTCCCTTAACAAGGATAAGGGCCTGGTATGGGTAACCAAAACAGGAATAGAAAGGAAATCTTCCAGTTGGGGACATTTCCAGTTACAACTGGAAAGAGGATTTCCCCTTGTTTTGGGGAGATTTCCTCTCACTTCCTGTTGTGCCTTCAGATCAGAAAGTGAAGTAAATTATCCTCAATGGGACATCAAATAGCAAATGAAGATGAAATAAGTGAATCCACGTAGTGAACTAAGGAGGAAGATACAGAAGGTTTTACTCTGTATCAGAAATCAAATTTAACACACACCCCCAACTTACACGTTCCTTTATAGAACAAAATTATTTTCAGTGTTTTGTAATTGAAACTTTTCAATAAATAAATAATTTTGTAAAAATAATTATTATTTTCAGTAATAATCATGAAATTAAATGAATACAATATAATACAATGGGCAGAACAAAAGGAAATTGTTTGTGCGCTGAATAACATAAAATCCAAGGTTATAGTAGTAATAGTGTGCCGGGAAACTTAAGGATAATAGTGGCATGCTTTGATAGTGACAAGCTCCCTTTTCCCCAGCAAACCCTTTCCTTCCATTAAAACACCTATGAGACCTGAGACATAGCGATACCCTGAGGAGTGAAGGAAGTCCTCCTATGCTTCCCCCTGGCTGTCAGTGTACATATCAGAGCCAAGGAGGAGCTTAGAAGTGCTTTCCTCAGCTCTGTGATGCCTCTGTATCTGAGATCTGACAAGTCTGCCAGGGGGTGGAATTGCAGAGTCACAGGTAATGCATCTGGCAGGCAGTCCTAAAGCACCCTCAACATGCCTGTACCCAGGCTGCACTGCCCCCCCCCCCCCCTTTCCCTAGTTGTGCCACTGTGTCTGAGAATTTGTGCCCGTTCAGGTATGGCAAGTGAAGCAGGGAAATGCCTGCCAGGATCAGGGAAGTGGGAAGTGAAGGACCCCATACAAGGACCCACCAGGCCAAGAGCAATGAAGTAGGTAGTCCAGGAGGGTACTCTCACCTGTCCTACCATATACACTGGATGACATTGCTCTCATAATCTGTGCTCTGCTCTCTCCTCCATTCCCCCGGAGACATGGACCCGGAACTGCCAACACTCCACAGGACCCAAAAGGACTGTACTCTCACCTGTTCTCGGATATACACTGGATGACATTGCTCTCCTCATAATCTGTGCTCTGCTCTCTCCTCCATTCCCCCAGAGACATGGACCTGGAACTGCCAACACTCCACAGGAGTGGCCTCCCATAATGTAAAAAAGTAACATCTCTGGCTTAGGAGATTTAAACAAAAGGAAAGTTTCACCAAGTGACACTTGGCAGCGGCAATGCAGAATCAGGCCCGGCGCTAGCGCAAGGCAAGTAAGGCGGGCGCCTTACGGCGCTGCAGGGTGAGGGCGGAAAAAACAGGGCATTTTGACAAGTACTCGTACTTGTCAAAATGCCCCGATGTTTGCGCTATGTTTTTTTTTTCACTTACCTTAGGTGCGGAGAGCACCGGCGAGTCAGCGCTGGTCCGGTGGGAGGAGCTCCAGGTGGGGTCCTAATTTAGCTGGCCGGCGACTGCCTGAAGATCCCGACACGTGCGGCACCTCAGGCAGTCGCCGCCCAGCTAAATTAGGACCCCACCTGGAGCTCCTCCCACCGGACCAGCGCTGACTTGCAGCTGCTCTCCCGCACCGAAGGTAAGTGGAAAAGAAAAAAACCATAGCGCAAACATCGGGGCATTTTGACAAGTACCAGTACTTGTCAAAATGCCCTGTTTTTACAGGGGGTCGGGATCGGGGGAGGGCGCAAAATTGCACCTTGCCCAACTTGACTAAAATCCTAGCACCGCCCTGTGCAGAATGATGAAGCCAAGGTCATCCCATGCTTGAGCCACCAGTTGTTGCTGCTGAGTGACACATTTACATTTACATACTTTTATATTTACATCTCCAAAACTAGGGAACTGAACTCAGCCGGTAACGAGCTGACAATAAAAGCAAAAAGACGGCATTGCCGTACACATTCCGGCAAGTTCCCAGGCATGATGCCGTAACAGTACCCTGCCTTCACTGGAAACACCTGAACTCAATAATTTGGAGGGATGTCCACAAACTTCTGGCCATATAGTATATATGAACACATCATATGAGCAGTCGGTTACTATGCTAGGCCTCAATTATTAAAGCATGATGGCAAATTCTTCTCAGACTGTATCTCGATATCGATCTGGATCTTTGGTACCCCTAGGTCTGATGCTGCTCCTCATTTAGGCCCTTGATATAAATATATTGTTGGTGGTTTTTGTTATTTCGTCCAGCCGCTGTACATTTATCAGCCCCGTGCTTTGTATATATTTATCACTGAAGCACACGGAAAATGTGTCTACCTTCGACTCGCAGTCTCTACATTCACCGCCTTAGTCAAAGGGACGTTTTTCCAGCCCGCCCTCGCAAATTCACTTCAGATTTCTTCACAGTTTATGTTTTTGTTAAACTCTGTTATGTATCACTCAATATCTTGTGGTTTTCTTCTGAAACCGTTCTATATCATGTGGTTTTCTTCTGAAAGACATTTTGTATCATGAAACTCTTTATTGGCCGAACAAAAAAAAAAAGGGGCACGCGTGTGCCGTATCTCATATCAACTTCGGCCTTCACTCTAAGCAGCTGATTGGTTGCTAAAACTTAGCACAGGTCAATGTCCTTCAAGCTTTTGGGATGTGATTTATACAATGTGTGCTATAGGGAAATCGGCCAATCACATGGGGAGTCCATAGGTCTGTGTAAGCTACGGCTCCGGTGACATGTATCCTCCTGGCGACCAACAGCTGGGGGAGCAAAAGGAAGTATGAAGAGTTTGCATTACATTGAGCCTGCTGTTCTGTGCGGCATGGGCAAAACTCCCTGAAACTCACCCAAAGGGTAAAGTTGCTTTTTCGGACTATGTTTCATATTACACCCATTTAGGGTTTAACATGAAACATGGGAATATTGAAAAAGTCACCCGCACTCTAAGGTCAAATGTGCTGAGTGTCCATTTTATTAGGCAAACATAGTGACACAGTGCGATAAGCAACGTTTCGGAACCGAACATGGCCCCTTCATAAGGCAAACACAGTGGCAACGGGGCCATGTACGGTTCCGAAACGTTGCTTATTGCACCGTGTCACTATGTTTGCCTAATAAAAAGATCGCTCAGCACATTTGACCTTGGAGTGCGGGTGACTTTATCAATATTCCTGTGATTTGCGCATACCAGCACCCACTTGTTCTATGGGATTCTGGTCTGGAGTGCGGGTTATCAAGTACTAACATGAAACATGGTCACACCTATTACCCCCTATCTTGCCCCCTCTTAGCTGAATTACAGGGTTCCTCTGCCCTCTGCTTGGTGTCAATTTTTTTTTATATGACGTGGCTTCCCACACACAGCCACATCATCTATTTACAGAAGACTACAAGCCCGCCATGGCAGAGGGACACATATTCTCAATGAAGTACTAGTGCCGTGACCTCACCACCCTTCTAGTCCTTTGACTCTTCCTCCCATTACTGAAAGTCCGTACCTTGGTGGGAGGAAGAATCTGCAAAAGTCAAATATATGAACTAACTAAAAATAGTATAGCTAGTGAATCATAAAAGTGTCATTCTATATTTGGAGACTGGATTTTTATATATATCCTGTTCTCTAAAATTAAAACCTTTTTATCATGATATTTGTTTGAATATTATTATAATTATACAGGATTTATATAGCGCCAACAGTTTGCGCAGCGCTTTACAATATAAGGAAGACATTACAATCACAATACAATTCAAGACAAGATGGTAAGGGGGGCCCTGCCCGTGAGAGCTTACAATCTAAAAGGTAGGGGCAAGTGATAAATGAGGAGGTACATGACGTTCCCTAATGCTGGCCGCATACTGTCAGGAAGCAGGGGGTGTTACCTCTGCTCGGGGTGCGCATGCGCGAGTCACGCGGCATGTGTGCATGCGTAGTACGCAGGCTGCGCACGCATCCGCGGGCGCATAGCGCTTCTGCGCCATCGGGCTATCAGGTTTGAGCCTTGCTGGGGGAGGTTCCCAGTACACACCTTCCATCTTCCTCGCCTGCCATTGGTTCCCGGGAAGGGAAGCCTCCTGGTTGCCTCGGTGACCAGGGGGTGGTCCTACCTTCCCTGGCTATAAAAACCTGGCCTGAGCTCTGCCTAATTGCTGAGTTATTCCACCTTATGGTGAACACCTAGCCTCCCTGCTGATCCTCTTGTTACCTGTTGCCCCTTCGTATCCTTCCCGATTGCTGACCCTTGGACTGTCTTTCGCCTTAGAAACTTCGCTGCCTGCCTCGACCCGGATTGGACATTGACTACCCCTCTTGGATTATCCCTAAACTTGTACCTCGTTTCTGGACTGTATGCTGCTTACTGCCAGTGGGTACCTCATCTCGCTACTAGCTCCCTGGTACGTCTGACACATACACACTTTAGTCTTGAATAATGTTTCTTTAAACCAATCGAAATGTTCTATGGGACCTTAGAGAGCACTAAAATGCAATGAATAAAATTTGTATAAATAAAGATTTCTTATTGTAACCTTTCAAAACCTGACATACAGTGAAAAAACTTAAACAAGGAGGAAGATTAAGTAGGCGCAAAATGAAAGATATATCAGCCAAAGACTTATAGTTAGAGCTGTGAAAATGTGGAACAGACTCCCCCAGGAGCTAGTTCTAGTGAGCTCAGTTAATTGTTTAAAAAAAAATCTGGATGTATTCCTACATGCAGAGAATATTACTGGATATTGAGTTCTTATAGGTATATTAAGCATCAGAGAATGTTGATCCCAGGAATATCCGATTGCCTTATGGGATCAAGAAGGAATTTTTTTCCCCTGTTGGAGCAAATTGAACCAGGCTTTATAGGGGGGTTTTTTTTGCCTTCCTCTGGATCAACAGGGGGTAGCTGTGGGCATAGCGTTCTGTTTAGGCTTTTCTTCTTTTTTTTTTTTCTCCATATCTCTATAGGTTGAACTCGATGGACTTGTGTCTTTTTTCAACCTAACTAACTATGTAACTATGTAACTATGTAAGATATGAGCATATGAATAACCGCTGATAATCAAACTATAATAAAAAGCAAAACCAGAGATTCTGACACCAAAACATCACAGAAAGAAAACTGAGAAAGAAAAGCACAGCCAGCTACGCCATGAGACTAAATAATTAGCCCATGTTGACAGAGCCACTGAATTTGCGACAAATCGAAGAGAAGCAGTCAAACCAGGGTCCACAAATGCTAGGGGCATGGCATTCCTTGTTCATCCGCTCCAGGAACCAGACTCCGGAATCTGTCGAACTGAAAGCGTGACAAAGAATCGGCTATGTTATTAAAGCGACCCGGAACATATTTACCCTTTATCCAAAGATTTAAATCCAAGCATTTCAAAACAAGATAGCGCATAAATTGTATAATCGGTGGAGAATTGGAGGACAAACAATTAAGTGCGAATACCACATTAGTATTGTCGGTACCAATTAAAATTCTGGGATCACGAAATTGCTGTTCCCAAACCTCGACCGCCACAATTATGGGGAAAAGTTCTAACAAAACTATATTGAAAGTCAGACCTTTAGAGGCGGAGCCAGGTGGGCCCGCCCCCCGAATGGCATTCGGGATCCGAATTTTCCAAATTCCATTCGGGGATGCTCCCAAATCCCATTTGGGTCTGGGAGCCATATACATATATATCCCAGACCCAGAATGGCATTAGGTAACCCGAATGCAATTCAGAAATTCAGATCCAGTATTAATATCTGTATATGGTTTTCTGTGGTATTCACAACGAATATTTGTAAACTCTTCTGAAACTAACAAAATTCGGATTTCGTCCGAATCCGAAACACGAACAGAATTGAATTTGGATCCGAATCCTGAAACCAAATTTTTCCGCAGCTTACATGTCTAGCCCTTAACCTCCCACTTAAGTGAAGGATGAACCGCCAATTTTTGGCGAAATGTATCCTCATAAGAAAACCATGCAAAACCAGGAAAATGAATATATGCCTGGAGAATTATATCAAGATGTTGAAAAAGTCCATCACTCTTCTCTGGGAATTTTTCAACCAGAGCTCCCGCAAAGATAAAAAATGCTCTGAGCCAATTATTAAGAGACTTACTGACAGGTCTACGCCTATCATCTTCATTCTTAATATTGTCCCTCTTATCTGGTTTATATGATTATTTGGTGGAAGGGAGTAAAGACAATAGGTCCACAAAATCAACGTTCCAGATCTTGTCTTTTACAGAAGAAGGTAAATAAAACCCTAAAGGTGAAAGTTCGCAGGACACGGCTTCCCTAAAATGACATTCAGGAATATTACGCTGCGGACCATAAGAATCAACATGTAAACTCACCGGTGAATTGACCAGATCCGATCTGTAACTGCAGATACCGGAGTAGCAGCAAGCGGATCTGAAGAGGGATTCAAAGAACCGGATCTGGCCAATTCATGCACAATTTTAGATAGAGAATCAGTCAAAGAAGACAACAAAGAGATGTCAGAAAACTCACCAGCATTAGAAGCAACAGTAGTTGGTGCAGCAGCAGATGGAGCGTCATGTGAGGATGAATGTGCTGCAGGAGCGCCGACTTCACGGATTGGATACAAGAGATTGTCCCTGTGGGCAAACAAGGTAAAACTGTAAAACGCGGAGGGGTTCATGTATATATACTGGGTGGATGCAGGGCACTAGCACCCCTAGATGGTGCTGACGAGTATCAGAAGTATACAGCAGGTGGGTGTAACTTTTATTAAATTAACCTCCAAGTCAAGAACCAGGATACATTGTGGCAGTGATAGGGGTAAATGAAAATGTATATCAATAAAAAAAATTATGATGCATCCAAAGATGCTTTAGGGTCTTGGCATTCCAGAGGGACATGCATGGGACTGAAATTCTAACAAGATATGAAGAGAAAGGTTTGTTGCACTCCTTACTGGATAATCCCAAATATGGGGAAGGGTGCTTGGAATGACGCCGCCAGTTGAAGATAATAAAGAGATGTCACCAGCACACCAGACTCCTTCAAGGATAGTCAATTGTGAATGTATTCAAAACTTATGTCAAATACACAAGCGCTTTCAGGATGAAGTCACTGTTATCCCTGATGAAGGGATCCTGTATGGTCCCGAAAGCGCTTGTGTATTTGACATAAGTTTTGAATACATTCACAATTGACTATCCTTGAAGGAGTCTGGTGTGCTGGTGGCATCTCTTTATTATCTGAAATTCTAACAAGTCTGAGCAGATTCACCATCCGGTGTATGAGTGTTGAGGTGAAGGAGGAGGTTAGGAGTGGTGGGTAAGAAAGGGGCAAGGAGGATGAAGGGATGGGGGGCAGGTCAAAGTAGGAATTGGGGGGCAGGGATGAGGTTGGTGTCTCCCGTCCATCCAGTACCTCCATCCAATGTGCAGTTCCCTTCGCTTATGCAGAACCAAGTCCACCATAATTTGTTATGTGTCCCTCTATTAGAAGAGATAAGGTCTTCCATTCCTTTGATTGCATTCATTGTAGTTATCCAAAGAGCCTGTTTAGATTATTCCATTCCTATATATATTTTCTACAACACACATGTGAGGAAACATGCTTCCACCAGACCACCTCCATCCCGGTTCTAGTGCTGATCTTCAAGCTTGCCAAGCCAAAAAAAAAAAATGTAAGTTACACACAGATAATGTGGGTTCAAATAGCCTACTAAGAAACTCCGAACCAGGACTCACTGTAAGGAGCATTCTCACCACTGACTGCCAATGTAATTGGGCCCTTCTGCCACTGACCACCTAGCTAGGGGCATCCATTCTCCACTAACCACCAATATGATGGAACACTTAATTGCCCTCAATTGTAAGGGGGGCACTTTTGCACTTACCACTAATGTGAGGAAGCACTACCATTTTCATAGTCTGGTCTGCATTTCTTTTCTAGTCATTATTATTTGCTTCATTTCATTCTTAAAAATCTGTCCAGTGAAGCCAAGCTGAGTGTCAAATACGCTAAACAGACCAAATTCCTTATTCTTTTATTTAGCAGGTACATCTTTTTAACCCCCCCGCCCCCTTTACCCCCACATGTTAATTTGGGTAGGGTAATGAAATAAGTACAAAGTACAAATACTGACCTTAATTCTCGCTCCCGCCACGGACAGCAGCCAACACTCTCCTCCACTGCCTGACTGCTTATAAAAAAAATGTACAAAGCTTTTTGGTCATTATTTAATACAGGTTTAATTTACAATCCTGTAATCGAAAGATACCTTGTATTTTTTTTTCCAATAAGGAAACATCAGCACCATCCAATACAGGTCACTAGAGCCAAACCAGAGCTGCAGCTCAGCCCCAACACTGCTCTTTTTTTCTGGAGTCTAGCTCCACCTAGTGGTCACTTTGTATATTTGCTGTTGGGTTCTAACAACTCATTTTAAATACAATTGTCTTGACAAGTAAACAAGGTTTTTTGATCTTGTGCGAACAAAAAATTTGGATACTATTCATTGTTATTGACAAATCGTGTGCCCTGCGCTACTGCTCATAAACGTGCATAAACTTACAAACAATGTGTACATTTTCATAAACATAAACTTCCAAACAAATGTTTAAATTTTCACAAACATAAATTTTCAAACATATTAATAATAATCAATATGACAATATTCAATAATAGTCCTTAGGAAATCCGTATAAAGTGCTTTTGTGCAAAATCCACAATGTGACAATGATCCTCTGAAATAAAGTGCTCCCGACTCTCAATGTGTTAAGGTAACTGAGAACACACTCACCAGAGATCCATGACCATATATCTCAATGGTCAATAAACGTAATTGTGGTGAGTGTCTCTCATGGATGGGATAATCACTCTTCTGATTAAACAAATCCTCCTTTTTGTATTACACGGCAAGTGCTGCTCACTCAGCGAGGGGAGAAATCCAATATAGAAGAGGAATAAATGCGCCAAATGGTGAAGTACGTAAAAAAAACTGAATGTATTGCAACAATAAAACACACTTACAAGATATTTATTTATCTATTACAGGTATTTATATAGCGCCAACAACATACGCAGCACTTTACATAGTTGCACATTCACATCAGTCCCTACCCTCAAGGAGCTTACAATCTAAGGTCCTTAAAACTAGGGATGCACCAATACCGGTATCGGTTCTGATACCGGGCATTTTTACCAAATGCTAACACCTGCTCTTTACATTTTTAAACTGAAGCGGCTGCCTGAGGTCCCACGCTTGCTGGGGACCTCAGTAATCTTCCTGTTTACAGCCCCGACCCGCACATCTCCTCCTCCCTTTCTTCCTGTGAATCACACAGCGCCTGTTTACAGCCCCGGCCACACATCTGTTCCTCCTCCTTGCTGGGGAACCCCGCCATCTGTGAGATCCCGCACAGCCCTGGTGAGACCCCACACAGTCCTGGTGAGACCCCTGCACAGCCTTTGTGAGACCCCTGCACAGCTCTGGTGAGACCCCTGCACAGCCTTTGTGAGACCCTTGCACAGCCCTGGTGAGACCCCTGCACAGCCTTTGTGAGACCCTTGCACAGCTCTGGTGAGACCCCCACACAGCCCTGGTGAGACCCCTGCACAGCCCTGGTGAGACCCCTGCACAGCCCTTGTGAGAACCCTGGACAGCCCTGGTGAGACCCCTGCACAGCCCTGGTGAGATCCTGCACAGTTCTGGTATGACCCCGAGCAGCCCTGGTTTGACCCCCCTCAGCCTCCTGAAACTCCACACAGCCCCCCTGAGACCCCGCACAGCCTCCTGAGACCCCACACAGCCCTCCTGAGACCCCACACAGCCCTCCTGAGATCCTCCACAGCCCTATTGGTATATGGTATTGGTGCGTCCCTACTAAGAACATCTGCTTTTTCCTCTATTCAACGAATGCTCACAGAGATTGGCCGGCTAAATGGCTCAGTGAATTGTTTATAAATATTCCCCTTAGTGTATACAGGCAGCCCCCGGGTTACGAACAAGATAGGGACCAGGGGCTGACTGGCAACTTTTAGCCCAGGGGGCAAGTACAACCCAGAGGCCCATGGTGCAGCGACTTGGCCCCCCTCACGCTCTGCCTCTTCCCCGGCTTCTCCCCGCCCCTGTCTGTGCCTTTTGTCGTCTG
>NW_017306381.1:2234181-2242514 GCF_000935625.1 Nanorana parkeri | reverse complement strand
TAGGGACTGTAGGTTTGTTCTCACATTGAATTTGTAGGTAAGTTGGAACAGGTACATTTTTTAAGTGTAACTCCAGCCCAAAATTTTATTTTTGTTTTGGATAGCATAGAGAAGGGTTAACCCCCTGTAAAGTTGGTTTTGCTGTGTGTGCCCCTGTTCAGAAGATTTCACCTCACTTTCTGTCCCTGAGACAATTGGATTTTGAACATTCTGGGTTGTCGTGGAAACAAGGATTGGTGATAAAACTTCAGTGGAGACAACTTTTTGCCCATGATCACTCTAAGGCCCCATTCACACTGAGCGATTCGCAAATGCTTGCATTGAAAAGACTAGAATTGCGGCAAAATCTGCTCCAAAAAGGGTCCTGCTGTAGCAACGCACGACCCGCGACAGACAGAGCCCCATTGAGATGTATTGGAGAGCGATATCGCGCGGTAAATATCCGCGATATTGCGCGGATTACCGCGCGATAAATCGCTCGGTGTGAACGGGGCCTTACAGTAGTGAATTTCCCTTCCTAAGGGTAGATTTCCTTTCACTTCCTGTTGTCTCAAGGACAGGAAGTGAGATTAAATCTTTCTAATGAGGATACATACAGCAGTAAAAACCTCACAGTGACCCGGAAGAAGAGGCGGGCACCCCTCGTCTGCACGTCTAACAAGAGCCAACTTCCTGTAATGTACGTACAGTACTACAAACCAGACCCAAAAAGGCGGGTACTCCTCATCAGCACGAGCGCGGTAGCATTACAACTACCCCTGCTGTACAGTAATGGCCTCCGTCTGTAAGTAGGAGTCGGATGTAAGTCGGATGTATGTACCTCGGGGACTGTCTGTATATATTTTTGTTGTTATCTTTAGGATTTCGTTTTATTTGAGTTGCATCCATAAAATCCCACACCATGAATGATTTATGAATGAACACAGAGGAGTATTTATTTGTGTCTTGCTGTTAGCTTTAAAAAGGTTTAAAACTTAGAAACCAAAATAGGTACCGCGGCAATACGGCGCTGTGAAGATTGCGTCGGTGGCGTGTTTTGTTCGGGAAGGGCGGTAGCCGTGTTTTATAAACGTGATGTGTTTGTAATGAATAATGGAAAACCCATTTAGGCCGAGTGATTCTGTGCTCGGAAAGCTTCTAATGGCTTGTCTCAGCTCATCAGGGTAAAACCTTTTTCTAGTTCATCTCAATGAGCGGCTTATAAATGAAGAACGTTGTTGTGTTCCGTCTGCGTCATTTTCAGTCTTCATTCCTTCTTTTTTTTCCTCTCTTTCAGTTTATTCAATGTTAAGGTGTAACCCCAACCACACAAAAAAACAGTCCGCTGTGAGAAACACTGTAGTGAACAAAAAAAGTGCACGTGAACACACAAAAAGCAGTGCACTAGGGTGTGTCTTAATGGTCAATCTGCTGAAGAGATAGGGCCCTTTTCTTTCTTTTCTTAACCCCCCCCCCCCCCCCCCCCCAGGGCGCAGGGCTCACGACAGTGGCAGAACACTCATGTCCACCTAGCTGATCCCAGGCGGACCTCAGACATCCCAACTCTCCTGGACATTCCTGGAGTCTCCCGCTATTAGATAGCGGCTCCCGGCTGTCCAGGAGAGAGAAACATTTTCTACCGGAAAGGTTTACTCTGTTCTATCTAGCAGAGTAAATCTTTCCCTGCTGTCTGCCTTTTTTTTTTTTTTCTGACATCAGGGCTGCTGGCAGTCGGAGAGAAAAAAAAAACAGCATAGGAATGAATAGCTAGATTGCTATTGGCTATTTCAATTTGCAATAGCCAATAGCAGAATAGCTATTGCACCCGCCCATTGCTGCTGTCAATGAGCAGAGGTGGTCCTGAAGTTCTCCATCATGTCCTCCTCTGCTGATTGACAGCAGCTGAGGGCGGGTGCAATAGCTATTCATTCCTATGCTGTTTTTTTTTTCTCTCCGACTGCCAGCAGCCCTGATGTCAGAAAAAAAAAAAAAAACAGCAGATAGCACGGGAACCTATGGCTTCTTGCTTCTATGCTATCTGCCATCATTTCAGGTGGGTGCTCTCCCCCCCCCCCCCGGGGGGGGGGGGGGGCCCCCCCCCCCCCCCGTGGATGGCAGAGGGCACCTCCCTGAAATTTACTTTTTTCAGGTTGGATCACCTGGGACCTGTTCCTTTGGGGCAGCCAAAGCTGACCACTAAGTACTAGATTAGGGGGCTCTCCCAAAGGGAGACCCCCCGATTCAGGGGAGGAAGGAACCTAATGGCCACACATCCTCCACCTAGACCTCAGGGGAGGCCTGAAGACCTGCATCCTCCGTCCTTGTGGAGTGCGAAAAAAAACACACACACATAAAAAGTGAAGTCCACAGAAAAGAATAATAATAAATAAGTGCCAGTGTATATACAATGGCTAGGTCTTGCAGAAGTGCAGAAAAAGCAACTGATGTTGTGGGCTGAGTTCCTTTCACACATAGGGTTGCCACCTTTTCTTCTAGTGAAACCTGAACACACTAGCGCCGCACGCGGCATTTTTTTTTTTTTTTTAAGAATATAGAGGAGAGGCAGCCATGCGAGGGAGTAAGGAGACCAGATATAGATGACTACAAATCCCAGCAATACATTATACAGCAATATAAAATAATATGTAACATACTCTTTGTTGTTCCGGAGCGGTGCCCTGATGTCTCCAGGGTCTCAGGTGGCCTGCGTGGGCTATCACCAGGGCTGTGCGGAGCTCTCCGGTGGCTGTGTGGGGTCTCAGGTGGGCTATGCAGACAATCAGGTGGCCTATTTGGGCTCTCGGGTGGGCTATACGGGCTCTCAGGTGGGTTATATGGGCTCTCAGGTGGGATATGCAGGCTCTCAGGTGGCTGTGAGGGCTCTCAGCTGGGATATACGGACTCTCAGGTGGCTGTGTGGGCTCTCAGGTGCGATATGTGGGCTCTCAGGTGGCTGTGTAGACTCCCAGGTGGGCTATGTGGGCTCTCAGGTGGCTGTGTGGACTCTCAGGTGGGATATGCGGGCTCTCAGGTGGCTGTGTGGACTCTCAGGTGGGCTATGTGGGCTCTCAGGTGGGCTGTGCGGACTCTCAGGTGGCTGTGAGGACTCTCAGGTGGGCTATGTGAGCTCTCAGGTGTCTGTGTGGACTCTCAGGGGGGCTATGTGGGCTCTCAGGTGGCTGTGTGGTCTCTCAGGTGGGCTGTGCGGACTCTCAGGTGGCTGTGTGGGCTCTCAGGTAGGCTATGTGGGCTATGCAGGATTTCAGGAGGGCTGTGCAGTGTCTCACCAGGGGTCTGAAGTCAGGGAGCATGCTTTCAGAAAGACAGAGGAGATATGGGGGCCAGCCTGCGCCTGTTTATAGAAGTCCGGGGCCCACAGAAAGATGCAGCTTCAGGCAGATGCGGCCTCAATAGCTCAATGTACTTCCTGTAGTGTTGAGGTCTGGACTAATTATGCAAAACTCAAACTTTAAAACTATAAAAGGAGCTTTGTAAATACGGGGAAAGTGCCTGAAACTGGTCACTCTGAGCCTTTGTTACATTTGTTTCCTTTTCATTTTCCTCGACCACGCTTTACATAACGGTAAAACGGGTCTGTGTGCTGTATACAGCTCTTGTTGTTGCACTTTTTGTTGCTCGGGAATTGATTGTTAAATAAAATGGATATCCTTGGTATGTCCAACCAGTCAGGAGTGGATTGAAAATGTTAATTACATGTTAAGGATGGAAAAAAGTGTTGAAGATACTGGAAGGTATGGTTAGATGCGGGCGGCTTCTGCCGGGGGAGTGAAGGTGATGTCACCTTGGCATAGTGCAGAACCTATTCCCGCATTGCAAGGATGTCCATACTGTTGTACGGGCTGCACGTACTCTCTTCCATGTACTGGGAAAGAAACGTCAGAAGAAAGCCTCTTTGCCGGTCTCTGCTGAGCTCCCATATGGAATGAACAACAAAAATGTCATATATTGCAGCTTACCAGTCATTAGATGGGGTGGCTGTATTAGTTTTCATTTTTAGGACATAACATTTCATAAGGTAACATAACATAAGAACATTTTTAGCAGGTTTGGAAGACACCTGTTGATCCCACCAAAAATGACATGTCCTTGTCACTTCCTGTGAGCTGGACTGAAAAAAAAAACAATAATATCATCCTTCTGTACTTCATCTCAGTGCACACCTGCTCCCCCCTTTATAAAGGGGTTCCCACTTCCCATCATCCCTGTGCAGAGTTTCCAAGTCTGTACACCTGCTGATTCCTTTATGAGGGGTTCCCACCATTCCTCTGCAAAGTTCCCGGTACACCTGCTGAGCCCTTTATGAGGGGCTCCCACCATCCCTGTACTGAGTTTTCGCGTCTGTACACCTTCTGCGCCCATTAGAGGGACTCCCATCATCCCTGTGCTGAGTTCCTGGGTCTGTACACCTGCTGTGCCCATTATGAGGGCTCCCACCATCCCTGTGCTGAGTTCCCGGGTCTGTACACCTTCTGCACCCATTAGAAGGACTCCCATCATCCCTGTGCTGAGTTCCTGGGTCTGTACACCTGCTGTGCCCATTATGAGGGCTCCCACCATCCCTGTGCTGAGTTCCCAGGTCAGTACCCATTATGAGCGGCTCCCACCACCCTTGAGCTGAGTTTCCATGTCTGTACACCACCTGTGCCCATTATGAGGGGCTCGCTTTATCCCTGTGCTGAGTTCCTGGGTCAGTACACTTGCTGTGTCCATTATGAGGAGTTCCATTAACCCAATGGCATGCACCATCCCCCCCAAAGTGTGAAACTCGGGGACAACTGGCCCTTTAATCAGTATAACATTTCTATCAGTTGGTAATCTTACAATTGGCAGCGAGGACAGTCCAGGGGAAGAGCTGACACATCAAGTGCTGGATACAAATGATCAAGATTCTGCGACCAATTAACGTTTTGTTATCACGGGGCCGAACACTTCATAATATTGTGACAGCCGTGAGTAATAAGGGATCGGCAGACACCAACCTAAGTAGGCGTTCAGACTGACGTCAAGCCTAATTTATTTCGGCAGCCCACACGATGGCACCACAGTTCAAAAAAATTAACAGTCACAATACACTCATTTAGAAATAATAACAAAAAAAACATCCAAGAACTTTTCTTACATGACACGTAATTGCAGCGCAGTGGCGCAGAAGTTAAAGTGATTCTAAACCCAATCATTACCCGTGTCATGCGAGCTTTACAGGCCAACCGTAGTGAAAAATATTGGATTCTGGTAACCGTGTGAGGTTAATACCTGTAATGATAGGTTTTAGTATATAAACTGCTTTCTTTGATTTCACAATGCCTTCCTTTATACTTTTCTCCACATTTACGTGCAGGCCAAGCTGTCCAGCAATAGTGGCAGAAGTAGGGGCTGGGGCGATCCGTATAACACACATTTTTTCATATGATTTAAATCCTTTTTTTTTCCCCAAAAAATATTCTGTTGCTGAAATGACTTGTGGGGTGTCAGCTGGAGTTGGGCTTTAATTTCTTTGGCTCTCAGAGGTGTATTTATAAAATGTTTTCAGAGCTGTTCTCCCTGTTCTCCACTAGATGGAGCTGAAGAGTACAGGAAATTCCTATACTCCTTGGCGCCACCTATTGGCCATAATCTACAATGGCCTTTCTCAGCCAGGGAGCCGTGTCACACCGGGGTGCCCTCTGGCTTCCCCATCGGGTGCCGATGAAATTTTGTGATGGAAGGACTCTGAAGGGGGAACTCTAATGTAAAAAGGGGGATTCCAATATGACAATGGGGCTTCTGTGTGAAAGGGGGGCTTTGATGTGAAAGGGGGGCTTTGATGTGAAAGGAGGGCTCCTGATGTGAAGGGGGGGTTCCTGATTTAAAGGGAGGACTTTGAAGCAAAGGGAGGAACCCCACTTTCTGTGTGTTTTTGCTTGGGGAACCCCTCCCTTACATTGCAGTCCCTGTACAGCAGAGCTTAGATTGGGAGAATGAGAAATAGTGCAATGGACCAGCCATTTGTGCTGCAGTGCTCACATGCTAACAAGAGCCATGCTGATAGGAGGAAAGAGCAGAGTGATGGAGAAATGAGTTCATCAGTCTGCTGCTTCTCCCTTCACTCTCCAGTCACAAGCTGGCGGGGGAGGGACAAGACCTGTAAGTGTTACTGGAATGCAGCAGAGCAAAATCAGCTCTCCTGTCCTGCCAGAGTGGGCTGTGTTGTGTGCCAGAGCAGTGAAACTCTCAGAACTGGATGGACAGAAATAAAAACCATTGAGCAGGTGACACAGCTCCCATATATGTTGATCTCTGTGTTCAGCTTTAAATGATGGAAGTCATAATGACGGGCTGACTCAGAGAGCGATCTTCACGCTGAGAGTCTCGCGGAATCTAGGTCAGTAAAACTGCTGTCATGTCACATCCTCGTCTCCGAGAAACAGGCAGATGTTAAATGTTCAGATGGACGTCCCGGAAGGGTTCATCTCGGCGTGCGGAACCGCACCGCCAGCACGAGCCAAACGCAATTGAGACTTCGACAAGTTACCAAAGTGAAAGCAGAGAGACGGCATGTGTCACCAGAACTAGGGCACCCCGTCACTGGAGGCTTCCCGTCTACACACAGAGCAAATTGTCACAATGTATTTCTTATTTCAGGTCATATTTGTTACATTATTAGATAGAAACCCCTCAAACTACAGACCAAACCCCAATCTCTGAAATCTCATGTGTGGTGTAACAATGTAACAATGTCATTTCAAAGGTTGTCTCCAGCCTCTATAACCACTTCCCGCCCAGAACAATTTCTTCATTTTATCAATTTTATTAATTGTATTGCCTTCGTATTTGTTACAATATTAGATATAGAGATGAGCTATAGACAGATAACCCCTCAACCTATAGACCCAACCCCAATCTCTGAAATCTCATGTAAGGTGTGACAATGTCATTTCAAAGGTTGTCTTTAGTCTTTATAACCACTTTCCGCCCAGAACAATTTCTTAATTTTAGGGCTGGGAAAATTAACGATTAATTACCCGATTAATCGTTAAAATTATTGATCGATTAAAATTATTTTGATCAGTAATTACAATTATTTTGATCAGTAATGAAAACACTCACCTCTCCGCCGGCTTCCGGGTCTTTCCAGGAGTCCCGTCGGAGATCCGGTGACGTCGATGTCCGTGACGTCACTAATTTAAAAAACATTTCGATTAATCGAACACGAAAATTTTAATCAGTACCAGCCCTACTTAATTTTATTAATTTTATTGCCTTTGTATTTGTTACATTATAAGATATAGAGATAAGATATAGATAGGTAACTCCTCAACCTATAGACCCAACCCCAATCTCTGAAATCTCATGTGTGGTGTGACAATGTAACAATGTCATTTCAAAGGTTGTCTCCAGTCTCTATAACCACTTCCCGCCCAGAACAATTTCTTAATTGTATAAAGTTTATCAATTGTATTAGATACATAGATAAGATATAGACAGATAACCCTTTAACCTATAGACCTAACCCCAATCTCTGAAATCTCATGTGTGGTGTAACAATGTAACAATGTCATTTCAAAGGTTGTCTTCAGTCTTTATAACCACTTCCCGCTCAGAACAATTTCCTAATTTTATAAATTTTATCAATTTTATTAATTTTATTGCTGTCGTATTTGTTACATTATAAGATATAGAGATAAGATATAGAAAATCCCCAACCTTGGTGCAACCTCATCTTTTATATCTTACCAAAAAATTGGGTATTAAATTGTGTTTATGTGCACTAAAATGAACTTGAATTTTTTTTTTTTTTACTAAAATTGGAGTTGCATAAAAAAATTTCAACTGCGGCCATTTTGTTCTCCAGGGTCCGTGCTTTCAGAAAATATATAATTCGGTGGTTTAAGTAATTTTCAGTCCTAAAATCTGCCTTATTACAGTATGTGTGCATAAAACGCAAAAAATGCTCTGGCAGCAAAAGGGTTAAAGAGCATGTGAACCCAAGCACACTAACACACTTCCTGTCCTTGAGTGACAACACTCACCCTATCTATCGAACGTTGTCACACTGGACTGTTCACACCAGTCAAAGTGCTTTCTAGAACGGTTAGCTATTGGAACGCACTGTATCGCATCCTGGCCGGCTCCCTGCGTTCAGGAGGGGGTGTGTTGGTGCATTCAAGTCAATGGCACTGCAGCCACGCCCTCCCTGCAGTGCGATCGCTTGCAGCAGAACGCGGGGCACAGCAATGCCTGGGTTCTGGTCCAGTACGATCGCACAAATTGCTGCAAGCACTATTTTTTTAGATTGCACTGAACCAGAACGTAGGCATTGTTGTGACAAGCATTCTGTTGCTGACAATCTCACT
>NW_017306381.1:2231760-2234144 GCF_000935625.1 Nanorana parkeri | reverse complement strand
GACTTGAATACAACGCCACATGACTCTGTCCCCAACCACCCCTGTGCCTTCCCTTCCCCCACACTGAGTGACTATTACCTGGCTTCTCCCCACTTCATCCGTGTCCCGCAGCCTGCTCAGTCCGGGTGCTGATGAGATGCCCCGCCTCCTGCAGAGCCCGCACTGTACTGAGAGCCGCGTATTCCTTGTGACAACCGCTGCTTGAGTCAGTGAGAGGCAGCCCCGGAGCCTCCGTGCCACTTCAATGATGGCCCAGCCTGCAAGGCATCAGAGGGGCCCGGGGACCACCAAAATGTTCTCCAGAGGGTGTGATTGGGCAAAACCCCACATACCCAATCAAAAGAACTGAGGGGTGTGGTGTAGGAGTGATGAATTGACCTATGATATTTAATTGAACACTCCCCTATTGACAAATAGCACCTCGCGCCAATCCCTGTGCAGCTCCAAGCACTATAAGAAGTGTTACCCTCTAAATGTATCGAATTATAATAAGAGAAGCACATTCATTATTATAATTTGAACGTTCCCCTGTAGCCAAGAATTTGATCTATACCTATACTTCCAAATGGCATGGTTTTATAATCTGACAACCAACATATTGTTCAACGGAATGAAGTTACAATTTGTTGAAGACCAACCATGACATAAATCGGATGCCTACTGTATATCACCTAGAAGAATTATTGTGGCCAATCCGCCCTCTGTACATGAAAGCATAGGCGTGTTTGGTATCAAACTGCTATTCTCTTATACATTTGTGTAATCACTTGTTATTAATATAGCACCTAATAGCATAAAAGGAGATGTAAAGTCCCAACATACACTATCCTGTTATAACATTAGCTTTGTAATAGGAATACATACTAGAGTTCTTTCTGATAATGCAATCAAAAGCTTTTATGTAGTGAGTGCTGCCTTCTGTCTGCCCATCACTTTCAACAACTTCCTGGATTCCCTGTGTGCTTTGTGTCTCTTTCCTTGCTGCTTGATGTGATGCAATCTCCATTTCTCAAGACTTCCTATCCCATCATGCATTGCTTCCAGCAAGCAATGATAAGTTTACATTGTTCAGACGTGGAGTTGTAGGTTAGAAGGCAGGCTCTGTGAGAGTGGTGACACAAGGAGGTCCATATTCCCAGGGCTGAGTGAAATGGTGTTAGTGCATTGAGGAAGTCCATCCTATGGGCATCTTTAGTAAGTTTACAAACTTCTAGATGGATCTGGTTATTAGGAGAGGGATAGAACTTATGGAAAGTCAGATTGATGTTATGTGTTTCATTATAGATACCCTTTACATTTTATGTCATGATAAAGGATTCTCAGAGTACGATGGGCAGCTTTCTTTGTCAGATTGAAACCTTACAACGAGCCTTCTATCATTGCTATGATGACAATGTAAACAATAAGCTTCTTTTCTTACCACTGGTGACATAAAATAGTTGAATATGTGAAAAGGATGCAGATTAAACTTCAGCTTTAAAATGAAGTGATCGCATCATTTACAGGAGGCTGGATATAACATCTAAAACAACATAGTATTTTAGATCTGTTTATTTAAACAGATCTGTACACCTAAAAAAAAGGACAGTAGGGCAGAAAGACAATGAAAATAAGCACAGGAGTGAATGAAGGTCTCCGGAAAGATGGCGCCGACGAGGGACACTTCCTCTGCCTAGAGGGATGCGGAAACTGCGGCTCCTTCTATTCTAATGTGCCCCTATGAAGGTCACGTGAGGAGGGCGGTTCCCTGTGGTCACTGGCGGAACTGCGGCTTTCTTCTTTCCACCTATCAGCTCCGCCGGGTAGTCGCGCCCCTTTTTTTGTGGCCCCGCCTCTCCGTCGCGCTGCATTTCGGGCGAAAGGAAGCGGTGGAGCGCTCCGGTAGAGAGAGTGGCGTGACGTCACTTCCTCCGTGCGTTGTGATATTATTGTTCCTCTGTGCGGGTAGAGCCGGAGGAGAGAAGGTTTGGGGTGAGTGTCTGTGTGTGAGGGGGGTGGGGGAGGAATGGCGGAAGGGGTGCAGGGACACTGCGGAGGGCTATGTTGTTGTGGGGGAGGGGAGCTAGAGAGTGGACAGACGAACGTGTACTGGGATGGAGGAGAGGACAGATGGACCGGTACTGGGATGGAGGAGAGGACAGATGGACCGGTACTGGAATGGAGGAAAGGACTGAGGGACGTGTACTGGAATAGAGGAGAGAACATAAGGACCGATACTGGTATGGAGGAGAGGACAGTGGGACCGGTACTGGGATGGAGGAGAGGACAGTGGGACCGGTACTGGGATGGAGGAGAGGACAGTGGGACCGGTACTGGGATGGAGGAGAGGACAGATGGACCGGTACTGGGATGGAGGAGAGGACAGATGGACCGGTACTGGGATG
>NW_017306381.1:2188998-2230771 GCF_000935625.1 Nanorana parkeri | reverse complement strand
GACTTGAATACAACGCCACATGACTCTGTCCCCAACCACCCCTGTGCCTTCCCTTCCCCCACACTGAGTGACTATTACCTGGCTTCTCCCCACTTCATCCGTGTCCCGCAGCCTGCTCAGTCCGGGTGCTGATGAGATGCCCCGCCTCCTGCAGAGCCCGCACTGTACTGAGAGCCGCGTATTCCTTGTGACAACCGCTGCTTGAGTCAGTGAGAGGCAGCCCCGGAGCCTCCGTGCCACTTCAATGATGGCCCAGCCTGCAAGGCATCAGAGGGGCCCGGGGACCACCAAAATGTTCTCCAGAGGGTGTGATTGGGCAAAACCCCACATACCCAATCAAAAGAACTGAGGGGTGTGGTGTAGGAGTGATGAATTGACCTATGATATTTAATTGAACACTCCCCTATTGACAAATAGCACCTCGCGCCAATCCCTGTGCAGCTCCAAGCACTATAAGAAGTGTTACCCTCTAAATGTATCGAATTATAATAAGAGAAGCACATTCATTATTATAATTTGAACGTTCCCCTGTAGCCAAGAATTTGATCTATACCTATACTTCCAAATGGCATGGTTTTATAATCTGACAACCAACATATTGTTCAACGGAATGAAGTTACAATTTGTTGAAGACCAACCATGACATAAATCGGATGCCTACTGTATATCACCTAGAAGAATTATTGTGGCCAATCCGCCCTCTGTACATGAAAGCATAGGCGTGTTTGGTATCAAACTGCTATTCTCTTATACATTTGTGTAATCACTTGTTATTAATATAGCACCTAATAGCATAAAAGGAGATGTAAAGTCCCAACATACACTATCCTGTTATAACATTAGCTTTGTAATAGGAATACATACTAGAGTTCTTTCTGATAATGCAATCAAAAGCTTTTATGTAGTGAGTGCTGCCTTCTGTCTGCCCATCACTTTCAACAACTTCCTGGATTCCCTGTGTGCTTTGTGTCTCTTTCCTTGCTGCTTGATGTGATGCAATCTCCATTTCTCAAGACTTCCTATCCCATCATGCATTGCTTCCAGCAAGCAATGATAAGTTTACATTGTTCAGACGTGGAGTTGTAGGTTAGAAGGCAGGCTCTGTGAGAGTGGTGACACAAGGAGGTCCATATTCCCAGGGCTGAGTGAAATGGTGTTAGTGCATTGAGGAAGTCCATCCTATGGGCATCTTTAGTAAGTTTACAAACTTCTAGATGGATCTGGTTATTAGGAGAGGGATAGAACTTATGGAAAGTCAGATTGATGTTATGTGTTTCATTATAGATACCCTTTACATTTTATGTCATGATAAAGGATTCTCAGAGTACGATGGGCAGCTTTCTTTGTCAGATTGAAACCTTACAACGAGCCTTCTATCATTGCTATGATGACAATGTAAACAATAAGCTTCTTTTCTTACCACTGGTGACATAAAATAGTTGAATATGTGAAAAGGATGCAGATTAAACTTCAGCTTTAAAATGAAGTGATCGCATCATTTACAGGAGGCTGGATATAACATCTAAAACAACATAGTATTTTAGATCTGTTTATTTAAACAGATCTGTACACCTAAAAAAAAGGACAGTAGGGCAGAAAGACAATGAAAATAAGCACAGGAGTGAATGAAGGTCTCCGGAAAGATGGCGCCGACGAGGGACACTTCCTCTGCCTAGAGGGATGCGGAAACTGCGGCTCCTTCTATTCTAATGTGCCCCTATGAAGGTCACGTGAGGAGGGCGGTTCCCTGTGGTCACTGGCGGAACTGCGGCTTTCTTCTTTCCACCTATCAGCTCCGCCGGGTAGTCGCGCCCCTTTTTTTGTGGCCCCGCCTCTCCGTCGCGCTGCATTTCGGGCGAAAGGAAGCGGTGGAGCGCTCCGGTAGAGAGAGTGGCGTGACGTCACTTCCTCCGTGCGTTGTGATATTATTGTTCCTCTGTGCGGGTAGAGCCGGAGGAGAGAAGGTTTGGGGTGAGTGTCTGTGTGTGAGGGGGGTGGGGGAGGAATGGCGGAAGGGGTGCAGGGACACTGCGGAGGGCTATGTTGTTGTGGGGGAGGGGAGCTAGAGAGTGGACAGACGAACGTGTACTGGGATGGAGGAGAGGACAGATGGACCGGTACTGGGATGGAGGAGAGGACAGATGGACCGGTACTGGAATGGAGGAAAGGACTGAGGGACGTGTACTGGAATAGAGGAGAGAACATAAGGACCGATACTGGTATGGAGGAGAGGACAGTGGGACCGGTACTGGGATGGAGGAGAGGACAGTGGGACCGGTACTGGGATGGAGGAGAGGACAGTGGGACCGGTACTGGGATGGAGGAGAGGACAGATGGACCGGTACTGGGATGGAGGAGAGGACAGATGGACCGGTACTGGGATGTGGACCGGTACTGGGATGGAGGAGAGGACAGTGGGACCGGTACTGGGATGGAGGAGAGGACAGTGGGACCGGTACTGGGATGGAGGAGAGGACAGTGGGACCGGTACTGGGATGGAGGAGAGGACAGTGGGACCGGTACTGGGATGGAGGAGAGGACAGTGGGACCGGTACTGGGATGGAGGAGAGGACAGTGGGACCGGTACTGGGATGGAGGAGAGGACAGTGGGACCGGTACTGGGATGGAGGAGAGGACAGTGGGACCGGTACTGGGATGGAGGAGAGGACAGTGGGACCGGTACTGGGATGGAGGAGAGGACAGTGGGACCGGTACTGGGATGGAGGAGAGGACAGTGGGACCGGTACTGGGATGGAGGAGAGGACAGTGGGACCGGTACTGGGATGGAGGAGAGGACAGTGGGACCGGTACTGGGATGGAGGAGAGGACAGTGGGACCGGTACTGGGATGGAGGAGAGGACAGTGGGACCGGTACTGGGATGGAGGAGAGGACAGTGGGACCGGTACTGGGATGGAGGAGAGGACAGTGGGACCGGTACTGGGATGGAGGAGAGGACAGTGGGACCGGTACTGGGATGGAGGAGAGGACAGTGGGACCGGTACTGGGATGGAGGAGAGGACAGTGGGACCGGTACTGGGATGGAGGAGAGGACAGTGGGACCGGTACTGGGATGGAGGAGAGGACAGTGGGACCGGTACTGGGATGGAGGAGAGGACAGTGGGACCGGTACTGGGATGGAGGAGAGGACAGTGGGACCGGTACTGGGATGGAGGAGAGGACAGTGGGACCGGTACTGGGATGGAGGAGAGGACAGTGGGACCGGTACTGGGATGGAGGAGAGGACAGTGGGACCGGTACTGGGATGGAGGAGAGGACAGTGGGACCGGTACTGGGATGGAGGAGAGGACAGTGGGACCGGTACTGGGATGGAGGAGAGGACAGTGGGACCGGTACTGGGATGGAGGAGAGGACAGTGGGACCGGTACTGGGATGGAGGAGAGGACAGTGGGACCGGTACTGGGATGGAGGAGAGGACAGTGGGACCGGTACTGGGATGGAGGAGAGGACAGTGGGACCGGTACTGGGATGGAGGAGAGGACAGTGGGACCGGTACTGGGATGGAGGAGAGGACAGTGGGACCGGTACTGGGATGGAGGAGAGGACAGTGGGACCGGTACTGGGATGGAGGAGAGGACAGTGGGACCGGTACTGGGATGGAGGAGAGGACAGTGGGACCGGTACTGGGATGGAGGAGAGGACAGTGGGACCGGTACTGGGATGGAGGAGAGGACAGTGGGACCGGTACTGGGATGGAGGAGAGGACAGTGGGACCGGTACTGGGATGGAGGAGAGGACAGTGGGACCGGTACTGGGATGGAGGAGAGGACAGTGGGACCGGTACTGGGATGGAGGAGAGGACAGTGGGACCGGTACTGGGATGGAGGAGAGGACAGTGGGACCGGTACTGGGATGGAGGAGAGGACAGTGGGACCGGTACTGGGATGGAGGAGAGGACAGTGGGACCGGTACTGGGATGGAGGAGAGGACAGTGGGACCGGTACTGGGATGGAGGAGAGGACAGTGGGACCGGTACTGGGATGGAGGAGAGGACAGTGGGACCGGTACTGGGATGGAGGAGAGGACAGTGGGACCGGTACTGGGATGGAGGAGAGGACAGTGGGACCGGTACTGGGATGGAGGAGAGGACAGTGGGACCGGTACTGGGATGGAGGAGAGGACAGTGGGACCGGTACTGGGATGGAGGAGAGGACAGTGGGACCGGTACTGGGATGGAGGAGAGGACAGTGGGACCGGTACTGGGATGGAGGAGAGGACAGTGGGACCGGTACTGGGATGGAGGAGAGGACAGATGGACCGGTACTGGGATGGAGGAGAGGACAGAAGGACGCGTACTGGGATGGAGGAGAGGACAGTGGGACCGGTACTGGGATGGAGGAGAGGACAGATGGACCGGTACTGGGATTGAGGAGAGGACAGAAGGACGCGTACTGGGATGGAGAAGAGGACAGAGAGACGCGTACTGGGATGGAGGAGAGGACAGAGGGACGCGTACTGGGATGGAGGAGAAGACAGAAGGATGCGTACTGGGATGGAGAAGAGGACAGAGAGACGCGTACTGGGATGGAGGAGAAGACAGAAGGACGCGTACTGGGATGGAGGAGAGGACAGATTGATGTGTCTGGGAAAGGCAGAGAAGAGGAGGGACATGTATAGGGAATATAGAAGAGGACAGATAGACATCTACAGAGATGGATGAGAGGACGGCCAGGATAGGGGAGAGGACAGATTGACATATACAGGAATGGTAGAGGAAAGGACAGACAGAGGTGTGCAGGTGCACAGGGATGGAAGAGAGGACAGACGGAGGTGTACAGGTGTGGAGGAGAGGACAGACGGAGGGGCACAGGGATGGAGGAGAGGGCAGACGGAGGTGTACAGGGATGGAGGAGAGGGCAGACGGAGGTGTACAGGGATGGAGGAGAGGGCAGACGGAGGTGTACAGGGATGGAGGAGAGGGCAGACGGAGGTGTACAGGGATGGAGGAGAGGGCAGACGGAGGTGTACAGGGATGGAGGAGAGGGCAGACGGAGGTGTACAGGGATGGAGGAGAGGGCAGACGGAGGTGTACAGGGATGGAGGAGAGGGCAGACGGAGGTGTACAGGGATGGAGGAGAGGGCAGACGGAGGTGTACAGGGATGGAGGAGAGGGCAGACGGAGGTGTACAGGGATGGAGGAGAGGGCAGACGGAGGTGTACAGGGATGGAGGAGAGGGCAGACGGAGGTGTACAGGGATGGAGGAGAGGGCAGACGGAGGTGTACAGGGATGGAGGAGAGGGCAGACGGAGGTGTACAGGGATGGAGGAGAGGGCAGACGGAGGTGTACAGGGATGGAGGAGAGGGCAGACGGAGGTGTACAGGGATGGAGGAGAGGGCAGACGGAGGTGTACAGGGATGGAGGAGAGGGCAGACGGAGGTGTACAGGGATGGAGGAGAGGGCAGACGGAGGTGTACAGGGATGGAGGAGAGGGCAGACGGAGGTGTACAGGGATGGAGGAGAGGGCAGACGGAGGTGTACAGGGATGGAGGAGAGGGCAGACGGAGGTGTACAGGGATGGAGGAGAGGGCAGACGGAGGTGTACAGGGATGGAGGAGAGGGCAGACGGAGGTGTACAGGGATGGAGGAGAGGGCAGACGGAGGTGTACAGGGATGGAGGAGAGGGCAGACGGAGGTGTACAGGGATGGAGGAGAGGGCAGACGGAGGTGTACAGGGATGGAGGAGAGGGCAGACGGAGGTGTACAGGGATGGAGGAGAGGGCAGACGGAGGTGTACAGGGATGGAGGAGAGGGCAGACGGAGGTGTACAGGGATGGAGGAGAGGGCAGACGGAGGTGTACAGGGATGGAGGAGAGGGCAGACGGAGGTGTACAGGGATGGAGGAGAGGGCAGACGGAGGTGTACAGGGATGGAGGAGAGGGCAGACGGAGGTGTACAGGGATGGAGGAGAGGGCAGACGGAGGTGTACAGGGATGGAGGAGAGGGCAGACGGAGGTGTACAGGGATGGAGGAGAGGGCAGACGGAGGTGTACAGGTGTGGAGGAGAGGACTGAAGGACATATACAGGAACAGTGGACAGGCGGACGTGTACAGGGATGGTAGAGTAGAGGACAGGTGGACGTGTCCTGGATAGAGAAGACGACACATAGAGATATACAGGAACAGTAAAGGAGAGGACAGACGAACATTTCCAGCAATAGAGCAGAGGACGGACAGACGTGTACAGGTGTGGAGGGGAGGACAGAACAGACGCACATGTACAGGTATATAGGAGAAGGCCGATGGGCATATATAGGAACAGTTGGGGACAGGGCAGACATACGTGTACAGGGACAGTAGAGGAGAGTATGATGGACAAGGACAGACGGACGTGTCCGGGATAGAGAAGAGAACAGATAGACATATACAGGAACGGTAGAGGAGAGGACAGACGGATGTATCCAGGCTTGGAGGAGAGGACAGACGGATGTGTACAGGTATGGAGGAGAGGACAGATGGATGTGTACAGGTATGGAGGAGAGGAGAGATGGACATTCTCAGCGATAGAGCAAGGGACAAACAGACATTTACATAGTAGGAGGAGGTGTACAGGGATGGAGGAGAGGACAGACGGAGGTGTACAGGGATGAAGGAGAGGACAGGCGGAGGTGTACAGGTGTGGAGGAGAGGACAGGCGGAGGTGTGGAGGAGAGGACAGAAGGAGGTGTACAGGGATGGAGGAGAGGACAGGCGGAGGTGTACAGGTGTGGAGGAGAGGACAGACGGAGGTGTACAGGGATGGAGGAGAGGACAGGCGGAGGTGTACAGGTGTGGAGGAGAGGACAGATGGAGGTGTACAGGGATGGAGGAGAGGACAGATGGAGGTGTACAGGTATGGAAGAAAGGACAGACGCAGGTGTGGAGGAGGGGACAGGCAAAGGTGTACAGGTGTTGAGGAAAGCGACAGACGCAGGTGGACAGACGGAGGTGGACAGGACAGACGGAGGTGTACAGGGGTGGACAGGACAGACAGAGGTGTGGAGGAGAGGACAGGCAGAGGTGTACAGGGGTGGACAGGACAGACACAGGTGTGGAGGAGGGGACACACAGGTGTGGAGGAGAGGACAGGCAGTGGTGTACAGGGATGGAGGAGAGGACAGACACAGGTGTGGAGGAGAGGACAGAGGGAGGTGTACAGGGATGGAGGAGAGGACAGACGGAGGTGTACAGGTGTGGAGGAGAGGACAGAGGGAGGTGTACAGGTGTGGAGGAGAGGACAGAGGGAGGTGTACAGGTGTGGAGGAGAGGACAGAGGGAGGTGTACAGGTGTGGAGGAGAGGACAGACTGAGGTGTGGAGGAGAGGACAGACGGAGGTGTACAGGTGTGGAGGAGAGGACAGAGGGAGGTGTACAGGTGTGGAGGAGAGGATAGACGGAGGCATACAGGTGTGGAGGAGAAGCAGATGGAGGTGTACAGGTGTGGGGGGAGAGGACAGATGGATGTGTACAGGTGTGGGGGACAGACAGAGGTGTACAGGTGTGGGGGAGGGGACAGGTGGGGGGAAGAGGACAGATTGTGTAATGGCTTATAATAATTTTCATGTTCATTTCCAGCCAGCAGGTGGAGCTCTAAACTTGTTTTGACGTCTTTACCTGACTATTTGTAGCTGCTGTTTACAGTGCTCAGTAGCTCAAGCTACAATTTACACAAACAAATGAATTGGTCAGAACAGTGTTTCTTTCTCCTCTCCAACACAACTGAGCACCACGCTGTGTACATTCTATCTAGTATACAGCAGAGCACACTGCGCAGCAGTATGGGATGCGTACAGCCTGATGTGGGTAATTGGCAAAGTTTTCAGAGTATGTAATGTATAACACGGCATACAGAGTGCAGTGGTCTGGAGTATGTGAAATGCAGCACAGCATACAGAATGCAGCTGTTAGGCAACCTCAGGCTCTGCAGCTGTGCTGAAACTACAAAGCCTGTCATGCCTGTAGCTGTCAGATTCTTGCAATGCCTCATGGGATGTGTAGTTCCACAACAGCTGGTGGTCCAAGGTTGCCTACCTCTGGTATTGAGTATGCATTATGCAGGATAGTGTACAGAGCACAGTGGTGTATGTAATGCACAGCACAGAGTGCATCAATCCCCATTACAGCAGTGGAGAAGCGCTCTTTACTTTACCAATGAGCGGAGAGACATCCCCTAAAATTGGGGTCCAGTTAAGAGGGGTACCCTTAGATCGCTGGCCATTGGAGAGGTGCTCTCCCTTAGATCGCTGGCCAGTGGAGAGGTGCTCTCCCTTAGATCGCTGGCCAGTGGAGAGGTGCTCTCCCTTAGATCGCTGGCCATTGGAGAGGTGCTCTCCCTGAGGTGATGGAGATTGAATGGGCTGTTTAGGTTTGTCCTCATATTATATCGATTGTATAGTGCAGGACTGGACAATTCCCAGGAGCCAGATGGCCAATATGCCTTAAAAGCAAGCAAGGTTACCCTAAATGAGGGCAATTTCCATCCTCAAGGGTCAGAGTACTTCCTGCTGTGCTTGAGAAATCAGTTGGGAGAGGGATTGCTTAAACTGGCCATACTCTATACCGGAGGTGGACATATTAATAAGGAATCCAGGGGCCAGTCTGTCCAATCCAGGGGACAGCTCCATTTACAATGACTAGAGAAAACTTCAAAAGTTAGGGCGCCAGCTGTTAATTTTTAAGGCACATTGGCGACCTGGCTGCTGGGATTTGTCCAGCCCGGCATTGAAGCTCTTCGTAGTTGGCTACTTCAGTTTGCAGCCATTGGCTACTTCAGTTTGCAGCCATCAGATGGTGCCTACTATCAACGCATGGGTGTAGTTCACGTCTATCATCTGACCCTGGCTACAGTGTGTAGATCAGAGGAGGTAAACTTCAGTCCTCCAGCTGTGGTGCAGTTACAAATCCCATGAGCCACAGCCATGACTTCCAGATGCAGAATGGGATTTGTAGTTTTACCACAGCTGGAGGGCTGGAGTTTTCCTACCCCTGGTGTAGCTCAAGAATCTGGACTTCATTGCCTGCTTTCTTATTCTGGGTTGATGACAAAGCATGGGTAAGGCTGATGGCCCGGAGAACCCTCCATCTTTCCCATATTACTCTCCTTACAGGTCCATTTAAAGGAAGGAAAATCATATTTAAAGTGTATGTACACCCGAACAATGAATGTCTGGTAAATATACCAATGAAAGGGCAAAAAAAAAAAACCTGTTGATCCTGCCAGAAATCTTGTAAGATAACGTCCTATTCTCTCTGCCTGTGCTGCACTCTGATCAGTCAGTATTATTCCCAGTTCACCTCTGTGGACTACAGAACCTCTCCCCCAGAAAGTGTAGTCCTAATACATTTTCTGTCCTAGAGTGACAACACTGCTCCTCCGTAGATGCAGTAAAGTGAGTTAGCGTTGTCACCCTAGGACAGGAAGTGTGTTACTGGCAGGAAAAACGAAAACTAACGCCGCCACCACATCTAAGGACAGGTAATCTGCAGTATATTATATTTTTGTTCTTGGGTTTAGATATATTGTAATGCCACCCTTGTGCTTTAATATGACCCCTCTAGATCAGAGTCAGTTGGTTTGATTTGAATGAGCTGCTGCCTCTGCTTATTTCATGCTGACGCTTCTTTCTGCTTTCCCTTTCAGATTTTTGTATCCTTCGCCTGCTGCTAATACAGAGGGACCCTAGAAGACGCCATGTTTCGCTTCATGAGGGACACCGAGCCACAAGACCCAGCAATGTTCCTTATGTAAGTGCGCCTACATAATCAACTGGCTTCCATTAACCCTTTCGCTGCCACTGGCGTATCTCATACGTCGCCAGCAGCTGACCCCTATTTGTTTATATGGTCTCATTCACACAGGAATCAGCCGGCACGTGCACCTCCGTGCTGCGTGCACGGCCATATCGGGCAGCTCCCGGGAAGGACAGGCGCTGCGTGTGATTAGTACGCAGCCCCCGTCCTTCTCTGTGGGACTACGCGGCCGTACGCCCTCCCATGCTCACCCCAAGTTCAGGTCCGTACGGGTGTGTGTTTCCTGGCTCGGGCGCAGACTGGATGGATCCTGTTAACGTACGAGTACGCTCACCCGCACGTACGTGCAGGGCAGGGGGGCGTACGGCCGCATACTCTCATAGAGAAGGACGGGGGCTGCGTACTAATCACACGCAGCACCTGTCCTTCCCGGGAGCTGCCCGATACGGCTGTGCACGCAGCACAGAGCTGTACGTGCCGGCCGATTCCTGTGAAATGAGGCCGAAGTGTAATTCTGACACTGAAACTGATTCGGACTACTGATCTGAATGAAACCAGAAGCGACGATGATGTCAACACTTCCTGAGCTGTCATTCCCTGGCTAGAGGGGCCGGGGAGGAAACTGATCAAGCATGAGATGTTTTACAAAAATAAAGTTATATAAATAAGTTTAAAAACACCCAAAAAAACTATTTTCAAGTCCCCGTGTACATGCACATGCTAACACAAACACGCCACAGGTGCGCCTATGTACCAAAACGACAGTTGTGCCACGCGTTTGGTATCGCTGTGTATGCTAAAGAGTGAGAGCAATTATTCTAGGGCCAATATTCACAAATAACTCCAAACTGATGACCAGTACAGGCTTCTAAAGCGCCGACTAGCGATGCACCGATACTAGTATCGATGCCGAGGATTTGGGCAAGTACTCGTACTCGCCCAAATGCGCCGATGCCTAGCCCGATACTTCCGGTATTGTTTTGAACCCCTAATATGGTATGCCCCTTTATACAGGTCCTGTATTTCCCATAGTGGTTGTTTGTAAATAAAGACAACCTTTCACAATAATTTATGCATTATAGGCATGTATATGGCGGCGACAATTTATGCAGTGCTTTACTTATTGCACATTCACATCTGTCCCTGCCCTCGTGGAGCTTACAATCTAAGGTCCCTATCTCACATACATAGAGGGCCAAATTTAGACGGGAAGCAATGAACCTACCAGCATGTCTTTGGAGTGTGGGAGGAAACCCACACAAGCACAGAGAACATGCACACTCCTTGCATATAGCGTCCTGACCTGAGATTTGAACAGAGACATCCAGTCCAGCGCTGCAAGGCAGAAGCGCTAACCACTACGCCGCTGCGCTGTATTTAATTAAAAATAATGCATCAGGAACACTTCTACCTGCCAAATGATTTCTAATATGAGGTGTATATAATATATTCAACTGCCAAGTGCTGCTGCTGGTGTGCGTCGTAAAGGAGTAGGGATTTGCAGGGGGTTGGTGCGAACCCAGTTCAACCATGTCCCTGAAAAAGTGTGACTGACACACCCTGCTCTCAGCCCAGTCAGTTGCAGTGGGGCATTTCCTGGCTCTTTGTGACGTGATTGGGCCAGGAGGGGGGGATGAAGTAACAGTTATGTGGAGGCTTAAGTGAAATGGGTTTGCCCCAAAAATGGGAAAGTGGTGCAGAATGAGAGAGGCAAACAAGAAAGGCATTCTTATGTCCTCACTTCTGGTCCCATGGACAATGGCACTTCTGACCTTCACTTTTTATTCTCTGTAGGGATCCCTTTGCCCTTCATCGTCAACATATGAGACGCATGTTTTCCGGGAGTTACGGGATGTCTCCGTTCCTGAGCCTGACGGATGGAAGCGTACCTTCTCTTCCTCGTTCAGGAGCCCCTCGTGACATGCAGGTAAGACCTAGAGGTTTCATGGGTATTTAGTAGGGATGCACGGATACCGATACTAGTATCGGTGCCGATACCGAGTATTTGGGTAAGTACCCAAATTCTCCCGATACCGGAACTTCCGGTATCGGAAAGCTGGGCAGCAAGTCATTACACGCCCCTGATTGGCCGAGAAGCTGGCTCCATGCTCCATCATCATTTGGTGACGAGGGAGCATGGAGCCGGCTTCCCGGCCAATCAGGAAGCCGGGCAGCGTGTAATAACTTGCCGCTTAAATTTCTGATTGGCCAAGGAGCTGGCCAATCCGGAAGTTGGGCGGCGAGTCGTTACTCGCCCCCCGGCTTTCTGATTGGCCAGACTGCCGTCGCCATGCTTCCTTGTCACCTGGTAATGAGGGAGCATGGAGCCGGCTTCCTGACTACTCAGGAAGCCAGGGGGCAGGTAGTGACTCACCACCCAGCTTCCCAACCAATCAGGAAGCCTGGAGGTGAGTGCTTACACGCCGCCCAGCTTCCTTAACGCGACTTCCAGTATCAATATTCGCTGTCAGCGAGTACTAAAGAAAAAATATCGGTACTCGTACGCTTTACCCAAAAAACGGTATCGGTGCATCCATAGTGTTTAGAGTTAGCTCATACCTCAACGCATGTAGAGTTAGGTTCATATTAATGTGTGTTGCCGTAAAGGTTAACAGTGACCATGTTTGATATTTAGGGTGTAACATGAAGCATGGTCACATTTAGCAACTCCCCACTCCCACACCTTCAACCCGCCCCATTCCCTCCCACTTAGCCGAATTGCTGGATGCTCCTTCCTGCAGAAATCTGTTATTCTTTGAATTTACTGCTGTGCCCACACAGGCACGTCATCCAGCCTGTTAATGTACACATACAGTCACTATCTGCCACCACGGAAGATGGACTCTGCACAGTGTCAGCAATGCCTCTCCTATAGTTCAAGCTGCACTTGCCCCAGCAGGTCCATACCTGCATACAGACCTAAGGCAGAGGGAAGACTTTGCAAGAGCCTGTGCTTTGTGCCCTCAACACACTGACCACTGGTTCAATGCTCCGCAAACTTTTAATTTTGTGCATAAGGTGGCCTGTCACTTTAAAGTCCAATTGAACTGTCTGTTTAAATTGTCTTAAAAGAGAACTATGGGGTAACCTTTTTATCCCATAGTTTTAATTAGGGTCACAGGAGGACATAAACTAGCGTCCTCCCGTGACCCAAAGCTCAGTATATAGCGGGCTATTTCTATATACTGAGAGCGCCGCAGCCGGGACGGATCCCGACAATACTGTCGAGATCCACCCAGCTGGCTGATTGACAGCTGGCTCTGCCTATCGAGATCGATGGGCTCAGTGGGTTTTTTCTTTTTTTGATTGGACAGCTTGGACCAATGGCGCTTTGCCATTGGTCCAAGCCATCCACAGAGCTCAAGCCTCTAACATTAAGATTAGAGGCTGTGACAGCTCTTTCCACAATACTTAGGTTACACAGCAGAGGGCTTCCCCACTGCTTGTGTAACCTAACTACCTGTCAAAAGCCAGATGCAGCGCCACCTGTAATTAACAGGCAGCGCTCCGTCCATGACAGGTTACACAGCAGGGAGGATTTCCCTGCTTTGTAACCTGATAGAAGCCAATCTGAATGGAGAAAAAGCTGTCAGCTTCAGACTTGAAGCTGACAGCTTTTTCCTCCATAATACTAGGTGAGGCTCTGCCTCCCCTGACCGCACATCCCTGGTCTGCAGTAGGGTGTGAACAAGCCCATGTGAGCACACAGCATGTATATTGAAGTCTGAGTACACATGGTAATGTTATGACTTGAAGATCAAAAACTATTTGCACACAGATCAGTTCTGAGGGTTTACAAACGTACGCTCACAGATGTGTGTGTACTGGGAGTGTGGTTGTGTGTACTGTGAGTAGGTATGATGGACCCACAATGTGTTTTGGGTCAGATACATAATGCATGGCTCTTTTAGGTGATTTGTGTTCTGTCCTCTTATGTATAGGAATTCCATCTCATGATACCTTTTGTTCTCTTTCTATGTTTCTATCCACTGCTGTAAATCACCGGGCCCCCCTTGGCTTCCAGGCTGGTGCCTTATCACCATTCGGTATGATGGGCATGGTAAGTGTTTATATTGATTATGGTCACTCCTATAATTTCTCTCTTAAACTTCCTGTTTGTAAACCATGTCAAACTCCGAATGGCAATGCTTACCAATTGCCTAAGCATGCGATTTAGATGAAAATGTGGAAACGTATACATCAATAGTCTTTTTAGGTCATGATCGCTCTGTTGGCTCTTCTCCCCCCGAGCTCCGAGGGCTGTGGGGGAAATAACAAAACAATGCACGACGCAAGGCACCAATGTCACACATCTCCGGAGCTCTACAGCTCTTTGGAGACAGGCAGAAGCATCCTCAGGCTGGGATAATTGACATCCCTTGACACTCATTGCCTACACTGTGCAAACTCCCTACAGGAACTTCTGCCAGTCTGCAGCTAGGAACAGGATGGGAGGTGTGTGTGTCTGTATTATCCCAGGCAGACTAATAAAGTGTGCAGGATGCCATATATCCATACGGCATTCTATACTGCAGAAGCGATGGGCGGCTCAACCACGAGAAACCAGGAAGCAATCTGGCCTTTTCATTATTGTTATCAGGAAGGAAGTAGAAGCTGCTTGCAGGATCACCAGCAAATTGGGACACAAATTAGAGTAATGGTCACATTGTGATTAATTATTATTGCCAGACAGAAACTTTATCTGTAAAATGTTAATGTGGGTTTACTGACACACTAAGGTTATTGTAAAAGTATTAACCCAATCAACACCAGTTTGGGAAGGATGCTACAAGCTCTTCCTAAATTAAAGGAGAACTATGGGGTCAGTGTTTTCTCCCATAGTTCTCCTAAGGGACACAAACTAGCGTCCTCCCGTCACCCTAAGCTCAGTATACAGCGTGCTACAGCTCGCGGTATACTGAGATGCCGCAGCTGAAACGGATCCCGACAATTATGTCTGGATCCGCCCAGCTGCGTGAGTGACAGCTGGCTCTGCCTATCTAGAGGCAGAGCCAGCTGTACCCACCCCCCCGTCCGTTCCGCCAGTCAGCGCTGGAGGATCGGAGGGGGGAATCCAGTCCCTTCCCTGTCACGGCTCTCTACAGCCCAGCAATCAGCAAGGGAAATGAGCTGTGAGTAATAGCTGTCACTCTGTGAGGGGTCAAGCAGAGGGCCACTGCTTCCACAACTTAAAGGAGAACTATGAGGTGAGTGATTTTCACTCAGCCTCATAATCTGAGCCGACCTGTGACAATGAAACTGTCACAGGTCGGCTCAGTAGATCGGGAAGTGAGCGAACACATACCGTCGCTCGCTCACTTCTCGATCTATCCCTGCAGAGAGCCGTGACTGTCACTCACAGCTCCCTGCAGGGATTCCCCCCCTCCCCGCTCCGATCCTCCAGCTCTGACTCACGGGACGGAGGAGGGGGCGGGTGCAGCTGGCTCTGCCTCTGGATAGGTAGAGCCAGCTGTCAATCCCGCAGCTGGGTGGAGCTTTGGGTGACGGGGGGGCGCTAGTTTGTGTTCTCTCGTGACCCTTATAAGAACTAAAGGGAAAAGCCCTGACCCCATAGTTCTCCTTTTAACTCTTCTCTCAAGTGAGGCTTTAATCGATGCTTGCCCACATTCTGTATGACATAAAGGAAATCTGCAGCATGATTGTAGAATCTGTCGGAGTAAGTGACTGTGCGCACACGCATCAAAAGGTTGTTTAACTTGCTTTGCCAGTAGTACAGATGGAAAGCAATAGGACCCGCTGAGACCGAAACAAAGAGTGAAGCAGTTGTAGAACTGTAATATACGCTGTACCATTAAAGTGACACTAAACTCCGGAGTTGAATCTTAAAAATGCATCAAAGTAACTTATAGTGACATTAAACCCTCAGATTTTTTTAACATGAAACAATACTGTAATGTGCGGCTTACTGTAATCCATGGTAGTTTCTCTTCTCTTTGCTGCTCTTCCTTTTAAATCTGTATCTGTTCTCATGCTGGGCAGAACTTCTGTTTTGCAGCAGACTGCCTTGTCTCTGGAATGGATACATGGTGTCTGTGTCTAGGTTTGCAACCTGAGCCAGCACTACAGGAAGAGGCACTCAGCTGCAAAGGGAAGTTCTCCCCAAGCATGAGAAGACATGAGGATTTAAAAGGAAGAGCAGCAAAGAGAAGGGAAACTACCATGGATTACAGTAAGGCACACATTATAGTATTGGTGTATGTTAAAAAATCTGAGGGTTTAATGTCACTTTAACTAACAATACTGGACCGTGTTTGTGTATGACTCGGCTGTAGATCTTCAAATCATCTCTGAATTGGTGCTGACACTGTCCTTCCTTCTGGAGGGGGGCTACTTCTGTTCCCCATGGTCCCTGCATATGTTGTAGAGTAGTCACCGCTCCAAGCTCGCTCCCGTGATGGACTACAATCTCATGTTTAGTTTACTAATTTGTACTGAGATTGTAGTCCATCCCGGGAGGGAGCTTGGAGCGGTGACTACTTTACAACACACACAGGGACCATGGGGAACAGACGTAGCCCCCCTCCAGAAGGAAGGACAGTGTCAGCACCAATTCAGAGATGATTTGAAGATCTACAGCCGAGTGATACACAAATACGGTCCAGTATTGTTAATAGTTAAGTTACTTTGATGCATTTTTAAGATGTAACTCTGGAGTTTAGTGTCAATTTAATGGTACAGCGTATATTACAATTCTACAACTGCTTCACTCTTTCTTTCAGCTGCAGTGGGTTCTATTGCATTCCATCTGTACTACTGGGAATCTGCCGAGCTGTGTATAATGTGCTGGTCAAATGCTGGGGAAAAAAAGCCTTAACACTACTTGTGCCAGGCAGCATAGAGTTCAAGGTGTGATTGAGTTGGAGCAGTTTCCAGTTGTATAGCAACACTTCTAACTTTGTTCCTCTCTTTAGGGGGGCGGATTCATGGACATGTTCGGATTGATGAATGATCTCATGGGAGGTATGGTGAGTATGTATGCATCTTACTTCTTTCTGCTATCCTCTACTCCAGCGCCTCCAGAGGGGGGTCCTTGTAGACTAAGCTATCATTTCTTTCTTAATATATCTCCTTTCCAGTCACTTGGAATAAAACTGCAGCCAAAGGAACAATTACACACTTCAAATAGATATGCTATATGGCCAACGGTTTGGGGACGCCGGACCATCACACCTCTGAGCTTGTTGGACAATCCGTTCTAGAATCATGGGCATTAATATAGAGTTGGCTCCCTATAGCAGCCCCCTCTCTTCTTGGAAGGCTTCCCACAAGATTTTGGGGTGTGTCTGTGACAATTTGTGCCCATTTAGCCAAAAAGAGTATTTGTGAGGTCAGGTTTGATGTTGGCTGAGAATACCTGGCTCACAATTAGCATTCCAGTTAATCCCAAAGGTGTTCAGTGGGGCTAGTGGTCAGTACTCTCAAGTCCCGCCACACCAAATTGGTCAAACCATGTGGAGCTGACTTTGTGCATAGGGATATAGTCATCCTGGAACAGAAAAGAGCCTTCGCCAAACTGTTGCACACTAGGGATGTACCGATACAGAGTATTTGGGCGAGTACTCGTACTCAATACTTCCTGTATCAGGAAGCCGGGCAGCGTGTAATGACACGCTGCTTGGCTTCCTGATTGGCGCCGTGTAATGGCGCTGGGCCTGGCTTTCTGATTGGCCGGGAAGCCGGCTTCATGCTCCCTCATCATCTCATGACAAGACATGACAAGGGAGCTTCCCGGCCAATCAGGAAGCAGGGCACCGCATCATTACACTGCGCCCGGCTTCCATGATTGGCCAGCGAGCCGGCTCCATGCTTTCTCGTCACATAGTGACGCATGGGACGGCTTCCTTGTTAATCGGGAAGCCGAGTGGCGAGTCTTTACATGCCGCCTGGCTTCCTGAATGGGACTTCCGGTACTCGGTATTTGTTATCGGCAAGTACCAGAAAAAGAAATATCGGTACTCCTACTCGGTGCATCCCTACAGCACATAAATGTCTAAAATGTCTTTGTATGTTGTAGCATCAACCGGACCCTTCATCAGAAACCCCCCACACTCGATCATTCGAAGAGGCGTCCACATACCTTTGGCCATAAAGTGTGAACTGATTTCTTTCAGTAGTGCAGTTAAGCTTCAGTTAACTGCACTACAGCTTCAGCTGCAGTTAAGTGCAGAGAGTGTGAGTGATTCACACTCTCTTGCCACACTGCATAGCTGTGGTCCAGCATCACTGTTCTGAGTCTGCGGCGTCCTGTGCCACCTCCCTGCCTCCAGCTCCCTCATTGGACTATAAACGAGTACATTGGCGAGATTTTCTCCTCGCACTTCTCCGCTTAAGCACTTCTTTTCCTTTTGAGCCTGCAATGCCTGAAACATGTTTAATTTTCAGCACAGAGCAGCCTTTGATATTACCGCCTGGATGGTCTTATCTGTCCGTTGCAGTTCCTTTTTTTTTTCAGCTGTAAAATCCTTCTTTTGGTTTTTCTCAATTACATGTCCGCAATCTCCTCGTCTGTGCCGGAGATTATGGGAGCGTTTCAGAGAGATTTCCGGCAAATGTACCAGTAACATTTACAAAGCGCAGCTGGACCAAATACTTATTGTTTTACATTTATGTTTTTGCTTTGCCGTTTGACTTTATAGATAAACTCGATGCAGATATAAAAGTGCCATTAAATCCAACAAGTCTTCATTAGAGAACAGTGATAAGTAGATGTAAGCCCCAACTGGAAGACATTTACTTTGCTGTTGCGCTGCGCATCATAAACAGTTGTCGCGGGTTGTTTTTTTTTTATTTTCCGTAAAACAATTTTCATCCTTTGTTGTATCTCAGTGCTGCCAATCTCCTGCAGCCGTTTCCTGTCTACGTACACAACAGCGCCTGTCATTGCTCAGCTTCCGGATCCTTGAGAAAGTGGGAGATCACCAGCACTCAAATGATATTGTTTCAAATCGTCGTGTGTACATTGGTACCTCGGTTCAGGAACAATTCGGTTCCCGACCAGGAAGTTCGTCAAAATTTTGCCTCCGTTCGCGAACTCTGCCTTGGGTGACGAACAGGACCCCGGCCATCTTCCCTGCTCTGACACATGGTCGTGGCTTCCTGTACTCGAGATCGCGGTCGCAGACAGGGCTGTGGACACTTACTGTGAAGCTTTTTTTGTGTGCTTTGTAGCACAGTACTGTACAGTATTACTGCATTCAATCCAGCATGGCTCCCAAGAAAGCGCAGAGAAAGCATGGTGTGGGAAAGAAAGCACAGAGCATTAATGGAGGTGACAAGAATGTGCAGAGCATTAATGAAGGTGACAAGAACGTGCAGAGCATTAATGAAGTTGACAAGATTGTGCTGAGCGTTATTGAACGTGACAAGAATGTGCAGAGCGTTAATGAAGGTGACACGAATGTGCAGAGCGTTAATGAAGGTGACAAGAATGTGCAGAACGTTAATGAAGGTGACCAGAATGTGCAGAGCATTAATGAATGTGCAGAGCGTTAATGAAGGTGACACGTATGTGCAGAGTGTTAATGAAGGTGACAAGAATGTGCCGAGCATTAATGAAGGTGACACGTATGTGCAGAGCGTTAATGAAGGTGACATGTATGTGCAGAGTGTTAATGAAGGTGACAAGAATGTGCAGAACGTTAATGAAGGTGACCAGAATGTGCAGAGCATTAATGAAGGTGACACGAATGTGCAGAGCGTTAATAAAGGTGACAATGTGCAGAGCGTTATTGAAGGGGACAAGAATGTGCAGAGCGTGAATGAAGGTGACAAGAATGAGCAGAGCGTTAATGAAGGGGACAAGAATGTGCAGAGCGTGAATGAAGGTGACAAGAATGAGCAGAGCGTTAATGAAGGGGACAAGAATGTGCAGAGCGTGAATGAAGGTGACAAGAATGAGCAGAGCGTTAATGAAGGGGACAAGAATGTGCAGAGCGTGAATGAAGGTGACAAGAATGAGCAGAGCGTTAATGAAGGGGACAAGAATGTGCAGAGCGTGAATGAAGGTGACAAGAATGAGCAGAGCGTTAATGAAGGGGACAAGAATGTGCAGAGCGTGAATGAAGGTGACAAGAATGAGCAGAGCGTTAATGAAGGGGACAAGAATGTGCAGAGCGTGAATGAAGGTGACAAGAATGAGCAGAGCGTTAATGAAGGGGACAAGAATGTGCAGAGCGTGAATGAAGGTGACAAGAATGAGCAGAGCGTTAATGAAGGGGACAAGAATGTGCAGAGCGTGAATGAAGGTGACAAGAATGAGCAGAGCGTTAATGAAGGGGACAAGAATGTGCAGAGCGTGAATGAAGGTGACAAGAATGAGCAGAGCGTTAATGAAGGGGACAAGAATGTGCAGAGCGTGAATGAAGGTGACAAGAATGAGCAGAGCGTTAATGAAGGGGACAAGAATGTGCAGAGCGTGAATGAAGGTGACAAGAATGAGCAGAGCGTTAATGAAGGGGACAAGAATGTGCAGAGCGTGAATGAAGGTGACAAGAATGAGCAGAGCGTTAATGAAGGGGACAAGAATGTGCAGAGCGTGAATGAAGGTGACAAGAATGAGCAGAGCGTTAATGAAGGGGACAAGAATGTGCAGAGCGTGAATGAAGGTGACAAGAATGAGCAGAGCGTTAATGAAGGGGACAAGAATGTGCAGAGCGTGAATGAAGGTGACAAGAATGAGCAGAGCGTTAATGAAGGGGACAAGAATGTGCAGAGCGTGAATGAAGGTGACAAGAATGAGCAGAGCGTTAATGAAGGGGACAAGAATGTGCAGAGCGTGAATGAAGGTGACAAGAATGAGCAGAGCGTTAATGAAGGGGACAAGAATGTGCAGAGCGTGAATGAAGGTGACAAGAATGAGCAGAGCGTTAATGAAGGGGACAAGAATGTGCAGAGCGTGAATGAAGGTGACAAGAATGAGCAGAGCGTTAATGAAGGGGACAAGAATGTGCAGAGCGTGAATGAAGGTGACAAGAATGAGCAGAGCGTTAATGAAGGGGACAAGAATGTGCAGAGCGTTAATGAAGGTGACAAGAATGTGCAGAGCTTTAATGAAGGCGACAAGAATGTGCAGAGCCTTAATGAAGGCGACAAGAATGTGTTAAGGTCTGGAACTCACTGCCACACTGCCACAAGCAGTGGTATCACCTGATAGTATTGAATCATTCAAAAAGCATTTAGATCCCTTCCTCAGAGACTGTAACATACAGGTACTCTTTAAAAACAACGTCGCACAGGGGCTCGTATATATACACGCACGCACAATCACACATAGGCATATACACAATGGGTTAAACTTGATGGGCCCGTGTCTTTATTCAACATCAAATACCATGTAACTATGTATATCGTTTGAATGCTGGTAATCTTCCACTTTCTCAAGCCATCCGTGTTCATCACTACGAGCAGCAGATCATCTACCAGTTGTAGACGCTGAAAGGAGTGCAGGGGACGTATCTGTATACTTTGCAAAACCGGTATCGGCGCATCCCTACCTTAAAGTGAAGGGAAAATGTCTCTGCCGGTTTGCTTGAGACGGATATGTCCACGTTTAAGTTGCATTCTAGGTGCATTTTCTGCCAGGTCTTTGAGACCAGATCATCTGCGCTGGATCAGTCCTGTGTCAGTGCTCCGGGGTCAGGGCCATCAGACGTAGTTGAAGGCTCAATTTCAACAAAGGTTCTTTACCCGAGTTTAGGGACGTAGCAGTAAGAAAGGAGCCACTATGTAGACTGATTGGTTTAAATAGTAAATAAAAGTAAATCACCGGCACACACTTTAAAAACCCTTCAAGTATTGATATGTTTATTCAATACCCAATGTCACATGCAGTCATACTGTGTCACTGACCATGGTGTCACTCGCTCTGATGATGGATCCCTGTGCGGACCCGAAACGTTAGCACCGTATGACAGCATGTGACATTGGGTATTGAATAAACATATCAATACATTAAAAACCCTTCAAGTGTGTGCCGGTGATTTACGTTTATTTACTATTAGTGGTCACCTGGGCACCACATACACCTTGTGGTTTTGAGACCGTGGCAGTGCGATTTGGACTTTTGTTGATTGGTTTAAATGGCAATCCCCACCACTGGTATAGAATGTGAGCTGTAGCAAGGTTGTAGTGATGTCCTTATGCTGCTTTCTTTGCAGTAAGGCCACTGGGGCAATGTCACTGTAAAGCTGAATTCTGGTACCTTCCTATATGAAGTCCAGAGTCACCTAAACGTTTCTAAGCAGATCCACTTTTATGTGAAAGTTTGAGGAGTATCGCACTGTCTAGTGGAGGGTCCCCAGCCGGTGGATTGGATCATCCGTTCCCCTGGTATTGGATGGCCAGTGGTATTGGTTATCTTTTTATATAGTCCTGATCCCTCTGCATGAGATTCCCAAGCATTGCGGTCTTTATAGCGAGGGCATAAGGTTGTGGAGAGAGTTTGGGGGAGAAGGAAAGGCTTTAAAGGAGAACAATGGGGTCAGGGCTTTTCCCCATAGTTCTCCTTAGGGTAACGGGAGGACACAAACTAGCGTCCTCCTGTCACCCTAGGCTCAGTATACCGCGAGCAACAGCTCGCGGTATACTGAGGCGCCGCAGCCGGAGCGGATCCCGACATCGATGTCGAGATCCGCCCAGCTGCGTGAGTGACAGCTGGCTCTGCCTATCTAGAGGCAGAGCCAGCTGTACCCTCCCCCGTCCGTTCCACCAGTCAGCGCTGGAGGAGGGGGGAATCCAGCCCCTCCCCTGTCACGGCAGAGAGCCGTGACAGGATCGAGACGGGGGCGTACGCCGGTATGTGTTCGCTCACCTCCCAATCTACTGAGCCGACCTCAGACAGTCTCATTGTCACAGGTCGGCTAGAACTATGAGGTGAGTGAAAAGCACTCCCCTCATAGTTCTCCTTTTAACATTCCCATCCTCCGCCATCTTGGATCCCACGGCTGCTGGTGAGAAAAAAAGTATTTTCCTTACAGGCATTGCTGCACTCTGCTGGATGATTGGCATTTGCCCCGTCATAAGGGAAGTATGCCCTCGGGGGCTGACACATGCCCCCCATGATGGATTGATTTGCGCAGTCATCTGTGGAGTGCTTTAGCGATACATCTGAGTCATTGGGCCTCATACGTGGAATCCCCAGATATTATTGTCACATGCTGGAATTGGCTTTTGAAATGACATTAATAATGAACTTTATCGATTTAGGTTTGCATACACTGGCTGTATTAAAAAATATATTTAAAGTCTTAAATTGTGTCTTTTATATGGTTCCCCTGTTATCCCCGACACAGCAGGCTTGGAGAGAGGGGAGAATGTGGGTATAAGACTGGAAATGTTGCAGACAGGCAGAGAGAGCAGAGTGATGAACACAAGAAGGTGATTCTCCTTCATTGTCCAGTTAGCAGAGACGGGGCAGGTCAGTGACCGAGGTGTGCTGATTAACAGCAGTTGAAAAAAGTGAAATCAGCAACCTGGCTGTGCTGCATGGCAGGCGTTTGTGAATCATAACACTGACTGAACAGTATTGTACATATTTTGGCATGTAAAACATCACATGTGTATTTTAACTGCGTATTTAGCTTGGATGTGAGAAAGAAACACACTCACTCATTCTCTCACTCACTCACTCTCCCACACGCTCGCTCTCCCACACGCTCACGCTCCCACACGCTCACTCGCCCACACGCCCACTCTCCCACACGCTCGCTCTCCCACACGCTCACGCTCCCACACGCTCACTCGCCCACACGCCCACTCTCCCACACGCTCGCTCTCCCACACGCTCACGCTCCCACACGCTCACTCGCCCACACGCCCACTCTCCCACACGCTCGCTCTCCCACACGCTCACGCTCCCACACGCTCACTCGCCCACACGCCCACTCTCCCACACGCTCGCTCTCCCACACGCTCACGCTCCCACACGCTCACTCGCCCACACGCCCACTCTCCCACACGCTCGCTCTCCCACACGCTCACGCTCCCACACGCTCACTCGCCCACACGCCCACTCTCCCACACGCTCGCTCTCCCACACGCTCACGCTCCCACACGCTCACTCGCCCACACGCCCACTCTCCCACACGCTCGCTCTCCCACACGCTCACGCTCCCACACGCTCACTCGCCCACACGCCCACTCTCCCACACGCTCGCTCTCCCACACGCTCACGCTCCCACACGCTCACTCGCCCACACGCCCACTCTCCCACACGCTCGCTCTCCCACACGCTCACGCTCCCACACGCTCACTCGCCCACACGCCCACTCTCCCACACGCTCGCTCTCCCACACGCTCACGCTCCCACACGCTCACTCGCCCACACGCCCACTCTCCCACACGCTCGCTCTCCCACACGCTCACGCTCCCACACGCTCACTCGCCCACACGCCCACTCTCCCACACGCTCGCTCTCCCACACGCTCACGCTCCCACACGCTCACTCGCCCACACGCCCACTCTCCCACACGCTCGCTCTCCCACACGCTCACGCTCCCACACGCTCACTCGCCCACACGCCCACTCTCCCACACGCTCGCTCTCCCACACGCTCACGCTCCCACACGCTCACTCGCCCACACGCCCACTCTCCCACACGCTCGCTCTCCCACACGCTCACGCTCCCACACGCTCACTCGCCCACACGCCCACTCTCCCACACGCTCGCTCTCCCACACGCTCACGCTCCCACACGCTCACTCGCCCACACGCCCACTCTCCCACACGCTCGCTCTCCCACACGCTCACGCTCCCACACGCTCACTCGCCCACACGCCCACTCTCCCACACGCTCGCTCTCCCACACGCTCACGCTCCCACACGCTCACTCGCCCACACGCCCACTCTCCCACACGCTCGCTCTCCCACACGCTCACGCTCCCACACGCTCACTCGCCCACACGCCCACTCTCCCACACGCTCGCTCTCCCACACGCTCACGCTCCCACACGCTCACTCGCCCACACGCCCACTCTCCCACACGCTCGCTCTCCCACACGCTCACGCTCCCACACGCTCACTCGCCCACACGCCCACTCTCCCACACGCTCGCTCTCCCACACGCTCACGCTCCCACACGCTCACTCGCCCACACGCCCACTCTCCCACACGCTCGCTCTCCCACACGCTCACGCTCCCACACGCTCACTCGCCCACACGCCCACTCTCCCACACGCTCGCTCTCCCACACGCTCACGCTCCCACACGCTCACTCGCCCACACGCCCACTCTCCCACACGCTCGCTCTCCCACACGCTCACGCTCCCACACGCTCACTCGCCCACACGCCCACTCTCCCACACGCTCGCTCTCCCACACGCTCACGCTCCCACACGCTCACTCGCCCACACGCCCACTCTCCCACACGCTCGCTCTCCCACACGCTCACGCTCCCACACGCTCACTCGCCCACACGCCCACTCTCCCACACGCTCGCTCTCCCACACGCTCACGCTCCCACACGCTCACTCGCCCACACGCCCACTCTCCCACACGCTCGCTCTCCCACACGCTCACGCTCCCACACGCTCACTCGCCCACACGCCCACTCTCCCACACGCTCGCTCTCCCACACGCTCACGCTCCCACACGCTCACTCGCCCACACGCCCACTCTCCCACACGCTCGCTCTCCCACACGCTCACGCTCCCACACGCTCACTCGCCCACACGCCCACTCTCCCACACGCTCGCTCTCCCACACGCTCACGCTCCCACACGCTCACTCGCCCACACGCCCACTCTCCCACACGCTCGCTCTCCCACACGCTCACGCTCCCACACGCTCACTCGCCCACACGCCCACTCTCCCACACGCTCGCTCTCCCACACGCTCACGCTCCCACACGCTCACTCGCCCACACGCCCACTCTCCCACACGCTCGCTCTCCCACACGCTCACGCTCCCACACGCTCACTCGCCCACACGCCCACTCTCCCACACGCTCGCTCTCCCACACGCTCACGCTCCCACACGCTCACTCGCCCACACGCCCACTCTCCCACACGCTCGCTCTCCCACACGCTCACGCTCCCACACGCTCACTCGCCCACACGCCCACTCTCCCACACGCTCGCTCTCCCACACGCTCACGCTCCCACACGCTCACTCGCCCACACGCCCACTCTCCCACACGCTCGCTCTCCCACACGCTCACGCTCCCACACGCTCACTCGCCCACACGCCCACTCTCCCACACGCTCGCTCTCCCACACGCTCACGCTCCCACACGCTCACTCGCCCACACGCCCACTCTCCCACACGCTCGCTCTCCCACACGCTCACGCTCCCACACGCTCACTCGCCCACACGCCCACTCTCCCACACGCTCGCTCTCCCACACGCTCACGCTCCCACACGCTCACTCGCCCACACGCCCACTCTCCCACACGCTCGCTCTCCCACACGCTCACGCTCCCACACGCTCACTCGCCCACACGCCCACTCTCCCACACGCTCGCTCTCCCACACGCTCACGCTCCCACACGCTCACTCGCCCACACGCCCACTCTCCCACACGCTCGCTCTCCCACACGCTCACGCTCCCACACGCTCACTCGCCCACACGCCCACTCTCCCACACGCTCGCTCTCCCACACGCTCACGCTCCCACACGCTCACTCGCCCACACGCCCACTCTCCCACACGCTCGCTCTCCCACACGCTCACGCTCCCACACGCTCACTCGCCCACACGCCCACTCTCCCACACGCTCGCTCTCCCACACGCTCACGCTCCCACACGCTCACTCGCCCACACGCCCACTCTCCCACACGCTCGCTCTCCCACACGCTCACGCTCCCACACGCTCACTCGCCCACACGCCCACTCTCCCACACGCTCGCTCTCCCACACGCTCACGCTCCCACACGCTCACTCGCCCACACGCCCACTCTCCCACACGCTCGCTCTCCCACACGCTCACGCTCCCACACGCTCACTCGCCCACACGCCCACTCTCCCACACGCTCTCTCTCTCTCTCACAGACTCTCTCTCTCACCCACACACTCTCTCTTTCTCTGTCTCTCACTCACTCTCTCACCCACACACTCTCTTTCTCTCTCTCACCCCCCCTCTCTCTCTCTCTCTCTCTCACCCTCACTCTCTCACCCTCACTCTCTCTCACCCACACACTCTCTTTCTCTCTCTCACCCTCTCTCTCACCCTCTCTCTCACCCTCTCTCTCTCACCCTCTCTCTCTCACCCTCTCTCTCTCACCCTCTCACCCACACCTTTTCTCTCTCACACACACTCTCTGTCTCCCTCTCTCTCACACACACACACACAGACTCACTCTCTCTCTCTCTGTCTCCCTCTCTCTCTCTCACACACACACAGACTCACTCTCTCTCTCTGTCTCCCTCTCTCTCTCTCTCTCTCTTTTACTTGGAGCCTTGATTAATCAGTCCTTCTGATACTCGATCTGTAAATATATTGATCAGTGTGGTGGTGTTGTTGTTTCTCTGACAGGAGCAGATTTCCAATGGGTCAAACTGTCAGACGTTCTCTTCTTCCACGATCATATCCTACTCCAATATGTTGGGCAGTGGTGCCCCTAAAGTATATCAGGAGACGTCGCAGACCTGCACCGCTCCTGGGGGGGTGAGTAATGCCTTGAACCTGTAACGCTAAGCGTCAATCAAGCTGGCTACTTCCTACAGCAATTCGCTTTCTCTGATCGGACTTCGGTAAACAGAAATCTGTTTGGATGCAACGGGTTGCGGGTTGTGTAAGCTGACCTTCTTCTTTTATGTCTCCTAGATTTGCGAGACAAGACGCACAATGCGGGATTCAGATAGCGGGATGGAACAGATGAGCATCGGTCATCATATTGGAGAGCGGGCACATATCATGCAGCGCTCTCACAACCATCGCACAGGAGACCGTGAGGACCGGCAGGAGTATATTAACATGGATGAAAGTAAGCTGTTTGCTTAGGTGGATCTAATGAGGAAAACTTTAAACCTAATTGGCTGCCCCTTTTAACTTGGCTCACACTACTGAGCCGGATAATAGGTGAAGAAGACATAAACTGCAAAACAGCAGGCAGGTTATGAGCGGTAAAGTGAAAAGAGACGGACCTCTAAGCTGCGGTGCTCTGACATGTCTTAAAGCGAAGGTGGCATGCATTGAGGTGCCAATGTTGGCACAGTCTTCAGCAAAAGTTAATAGAAACTGATGTCAGCATGAGACTTAAGATGATATCACATGGCGTGATTTGCAAGCAGAGTACTGCATGACTTGCTTTTTCCAGGTTGGCATTTAAGAAGACTGCCTATGCAGGGCAAGGTGACCAATATTGGCTTACAGCATCCCCCCCCCCACACACATACACACACAAACACAGACAACAGAACTTACCCAGGGTTCACTCCTGCCAAGGAGAGTTGACCAAGGAGTGTGTGACAGGGAGAGTATTACCTTACTGTGTGATAGGCAGTGTGCCTTCATTATTATCTATGGGCAGGTGACCTTATCGCTTTTTCTTAAAGGAGAATTATGGGGTCAGTGCCTTCCCCCATAGTTCTCCTAAGGGTAACGGGAGGACACGAACTAGCGTCCTCCCGTCACCCAAAGCTCAGTATACCGCGAGCTGAGATACTGAGACGCCGCAGCCAGAACGGATCCCGACAATTCTGTCTGGATCCGCCCAGCTGCGTGAGTATTAATGCAGTTAGGTCCGCCTTTAATTTGACCTTGATTTATAAAATGTTACATTGTATGACATAGGTGCTCAATGAAAGTCTCGCCTAATGGGGGTCTCTTTTGTTCAATGTATAATTTAGATGATGCTGTTGATTTTAATGAAGAATGGCACAGGGGGACCTCGCGTTACCGGAATCAGAGGGGTTTGCAATATAGAAGGAGACCAGCCCCAGAGGAGAGACTCGCCATCCAGGGACCTGAAGACAGCACAGCCCGCCCATCCCGCCGATACGACTGGTGATAGGTGAGCAGAAATGAGACATTCTCTAGTTCCTTAGTATTGGAGCTTGTTTGGAACGAACCTACTGTACATGATTGTTTCTGAATGGACAAAGTGGCAGCGTCTCTTTAAGCAGCTCCCTGAAAACGTACAATTTTGGCTTCAGTTCCTCCTAAAAAATAGCCGTGCACTTCGTGTGCCTAGGTACACCTGTGCCTTCAGGCTGCGTTATGAGATCATTTTAGGCACCGCTGCCTCTGACTACTAGTCTCAGGACATTTGGAGTGGGATTTGGTGATGTAAGTACTCTCTGTTCTCCTTGCTGGAGCGAAAGCTGCACCTGAGGATCTACAGTGCAAGGATCTCCCTCCTTTATTCTTTCTGTGGATCTGTGCTATGGATGCACCAATACCGGTTTTTCAGTATCGAGTACTGATATTTATATTTCGGCACTCACAGATACCGCTACTTCCGTTAGCATGGAGCCGGCTTCCCAGGCAATCACAAAACCAAGCGGCATGTAATTACCCACTGCCCAGCTTCTTGATTGCCCGGGAAGCCGGCTCCATGCTGTCCCGGCCAATCAGCATTGAGCCGGCCAAACAGCATGGAGCCGGCTTCCCGGCCAATCTGGAAGCCGGGCTTGCACTCACAGATACCGCTACTTCCGTTAGCATGGAGCCGGCTTCCCAGGCAATCACAAAACCAAGCGGCATGTAATTACCCACTGCCCAGCTTCTTGATTGCCCGGGAAGCCGGCTCCATGCTGTCCCGGCCAATCAGCATTGAGCCGGCCAAACAGCATGGAGCCGGCTTCCCGGCCAATCTGGAAGCCAGGCTGTAAGTCATTACGCACAGCCTGGCTTCCTGATTGGCCGGTGAGCCGGCTCCATGTTCCCTCTGGGCAGTGCCGGTCAGAGGAAATCTCCCTCTGACAGGAAGTTCCGGAATTGGGGGTAAGTATCGGAGCATTTGGGTGAGTACAAGTACTCACCCGAATACCCAGTGTCTGCACCAATAGTAGTATCGGAGCATCCCTTATCTGTGCTCCCTCTCTATCTCCTGCTGCTTCTCTATCTCAGATCACCAGTCATGAGGTTCTGCCATGAGGAAGCAAACACTTGCTCCTCTATCAAGATGGCCACTTCAACACATACATAGTGCCGAACAAGGCATAGTAAGTCAGTAATGGGGAAAGCTGCAGGGAGACCACGGGCAATACTGGTGACTAACCCAATGCACTCTGCTTGCCTTTTTTTTGGGCCACAACTTTTACAATAGGTCCTTTTAAACAAAGTCATTACATGGAAGCTGTCACCACGTCATTTGGAATATGGCAGCAGCCTCTGACCATTGCTTGTAATTGGCACGTCTAACAGTTTTTTGCGCTGTGCAGTAGTCTTTTGTGGCAGTCACAGGTAAAGCCTCGGCTCCCCCCTGTAATATAACAGTACCATTATAATATGATGGCTCTCTCTAGTGATATGACACGTTATGGTAACATGTCAGCAGTAAAGGTGTGTTTCATGTGTGGTTGCAGGTGCAAACACTGTGGGCTGGGTTGGGTCAAGTTATAGTTAATACTAGGGATGCACAGATACCTATACTAGTATCGATATCGGTGCCGAGTATTTGGATGAGTACTCGTACTCGCTCCAATGCCTAGCACAAGTACTTCCTGTATCAGGAAGCCGGGCAGCACGTCATTACACGCTGCCCGGTTTCCTGATTAGCCGGGAAGCGGCTCTATGCTCTCTCGTCACTTGTGATGAGAGAGCATGGAGCCTACTCATGGAAGCCGGGCGCCGTGTAATGATGCGGCACCCTGCTTCCTGATTGCCCGGGAAGCAGGTTCGATGCTCCCTTGTCATGAGATGATGGAGCATGAAGCTGGCTTCCCGGCCAATCAGAAAGCCAGGCGCTGCCGGCGCCCGGCTTCCTGATTGGCCAGCTTCCCGACCAATCGGGAAGCCGGGCAGCGTGTAATTACATTCTGATTGGCCGGGAAGCTGGCTTCATGCTCCCTCGTCATCTCATGATGAGGGAGCATGGAGCCGGCCTCCCGGCCAATCAGGAAGCAGGGCGTCGCGTCATTACACGGCGCCTGGCTTCCTGATTGGCCGGCCAGACGGCTCCAGCTGGGTACCGGAGGAAGGCCGTGTTCTGGCTGGAGAGGCCACGGGGGTGACAGGCTGCACATACCAAGGTAAGAGGGGACAGACTTTCTTGTTAATCGGGAAGCCGGGTGGCCAGTCTTTACACTCCACCTGGCTTCCTGAATGGGTAATTGGTATCGGCGAATACCGGAAAAAAATTATCGGTACTCGTACTCGGTACCAAAATACCGCTATCGGTGCATCCCTAGTTAATACCATCTGTGATTCCAGAAATCTTCAGCTCTGATCATTTTTAGTGAGCCTATTGTAGTTGGCCGGACAATGATTGCAGTACGTAGCAGCCGCCCATCGGTGGAGCTGTGTGGTTTTTCAGTCTATTCTCACCAGCAGCTGCTTTGGTAGCGTCAGCATACGGAAAAGACAGTTGGGCTCATTTATAACCAGCCATTGCAGTCATCCAGGTTCCAGCTGTTACACTTTCTGACTGTGGCTAAAGAAATCATATCACACATCTGATTGCTGAACGTGGCACCGCGCTTCTTCCTTTTCATCAGGTTATTGTAAATGAGGCTTGTTATAACCGAGCAATCTGTCTCATCAGTGTTTTTATTAATGTAATTTACACTGACTAACCGGTCGCAGAGACATCACTGAGAATGGAGTCTATCCATTCACCACAATCTGGTGACATCACTGAGATATCTGCCATATAATCAAAACCCTCGAGGATACAAGGGGAGCATGGCAAGTCAGTTCTTGAACTGTATTTCTAAATAGTAGGTGTCCCTGGCAGCTGCCAGGTCAATCCCACTCCGAGGTCGGGAGGTACTGCAAACTAGGGATGCACCGATAACATATTTTTTTCAGACCAAGTACTAGTACCGAGACTTTTCCTCAAGTACCAATACCAATTACCGATGCCTTTTTTAGTGTCATGGGACAGTTTTTAAAAACAATACAGACTAATGATTTTAGCACAGTGGTGCAGCAGCTGCGACTGCTGCAACCCTGGTAGTTCTGTCCCTGCTCCAAGCTGTAGAGGGACTACAAATCTCAACATTACATTATATAGTAATGGAGAATACCACCAGCTATAGAGGACTACAAATCTCGGCAATACATTATACAGCAATGCAGAATGGCACCGGCTAAAGAGGACTACAAATCCCAGCTATACATTATACAGCAACGCAGAATGGCACCAGCTATAGAGGAGCGCAAATCTCAGCAATACATTATACAGTAACGCAGAATGGCACCAGCTATAGAGGACCACAAATCTTGGCAATACATTATACAGCAATGCAGAATACCACCAGCTATAGAATGCTACAAATCTCAGCAATACATTATACAGCAATGCAGAATAAAGCACAGGACAGAAACAGCAGGATAACATAGCTGTGGCGTTCAGGTGCAGTTTTGCTGCACCATACTTGCATAGAGCACTCTGTGCTGCCGCTCTACTGTGGGGTACCGGCCTGATGTCTCAGGAGGGGAAGAGGTGCGGAGGGTCTCAGGAGGCGGAGGGTCTCAGGAGGGGGAGAAGTGTAAACAGACGCTGCATAGTTCCCAAGAAGGCTGCCACATGGTCCCCAGCAGGCACTGGACCTAAGGCAGCCACTTAATTTGCATCAATAAAGCGGCGGTATTGGTTTTAGATATCGGCATTAGTACGAAGACTCGTGCAAATGCTCGGTATTGGTGTCGGTGCATCACTACTGCAAACACATGGGCTGCAAGTCACTACTGCAAGTAAATGGGCTGGTGAGACAGTTGTTCTGAGGATGATGGGTACGGAAAGATCTAACTCTTTTGGAGGTCCTGTTATCCAATCATCTAATGAAGAATCCCTCTCTCCGTTTTCTGTGCTATAGTTTATAATAAACAATCACATTACTTTATTAATGGTTTGTCAGGTCATAGTGTCTGTTACCGCTGTATATCTCACAGTCCTACCGGGGTTGCCCTTTAACATGACTTGTAACCCGTCCTCTCTTGCTCTCTCTTTCAGCCGATACATGCACAAACGGGACAATTGAAAAACCTAACCGTTCCGCATATTCCCGAAGGGACCACTTCTTCCTCACACCGCTCCATCATCTCCCTGACGACTCTTGTTACCCCTTCCCTTCCTCGCTCCCTGTTTTTTTTCTCCTGGGTTCTCCACGTCTGCACTTTTTTTTTTTTTTTTTAATTTGCTGTTTCCTGAAAAGCATTCAACATAACCGGGAGCTTCTGTAAGGGAGGGGATGGGAGGTTCTGTGGGGGCGTATAAATGGGAAAAGATTTGTATGGGAAGACGAGGGAGGTAGAGGGAAAAAAAGTCAGGAAAGGTGGGGGGTGAGGGAGGGGGGAGGGGTTAATATTTAAGTTAAGTAGTTTTCAATGTACATAGGCAGAGTTTCTGTGGCAGTGGAGTAGAGATGTTCCAGCTGAAGTGACTGGAAGATAATCTTGCGTTCCGTAGATGGGAGATTTTAAAGTTTAAAAGATTATCTGTTACTGTTAATAGATCACCCAAGATGAGCCTGGGTGCTGTTACAGGGAAGCCATCGGGTATGTAGGTCGGGAGGGAGAAAATATTCTGTGAAAGGATGTTTTGTGGGCAGGCATATAAACAGAACTATGCTGTACCTAGTAGGAGTTGTAGTATATTTTTTTTTCTTTTCTTTTTTTTTTTTTTTTTTTTTTTTTTTTTTCTTTTTTTGGTTTCACAATGTTTAATATTACAATTGTAAAACTTAATAAAGGAGAATGTGTTCTGTTCTTTGTCTTGTTATATCTTATTTTATTACATCATTGGGTAGCCAAAAAGAAAAGTGTATGTACAGCCAAAACCTGTTTCCTCTTCCATTCATTGATATTAGGATCTTGAATGATGGATCACTTGCAGGAATAGGACACTAGGTAGAAACACAAGGACAGACTAGGGGCAGCCCCCACCGGTGGGCAAACACCCCATTTACAACAAGCAGTTCGGATTTCCCCAATCAACTTTTCAGAACAGCTATGTGAGAGAGGATGTGGGAGAGTGTCTGCCTGTAGAAAGATTGGCTCCTTCTACAGGCAGACACTTTAAAAAAAACCCTCAGTTCTGTTTGTGTTTCCTATAACAGGACGAGCAGCACACATTTTATTATTTTTCATTGGTGATTGGATGGCCGCGTGGTCAACAGTCTGCCCTGGTGGTACAGGTCTGGGTCCCTAGGTGTGGATTCACCTTCCTGCAAGTGGCCACCAGGGTGTGTCTTCTAGCCTCTTTACCTCTCCCTGTGCTAGCGCTCTGGCGGTGGTGGTATAGTCTGCAGAGGGACTGATGCCGGGGCTTTCCTTGGTTTCAGGAAGTGTGGCTTGAGAGGGGGGTCTGGCACTTCCAAGCATGAATCAGGCTACTGCTGCAGAGACGCTGAGAAGGTTCAGGCTGTGGGTCCCCTAGTTGGGTGGTCGAAGGGGCAGACTTGACCCAGCGGATGCCAGCAACCAAGTCCTTCAAGACTTCAGTGCGGAAGGAGGGGCCGAGAGCGGTAAATGCTGGCTTCATGGGGTCAGATGTGTTTTTTGGGGTAGGTGTACACGGGTGTTAGTGTGTTTTCCCTGCCCCTATGGTGACCCTTTTGGCATAACCTGTTATGTGGGTATCTATTGGTTTGTTTAGGCACAGATGTTGGACAGACCTTTCCCTAACCAAGGCTGTTTCCTACCTGGTGGATGCCACAGTCAGTTAAGGGGAAACTTCTCTTTGGGGCTGAATTAGATATGGTATTATCTAGGTCCGCAGAGAAGGAAAATACATTTCCAGAGAAGAAATTTAGAAATAAGCAATTTTTTGGGCCCTCTCAAGGAAAGATGGGCATCTAACAAAAGCAAATCTAAGGGGGCCTCCTGTTTAATCCTCCGGAACCCACAAGGTATATGGTGGACCTTCAGAGGGCCAGTCAACTGGTGACTGCAGAGCTCGGGGACCCGCTTTGTACTATATTGACTGTGGGTTATCTGATGCAGTTTCCCTGAGCAATTCACTTTTCCCTGCCTGCAAACTGGACCTGACGTATTGACTTTGCTCCCATCTTCAGGTTTCCTGCTGGAGGCTTCGCCTGTGCCTCAAGACCTGTTTTTGGCCTTTGACTCTGTTTAACTCTCTGATGGAAGGCGTCATCTTTCATATGGAGAGAGCCTTGTTGCAAAAGCCCTCTAAGAACTGTTCCCTCCTTCTCTGTTCCCTTCTGATGAGGAGACTCCTCGTGCCACATACCCTGCCCCTTCTGTTGAGGCAGAACCTGAACCTAGTCCTTTCAGATTGCACTGAGGTGGTGTCTGGTTCTAAGCTGTCACAGGAAAAGGAGTTAATATTGGTCCTTATGAAAACCGTTAAATTCTTTAAGATTGAGGAGGCCTTCTCTTCTTCCAAGGATACCCCAGTTCTGTTTGGCACTTGCAAACCCACGCAGTCCCCCTGGGCTTTTCCCCAGTATTCATTTTTAACAATTGTATCTATAAGGTGTGAAAACAACCTGATTGGTTGTTTATCCTGCCTAAATATTTTCAGCACGCCATCCCTTTTGAGGAAGGTTTTGTTAAGAAGTGGTCTGCCCTTCCAGTGACGGACCCTCAAGTTTAAGAATAAATAAGGCCACGGTCATTCTGAGCAACTACCCACCTTCAGGGACCTGACCAAGAGGAAGGTGAAGGGCGCTATGCATTCTATGTACACCATTGCTGGAACCTTACTCAGAGCTGTGCTGGCCTCGCTGTTGGTTTCTCAGACTCTGACAGAATGGGCTTTTGCAGCATGGTTTAGATTCAGACCAGGTCTTCCCTGCTTATGTCAAGTTTGTGGACCGACTGGTTCGGGGCCTTAAATATGTCTGAGGCAGCTCTGGATTCAGGACCCTTAGTTTCCTGCCTGTCTGTATCAGCTATTGTTCTCCAATGGATATGGCTCAAGGGCTGAACAGTGGATCAGACACCAGCCTTGATTTGAGAGGCCCTTTGTGGGTGACGTCCCATTCTAAGCTTTGATGGAGGGCCATCAGTCCTCCTGGCCAAGTGGAAGTTACAGGAAATCTACCTGTGGGAGGGGAGAAATTACCCTCCTAGACAGTTGTCCTTGGAACAGGTTCACCCATTGGAAGACTTCCCCTTACGTCTTGTTCTGGGGACAACTCTTAACATTTTGGATTTTTTTCTTACATTGTTTCTCGTGACAGTTTTGCAGTCTGAACTGTGGAGGAGAGAAGACTAAGGAAATGCTTTCTCCTACCTGCAGCAGACCAACAACATCATCTCAACCTAGGCCAGGGGTAGGCAACCTTGGCTCTCCAGCTGTGCTGAAACCACAAATCCCATCATGCTTCTGCCTCTGGGAGTCATGCCTGTGGCTTGCAATGCCTTATGGGATTTGTAGTTTCAGCACAGCTGGAGAGCCAAGGTTGCCTACCCCTGACCTAGGCCAAGTCATTGGCCAGGGCTCTAGGATGTCTTTTTTTTTTAAATTTATTTAATGAATGATAAAAGGTAGAGTCCTTCTAAAAAATGATACCATTGCTGCATATTGTGGCGTCTGGAATTTATTATGCAGAGTTTGACAGGTCCGCTTCAGTATCTCTATTCAAAGATACTGTATAGTGTATATTAGTAACACAGCAAATAGGATACAACATTCATTGTACCTGAATTTAATATCCATTAACCTCCTGCTTTCCAGCTCCCTTGTCCACTCCTCCCATACTCGCCTCCAGGACTTCTCTAGAGTCTATCCCATCCTCTGGAACTCCTTACCCCAACCTGTCCGTCTATCTCCCACCTTGACTGCCTTTAGGCGTTCCCCAAAGACTCATCTCTTCAGGGAAGCCTATCCCACCTCAACCTAACCACTGAACCTTCACATTCTCACATAATTCATTCCCACAGCTACCTCATGTATCATTTCCCCCTCCTCTTTTAGATTGTAAGCCCTCAGGGGCAGGGCCCTCCTTACCATCTTGTCTTGAATTGTATTGTAACTGTAATGTCTTATATTGTAAAGTGCTGCGCAAACTGTTGGCGCTATATAAATCCTGTGTAATAATAATTCATAATACAGTCAATGTTACATATGCAAGCAGTTGAGTGTTTCAAATATCACGGATTCCCTATGGAGACTGCACAACCTCAATTCCTCCCCATCGGCAGTGCATTCATTGCACTGCAAAATCATCCCACTATAGCCCCAGTTGTGGTCCACGTACAATCATGTGTTCCACCCCCACCTCCCCACAAGATACAAACTCGATTTAGGTGAGCTCACAGATTATAAATGGAGGTCCAGGGTTCAGGTGTTTTGAGGCAATAGAGTATTGCGCAATACAGACATCAAGCAGCTCATGTGTCCTTCGGAGAAATCTTTCCCCTTCTCCGCTGTACACGGTTGATTTTTTGGAATTCCATTTAATAGCAGTAAATCAGCCTTCAAAGTTCCTACTTTGCCTTGGGCTTGTCACTTGCCGGCTGCAATTGGCAAATATAAAATATTAATATGAAGCATTACATATTTACCTGACAAAAAAAAAAAAAGGAAACGCGCTTTTTAGTCCCGAGCATAATAAATACAAGAAAAGTATTTGAACACACAATGCGTTCCATTTAAAGGGTAATTATACTTTTGTATGGGAATATTTTGTTACACTGTCTTCCCCGGCACCCTACAAAGTTTTATGCCTCTTCATGGTCCCCGGGGGTAGGCATAGCTGCCGATATACAAACTCTCCGGCTGGTCCTTCGCTTCTTCTGAGCGTGCGCTGGAAGATTACCATTCATTTCTATGGAGAGGCCAAATATTGTTGGGATGCATAATAGAGAGATCTCCATAACAAGGAAGGGGATTTTCCCCATGCATGCCTTGTATTTGTAGCGCTACCCCCGTAGGAGCCGCTGGTTGCCCGGTTCATCTCTAGTCTGTCTAGGGGATGATCTTCAGCTGCCCAACCAATAGCACTAACGGCCCTTCTTCTGGTGCCCATAAACTGATGTCCAATTCAGAAGTAAAATGCTAAGTAAACTATTTATTGAACATCTTCACTGGGGAGAGAGGGTATAGGGGTCCTAGGTGTCCAGGGGTAGCCAACAGGAGCTCCAGACTTACCAGACCTTGTAGATATATCAGTGTAGATCCACCTGGGAGACAGCGGGCAGCAACTGATGTAACCGCTAGGCAGGATGGATACAGATCCTCAACCAGGAAAGACACTGAGCATGCTCCTGAAGTCCACTTAGTTCCAGGGCACTTCAAGAGCCTGCACTCTCCCGGTTCTCTTCCTCTATCGGCATCACAGGCCTCATCCATGTTGGAGGCCTCAGGGAAATCATTCCCTCACACTAGCCCATGCCCACCCCTAGGCCTCAAGCCTAGCCTTGGGGGCAGGCTGAACAGGACCCAGCCCTATTCCATCGCTGGTCCCATCTAGTCTGAGCACATGGCAAATCCCACCAGTATATGTACCCTATCCCTGGATGCACCACTAGCTGAGAGAAGCCTAGTGATTGGCTGCTGTACTGTACATACACTACAGTGTCTCTCATTGGCTGTCCCACTATATGACAGAGTCACACTCCACCCAGGGGGGTACAGCCAATGCTAGACACCTGGAATTAACCAGATAGCTGCCACTTTAAATCCAGCCAGGCTGCCTACAGCCCTGGCTATCACTAAATGTCTAGTAGCCACATCACTGAAGGTGATGGGGGCTACGTATTAAAAAAGGAATGTTCTGTAGAGACAAGGCAATCATTTTGCCACTTTATAGATCACTGGTTCGACCTCATCTGGAGTATGCGGTCCAGTTTTGGTCACCAATCCACAGAAAGGATGTCCTGGAGCTGGAGAGAGTCCAGGGAAAGGCAACTAAACTTATTAAGGGGATGGAGGACCAAAGCTATGAGACAAGGTTACTAAACTTAATTATGTTCACGCTGGAAGTGAGGAGATTAAGGGGGGGACATGATTTTTAATGTATAAGATGTTCAATGGTGACGGCAAAAACTATAACTATGCACAAAATTGAGGGACTGGCCAGTTTGTGGTGGCAACTGTGCAGCTCCCCAAGGGCCGCGTGCAGTGGATTATAAACCCCGGGGAGGGGGGGGGCTAACTCTAATTATACAAAAGCATAGTTGTTTAGAACACCCTCTTGACCTACTGTAGGAATATACGTGGCAGCTTGGCGGTGGGCTTTAATGCCATGCTTCTACATGTATACGTGCAACTGGCATGTCTGTTATGTGCTGGAAGTGTGCTCAATCATGCGCCCCAACACCAACCAATCACCAACAGCTCCTGGTCCCTGTTGATGACCAGGAGCTGACAAGGCGGGCTCCTGATTGCGTGACCATTCTGACAGTCAATCACACGCTCGGGAAGCCTACAAAATGCCTCAGGCATCATGATCCCCTTAGGGGGCCAGCTTCAACTATAGCTGCTCAAATGTGTTTCATATTTCCCCAAAAGCTCATCTACAGCAGACACACAAATTAGCTGATAATGAGTCCCGGGCTATAGGTATAGTTACAAATCCCTACTCCTGATAAGGCGTCTCATTGGTTCATCCCCAGCAGCTTGAAGGCCAGTCCTTGCCCATTCTTTCCCTAAAGAAATCCAGTCCAATGTTGGGTTGGCCTTTGGTTGGAATCTTGCTTACTTCCCCTTTTCACCATATTTGTCTGACGCTAAAGGGTCAAGGGTCAAAAGTCCTTTAACGTCTGACCTTTGTTGCCCTGTCCGATGCCTGACCTCACACACTGCTTCTTAGCTCTGTAGTTTGCATACCAGGCTCCCATTGCCCTTTTTGTTTTTGGAAGACGGTGGGGTTGAAGGTCAAACTATTTAAAAAGTAATCATTTTTGCTTGCACATGATTGGATAATTAGGGGTGGGGGTGTATAAGCTGACTTTAGGCTGCAGTCAACCTTCATACTGAGCCCCTTGTCAGGGTTCAGCTCTCAGGCAACATTGAGCCCCCATTCACAGCTGAGCGATTGGGCACATGCTTCTCAAACCGTGACGGCGCTCAACATAAAGAATCCCATTACATTTAATGATGGCCGTTCACACCTAAGCCTCGTCGTGTGAAAAAGTAAATGAGCTTTTCTTTAAACAGATTTGCGCATTTTTGGCCCTGTGGTTTTTTATAGGAGCACCTGGAAATGCATAACACAGCATTTTCGCCAGTGGTGTCACAAGGGTGCTGCGGCCTGCACTGGGTGACACCATCAGAGGGGGCAACACCAGAATGACTGACAGACATTTTGGTGTCACCTCCTCTGAAAAGTTGTGCACGAGAGCCTGACAGCTGCACGAGAGAGGAGGCGACCCGGCCTGGATGAACGTTCCCTCCTCTCTTTGCCGCCATCCATCACCAAGATGGCCACCGGCAGTGAAGTGCACGTTACGTCATTATGTGTGTGCATAATGCGCATAATGTCACGTGTATAGGTAATGACGTGGGACCGGGTGACAACCGGCCTGGTGACGCCACTGATTTCCGTGAATGGGATGATCTGAAAATGTTCATCTGCCTGGTAAGGGCCCACAAGAACCTCTACGAACCCGTGATGCCCATTATAAAAAGGGTGACAAGCAGCGGAGGGCCTGGAGAGAAATCAGGAGTGAATATTTCCCGTTTTGGGAGCTCTGATAGCACAAGACACCCCAACATCACACAGAGGAACCAGGAAGGAGATACAAGGACGATGGCGTATGATGTCACACAGGGCCATCCCTATAATGAGGGAGCCTGAGGAGCTTGCCTCAGGGGGCATTTATTGGGGGGGGCTGGGGGGGCACCACAGAGTCCCAGGTTGCTAAGAGCTCTTAGCAACCTGTGATGTTTTGTGTGGCTTCCCACCCAGCTCACTGACGTCACCAGTTGCCAGGATGCTGTGGTTGGAGTCCCGCCGAGCTCCTGGCAACCAGTGATGTCAGTGAGCTAAGCGGGATGCCGGACAGAGCAGCTGATGCCCCCCCGCATGGTAAATCAGCACAGCGCAAGCCCCCCCATTCCCAGTGACCATTCTCCCCCCAGAACACCATTGCCTTAGGGGGTGAATACCTTAGGAACAGCTAAGGTTGCCACCTGTCCAGGATTCACCCGGACAGTCCAGGTTTTGTTGAATGCTGTGTCCGGATTTCATGGCAGAAGAAACCCGGGGACAAGATGTCAGGCAGACAGGAGCAACCAAAATTAAGATAGGGGCTACTGCCCCCACCCCACACTGAAAAGCCACAACTCATTCTCCCCCATAAATGATAAAGGATACATGATGTATCTCTGTTGCCCATAGCAACTGGCCAGACACTTTAGTTTTCTAGCTTTGAATAAGAAAAAAAAAAAATTAGGGGGAATTTATCGAAACTGGAGCAGACAGAATCTAGAGCAGTTGCCCATGACAACCAATCAGCTTCTCTCTTCAGTAATCTTTGATAATGGAAGACAGAAGCTGATTGGTTGCCATGGGCATCTGCTCCAGATTGTGTCTGCTCCAGTTTTGATACATTTCCCTTACTGTTGCTATGGGCAACACGGTGACTTTGGATTAGGATCTCCTTTTCGATCCCTGAGGCCTAGTAACACCCAGGAAAGCATTATTCCATTTCATGCGGTCTTGGCCACGCGCCCAGCCTGAGTGTCTGGTGCCCGCAGAGCTGTTCCGGAGATCTGGACCGGCAGATATATTCATGGAAAGCGACGCCGGTAGCGGCGACGGCTTGCTTCATCTATAATAGCTGTATATTTTATCTGTTAAACGAAAAGCAGACAAAACGCAACGCGCTTATTAAAAATGCAATACAGCAGCACGAGGCAAGAGCTCATCCATTTAATTGTCGAAGGTGAGAAAGCGTTAGCAGTCCCTCAAGAATAATAACTGCGCGGAAGTGAGTCTTCGCCGCCTGAGCCGAGCTGAACGCCCAGCTCACCCTCCCCCCCCCCCC
>NW_017306381.1:2168443-2188729 GCF_000935625.1 Nanorana parkeri | reverse complement strand
CCCCCCCCCCCCCCCCCCCATGAAGTGTGATAATAACATCAGCTTTTCTCAGCTGGTTGTAACGTTCTGTCAGCGTGAACGGGACTGAATTCAAGTGGACCTGTTATGTAAGGATAGCCATGGCGGACGTCTCGAGTGGGGAAACCTGATTGCAGCTGTTGCGCGGCGGAGCTTGGGATGGACGTGCGTGTTCAAATTACATTTGTTAGCGCAGCAAGGCAACTGGGCCGCCATCTTTAAAGGGGATGTCACGTTGGCCATTCGGGAGCATCCAACACCCAACCCTTCCCCCACTGAACCCTGATGTTCGGATGTCATGAAAATACCGAGGTGCAATAAGATGGAGACATGGCAGTCCTTATAATGCGGACTGAGGTCGTTGCCTCTGGTGGCATCTCTTTGGGTTACATGGGTGGGCAGCAGGCAGAGAGGCATGGCCGCTGTGCTGCACAATGTTTGCAGTTTGCTTGCCGCCCCCTTTCCAGCCAGAGCATCCCAGGTTGCTAAGAGGCGGGTGGGAGATGTAAGGGCCATACACATCTCCCAGACCAGCGCTTAGCAACCTGGGAGCTCTGGCCGGCGTCCCACCCAGCTTGCTGACGTCACTGGTTGCCAAGTGATGGGCGGGATGCCGGCATCTCACCCAGCTCCTGGCAACTAATGCCATCAGTGAACATGGAACGTGCACCAACAGCACCCCCACCCCAACTCAGGTGGTGAATAGGCTAGCTAGGGACACCCTTGGATGGAGTGCTCAGACCTAAGGGGCCCTGGAACCCTGTCACATGGCGGAGGTGACCCTGTGTAAGCTCTAATACAGTGGGGTAAGTCTAAGGGCCCCTAACGGGCAAACAGGATGGCAAGGGTAGTATGAGTGGGGGAGGGAGGTTCAGGTGGACTTTTAAGAGGACCTGCCAAATATTTTGACTGGGATCAAACCTATGCCCCTCCATTTTCTGATTGCTTTGAGCGCCGCTAGCCCTTATGAATCCATGGATGAAAGATGGAAATTTGTTTTGGCCAACTCATGCCCAATCACTGCATATATGTGAACGAGCACCAATGAAAACAGTGGCCAACCTTTGCGCATGCGTTAAAACGAGTAGGCGTGTATAGACGCGTAAAAAGCCCCGGAACCCAGAAAGTTTGAAGGCCAACCCCCACCCACTATTACTGCCCTTCTTCATGCTCCCCCACTGATGTGTTCCAGCACCAGAGCTGGGGTGTCAAACACGCCGTGTCAAATGATGTCACTGTTTTCGGGCCCGGAAATGGGCCGCTCAGGAGAAGGTCACATGGTCCCCGGTACTATGGGATCAGTTTTCTCTCCCAAAGGTTTTTCTCCAGTCTATACTTCCTTTAGATTTATTACACAGCACAGGCAGCCCGGTGACCTGACTTTTCACTGCTGCAGATAAGCACCACAGCCTTGGTCACCTCCCTGCCCCCAGCCTGAGAATGAGCAGTGAAGAAAAGCAATGAACATAAAAATGAAAAATTCCTTTAAATATGGTGCCTGGGGGGTCCTTTTAACCTGCCTGTAAAGTGGCGGATCTGTACGATGTATAGAACCTGCTGCAGCAAAACTGACATTTAAAAAGAAGAAAAGAAAAAAAGTGTGGGGTCCCCCCCCTCCCAAACAATACCACACACTTTAGGACTGGTAGGAATGACCCCATTATTTAAATAAAAGAAAAACAAAAGTGTGTGGGGTTCACCCTCAAAGTCATACCAGGTCCTTAAGATCTGGTAGGAATTTTAACGAGGAACCCCACCCCCCAAAATGTGGGGGAACAAATCGTGGGGTTCCCCCCTAAAATTCCACACCAGACCCTTGATCCGAGCACAGGCCTGGCCGAGCAGGAAAGGGGGGGGACGAGCAAGCGCCCCCCCTCCCTCTCATACCAGGCCACATGCCCTCTGGACTGGGAGGGTGCTTTTCCAGGGTCGCCCCTGGAAAGCCACCTTGTCCCCGTGCCGATGGGGACAAGGGCCTCTTCCCCACAAGCCCTGGGGCGTTGGTTGTGGGGGTGCAGGCAGGGAGCTTATTCACACCAGATGCGCCCCCCCCCCCCTTGTGAATGATTAGGGGGTACTTGTACTTCTACCCATTCACTAAAGGGTTAAATAAAATTGTAAATAAAAAGTCCAGACTTTTAAAAAAATCCTTTATTTGGAAAAAAAAATAAAAGACAAGTTTTTGACAACTCCTTTATGTTAAAAAAAAATGGATCCACCGTCGTAATCCAGCGTCAATCACGACGTCCAGCGATGTCCACGACGACGACAAAATGAAAAAAAAAAAACAATAATAAATAGAAATAATTTTTTTTTTTTAAAGAAAAACCCGACGAGCGCGGTCCCGTCCGTGTGCGACGAACGCCCGCCGCAGAATGGCATTTTGACAGATGCCGGCAACATATAAACAATTGGGCGGAGCTAGCAGTGACAGCTAGCTCCGCCCAACTGTTTACAGTTGTAACAGGTGAGCCATGATTGGGCAGAGTCATCATGACTTTGCCCAGTCATGGCTCTCACAGTTCTGTGTGTGTGTGGTCAGGTGCAAGGCTTTAGCCAATCAGGGCTCACGAGGCACAGTGCCTGGCAGGGAGCTCGGTAGGCGAACAGCCCGCCGAACGCCCTGACAGTCATTCGGCTCCAACATCGAGCCCATCACTAGTGAAGAAGCAGCAGCAGCAGGCTGATGAGGTCATCTCTCTACTCTCTCTCCTCCTGTTAGCATGCTGCCTGTCAGCTCACATGTATGCAGCACACCTGATTGGTTGGCCCTTCCTCTCCCAGTCTTAGTGCTACTGAGGATTGCAAGAGGCTAAATTCGAATTGAATACAGGTATTTATACTAGCTGCATTTAATAATACATTTCAAGGCTAAGGTTACATTTCGGGCCATGTTCCATGTTACACTTATATTCAGGGTATAACATGGAACATGCTGGGCCGAATTTCCCACAAGGCCAACCAAGGCCCGGCTTTGGGGCAGCAGAGAGTGGAGGGGCAGCAGGGGTGTGGAATTCCTATCTCCCGATGCCCAGGACATGCAGGTACGGGCGCCGGGCGGGTAGTTGTTTTCTACATTTATAAACAATTGGGCGGAGCTAGCAGTGACAGCTAGCTCCGCCCAACTGTGTACAGTTTTACGTCATCTGACAGGTGAGCCATGATTGGGCAAAGTCATGATGACTCCTCATGGCTCACCTGTCAGATGACATAAAACTGTACACAGTTGGGCGGAGCTAGCTGTCACTGCAAGACTTTGCCCAATCAGGGCACAGAGAACTGTGAGAGCCATGATTGGGCAAAGTCATGATGACTCCTCATGGCTCACCTGTCAGATGACGTAAAACTGTACACAGTTGGGCGGAGATAGCTGTCACTGCAAGACTTTGCCCAATCAGGGCACAGAGAACTGTGAGAGCCATGATTGGGCAAAGTCATGATGACTCCTCATGGCTCACCTGTCAGATGACGTAAAACTGTACACAGTTGGGCGGAGATAGCTGTCACTGCAAGACTTTGCCCAATCAGGGCACAGAGAACTGTGAGAGCCATGATTGGGCAAAGTCATGATGACTCCTCATGGCTCACCTGTCAGATGACGTAAAACTGTACACAGTTGGGCGGAGATAGCTGTCACTGCAAGACTTTGCCCAATCAGGGCACAGAGAACTGTGAGAGCCATGATTGGGCAAAGTCATGATGACTCCTCATGGCTCACCTGTCAGATGACGTAAAACTGTACACAGTTGGGCGGAGATAGCTGTCACTGCAAGACTTTGCCCAATCAGGGCACAGAGAACTGTGAGAGCCATGATTGGGCAAAGTCATGATGACTCCTCATGGCTCACCTGTCAGATGACGTAAAACTGTACACAGTTGGGCGGAGATAGCTGTCACTGCAAGACTTTGCCCAATCAGGGCACAGAGAACTGTGAGAGCCATGATTGGGCAAAGTCATGATGACTCCTCATGGCTCACCTGTCAGATGACGTAAAACTGTACACAGTTGGGCGGAGATAGCTGTCACTGCAAGACTTTGCCCAATCAGGGCACAGAGAACTGTGAGAGCCATGATTGGGCAAAGTCATGATGACTCCTCATGGCTCACCTGTCAGATGACGTAAAACTGTACACAGTTGGGCGGAGATAGCTGTCACTGCAAGACTTTGCCCAATCAGGGCACAGAGAACTGTGAGAGCCATGATTGGGCAAAGTCATGATGACTCCTCATGGCTTACCTGTACACAGTTGGGCGGAGCTAGCTGTCACTTTAGCCCTGCTTTGGGCAAGCAGGGCTAAATGTACAGCGGGGGCAGCCGCCGCTTGTTTTGTACAAGTGATCTCGCCCAGATCACTTGCATGCAGCCTGCAGATCTGCCACTCTCCATGGGGGAAGTGCGGTGGGTAGGGGGGCACATTGAGGAACCTGGCCTTGGGGCAGCAGAGGGAGTAAATCCAGCCCTGGAAATATGGTCACCTTCCTGTTGTTCAGGTAGAAGGGATTTAGCGAGTTTTAACACCGCTTCACCTGACTAGCAGGACCATACGGCGCCAATGTGTGTTGACTTTACAGCAGCCGCGTAATGAGCTTGTTCTCCTGGGAAGCACGAGGGCGGGAACAAAGCAGGCGGCTATGACAAATATAATTCGGTCTGCAGATATATATATTATTTTTTTATGAATAAAAGAATCCACGCGGAATACAATTGTCACATTTGATCTCCGGTTTAATTTTTCAGCATGCGCGCTGGATGGGTGGATATATTTCAGCATCAAACACGCGCGCACCAATTTGGAAGCCCTGTTAATTCTGAGTCAGGGAGAAGATACATGGGCACCATTTGCACTGCAGCCTGGAGGGTAGGCAGCTAATGAACGTGACTTTCTGGAAGCCTCCGCTCCTTTTCGTGTCGGCTTTTGATCAGTGAAATAATAGCTCATTTACTGCGCCGGAGCCTCTCCTGTCTTCTGCTGTGACAATCTGTTCCTTTTCCTCGCCGCTTCTTCTCTTCTGAGCTAACCAACTGTATCATGGGTCTAATATATCCTCCCGTCTCCAATATTGCTTGTGTATATTTCCTGGCGCTCGTCTCCGGTCCAACGAATGCAGTCGTTTTCTGTCGTAGGCGCGCTTCTTGGAAGAAACTCTCAGTGCTTTAGAGGGTCAGTCCACCCCCGCCATGATTGCTTTTTTTTGGGGGGGCGTTCAATCATCTGACGGTTTTGTGGGTGCCGCGGAGACGTGATCCCTACGCCGTCAACATTAACGTTTGAAGGTGATATGAGATTAAGAGATTAAAGTGATGGTTCAGGTATACTTTAAAGTGGAACTAAAGAGATACAATGTATCAGGTATCCATCGGAATGCGGCAATAAAGAGATACAATGTATCAGGTATCCATCCCTATGAATAGAATTTGGGACTAAAGAGATACAATGTATCAGGTATCCATCTCTCTGGGAAAAAGAAATATATAATATCTTTCCAATCACCACTTGTAATATCTCAGGACATAATTATTAGGGAAATAGCAACAGGAAATTTTACTGGAGAGCGACTAAATGCTGAATTCCGGGATTAGAAAATATTGTCCTCATACAGTCATTTACAGTATATTCTTCCTTGAATCTTGGTGAGCTTTGTGCAGTCATCCAGTGTGAGACTTGGAGTGGAGCTTCCTTTAATAAAGACCGCTCACTGCTGCTCTCTCTCCTTGTGCAGGGTGACTGATCTTGTCTCCACCCCCTCCTGTAATAAAGACCGGTCACTGCTGCTCTGTCTGCTTGTGCAGGGTGACTGGTCTTGTCTCCACCCCATCCTGTAATAAAGACCGGTAATTGCTGTTCTCTCTCCTTGTGCACGGTGACTGGTCTTGTCTCCGCCCCCTCCTGTAATAAAGACCTGCCACTGCTGCTCTCTCTCCTTGTGCAGGGTGATAGATCTCGTCTCCACCCCTCCTGTAGTTGCCTGTAGTTGGTTGAGTCTTCTGGGCCCCTCCCACAACTCTGCTCTCTGCACAGGCCATGTACAGCACAGTGATGATGTCACTGCTACATTTTTAGGCTGGGTTCCCACCTGGGTATTGGAAATTTGCGCGTATGACGCGCGTTTCGGGCAGCGCATTTTTACCGCGATTTGCGGACCATGAAACGCGCGTTTACGAGAGCTATCCGGCTGTATCCTAATGGATACGTGCGGATAAAGGCCCCAAAAGAAGCTCCTGTACTTGTTTAGGCGTAGGGCGTATTTCAGCGCGTCGAAACGAGATGAAAAACGCCCTACGCCTAAACAAGTACAGGAGCTTCTTTTGGGGCGTATATCAGCGCGTATCTATTAGGTGGGGACCATGCCCATAGGAAATTATGGGATTTCACTTGCTGAGCATTTTTCAGCGCTTCGATCAACGTTGAAAAACGCCCAGGTGTTAACCCAGCCTTAAAGTGACATTAAACCCTCAGATTTTTTAACATAAAACAATACTGTAATGTGCGCCTTACTGTAATCCATGGTAGTTTCCCTTCTCTTTGCTGCTCTTCCTTTTAAATCTGTATCTCTTCTCATGCTGGGGGAGAACTTCTGTTTTGCAATAGACTGCCTTGTCTCTGGAATGGATACATGGTGTCTGTGTATTGGTTTGTAACCTGAGCCAGCACTACAGGAAGAGGCACTCAGCTGCAACGGGAAGTTCTCCCCAAGCATCAGAAGACATGAGGATTTAAAAGGAAGAGCAGCAAAGAGAAGGGAAACAACCATGGATTACAGTAAGGCGCACATTACAGTATTGGTTTATGTTAAAAAAAATCTGAGGGTTTAATGCCACTTTAAAGGAGAACTATGAGATGAGTGATTTCCACTCACCTCATAGTTTTAGCCGACCTGTGACAATGAGACTGTCACAGGTCGGCTCAGTAGATCGGGAGGTGAGTGAACACATACCGACGTTCGTTCATTTCTCGATCCTGTCACGGCTCTCTGCCGTGACAGGGGAGGGGCTGGATTCCCCCCTCCCCGCTCCGATCCGCCAACGTTGACTGGTGGAACGGACAGGGGAGGGGGCGGGTCCAGCTGGCTCTGCCTCTAGATAGGCAGAGCCAGCTGTCACTCACACAGCTGGGCGGATCCAGACATAATTGTCGGGATCCGCTTCAGCTGCGGCGTCTCCGTATATAGTGAGCTGTAGCTCGCGGTATACTGAGCTTAGTGTGACGGGAGAACGCTAGTTTGTGTCCTCCCGTTACCTGTAGGAGAACTATGGGGAAAAGCCCTGACCCCATAGTTCTCCTTTAAGGTATAATCTGGGTTTGCAGAGGCATTTGGTGCCCACACAGTGGATTTATATCATTTGTGGCTATTGAGGAATACTGTATAGGCGCATAGAAGTTGTTGTGCCCTTGTGACCACTGACCTGAGATTTATGAGTTATTACTTTACTTGGAGCCCATGTATGTTTTCTTATCCTCATATTCCTCTTTAGTATACTGTGTTTATCATCTAAGACATTAGGGAGCTGCTTACTCACCACCTATCCGAATGGAGTCATTGGCAATACTTGCATTTATCTATGGTACACCTCGTGTGTCATTGTCTCCTTCTGTCTTGTTTCCCTGGTTCATGCTGTAAGAAAACTCTTTGGGAAAAAAAAAAGTTTTTGTGGCCGGAGTTCTGCTTTAAAGAAAGATAAAATCAGCTTTATTTTATCCACATGAAAATAATTATTACAGCAAATTATTACACGTAGATTTAAAAAAAAAAAAGCTTGCCTGGTTTGTAACCACACGAACGTGGACCCCAAAAGGGCAATTCCACAAGAAGGGCGGCGGGAACTTTCCTCTTATATTCGCGTGATTGTGTCCACAAAGTTTCCGACCTCGCTATGAAGGAGACGAGGCAGAAACAAAATTCCTTTATTGCTTCTCAAAATATCCCCCCCCCCCTTCCACGTGACAACGTTCCACGTCTTTTATTCTTTATATCTATTCCCTGCCACCATCTTCTCATGCTGCATATAATCCATTATTCTCTATTACAGCAGTCACGGGAGTTTGACTCAGCGGACGACTGATCATCAACCCTTCAACATACCAAGGTGAATCTATGGGCACTAAAGCTGGCCACGCAGTGTTAGACTTCACAGGCTGAACAAAAGAAATGAAGCATTTGCTCAATGTTCCCACCCCAAGGTCATTATTCAGACTGTAGATTGTAAGTTTAGATTTTTAAAAAGGCACAAAGTGAGAGTATGGGGCTAATTGGTTGGTGACAACATAGGGTGCATTTATAAAACGTTTGCAGAGCCATTCACTCTGCGAACATGTGACTTTTATAGTCATACCACATTATGGCCACCAGATGGAGCCAGGGGGCATAGGAGTCCCCTATGCTCAAATTCATAGGGATTTCCGATGCTCCTTGGCTCCATCTAGTGGCCATAATACAGTGCAAATGCAAAAGTCAGATGTATGTTCGCAGAGTGAACGGCTCTGCAAACGTTTTATAAATACACACAGCCAAGGCTACTGTACAGGTACCAGGTATGGGAAATACACCCAGCCAAGGCTACTGTACAGGTACCGGGTATGGGAAATGCACCCAGCCAAGGCTACTGTACAGGTACCGGGTATGGGAAATGCACCCAGCCAAGGCTACTGTACAGGTACCGGGTATGGGAAATGCACCCAGCCAAGGCTACTGTACAGGTACCGGGTATGGGAAATGCACCCAGCCAAGGCTACTGTACAGGTACCGGGTATGGGAAATGCACCCAGCCAAGGCTACTGTACAGGTACCGGGTATGGGAAATGCACCCAGCCAAGGCTACTGTACAGGTACCGGGTATGGGAAATGCACCCAGCCAAGGCTACTGTACAGGTACCGGGTATGGGAAATGCACCCAGCCAAGGCTACTGTACAGGTACCGGGTATGGGAAATGCACCCAGCCAAGGCTACTGTACAGGTACCGGGTATGGGAAATGCACCCAGCCAAGGCTACTGTACAGGTACCGGGTATGGGAAATGCACCCAGCCAAGGCTACTGTACAGGTACCGGGTATGGGAAATGCACCCAGCCAAGGCTACTGTACAGGTACCGGGTATGGGAAATGCACCCAGCCAAGGCTACTGTACAGGTACCGGGTATGGGAAATGCACCCAGCCAAGGCTACTGTACAGGTACCGGGTATGGGAAATGCACCCAGCCAAGGCTACTGTACAGGTACCGGGTATGGGAAATGCACCCAGCCAAGGCTACTGTACAGGTACCGGGTATGGGAAATGCACCCAGCCAAGGCTACTGTACAGGTACCGGGTATGGGAAATGCACCCAGCCAAGGCTACTGTACAGGTACCGGGTATGGGAAATGCACCCAGCCAAGGCTACTGTACAGGTACCGGGTATGGGAAATGCACCCAGCCAAGGCTACTGTACAGGTACCGGGTATGGGAAATGCACCCAGCCAAGGCTACTGTACAGGTACCGGGTATGGGAAATGCACCCAGCCAAGGCTACTGTACAGGTACCGGGTATGGGAAATGCACCCAGCCAAGGCTACTGTACAGGTACCGGGTATGGGAAATGCACCCAGCCAAGGCTACTGTACAGGTACCGGGTATGGGAAATGCACCCAGCCAAGGCTACTGTACAGGTACCGGGTATGGGAAATGCACCCAGCCAAGGCTACTGTACAGGTACCGGGTATGGGAAATGCACCCAGCCAAGGCTACTGTACAGGTACCGGGTATGGGAAATGCACCCAGCCAAGGCTACTGTACAGGTACCGGGTATGGGAAATGCACCCAGCCAAGGCTACTGTACAGGTACCGGGTATGGGAAATGCACCCAGCCAAGGCTACTGTACAGGTACCGGGTATGGGAAATGCACCCAGCCAAGGCTACTGTACAGGTACCGGGTATGGGAAATGCACCCAGCCAAGGCTACTGTACAGGTACCGGGTATGGGAAATGCACCCAGCCAAGGCTACTGTACAGGTACCGGGTATGGGAAATGCACCCAGCCAAGGCTACTGTACAGGTACCGGGTATGGGAAATGCACCCAGCCAAGGCTACTGTACAGGTACCGGGTATGGGAAATGCACCCAGCCAAGGCTACTGTACAGGTACCGGGTATGGGAAATGCACCCAGCCAAGGCTACTGTACAGGTACCGGGTATGGGAAATGCACCCAGCCAAGGCTACTGTACAGGTACCGGGTATGGGAAATGCACCCAGCCAAGGCTACTGTACAGGTACCGGGTATGGGAAATGCACCCAGCCAAGGCTACTGTACAGGTACCGGGTATGGGAAATGCACCCAGCCAAGGCTACTGTACAGGTACCGGGTATGGGAAATGCACCCAGCCAAGGCTACTGTACAGGTACCAGGTATGGGAAATACACCCAGCCAAGGCTACTGCACAGGTACCAGGTACGGGAAATACATCCAGCCAAGGCTACTGCACAGGTACCAGCTATGGGAAATACTGCTACTGCACAGGTACCAGGTATGGGAAATACACCCATCCAAAGCTACTGCACAGGTACCAGGTATGGGAAATGCATCCAGCCAAAGCTACTGCACAGGTACCAGGTATGGGAAATACACCCAGCCAAGGCTACTGCACAGATACCAGGTATGGGAAATGCATCCAGCCAAAGCTACTGCACAGGTACCAGGTATGGGAAATGCACCCAGCCAAGGCTACTGCACAGATACCAGGTATGGGAAATACACCCAGCCAAGGCTACTGTACAGGTACCAGGAATGGGAAATACACGCAGCCAAGGCCACTGCACAGGTACCAGGTATAGGAAATACACCCAGCCAAGGCTACTGCACAGGTACCAGGTATGGGAAATACACCCAGCCAAGGCTACCGTACAGGTACCAGGTATGGGAAATACCCCCAGCCAAGGCTACCGCACAGGTACCAGGTATGGGAAATACCCCCAGCCAAGGCTACCGCACAGGTACCAGGTATGCCCAGGATGCCCTTGGCTGGGTGTATTTACCATACCTGGTACCTGTGCGGTAGCAAATCCGTCCCTGGTTGTCACCCAGTCACGCGTGCTTCCGGTGGTTTATGTTACAGTGACCAGCCACACGTTGTGTGGGCATAGTCTACTGTTGTCAGTCACTATCAGGAATTCAATTCAGAGCAATGATGTGCAGCTGATGCTAGAGGGAGTGCACGCGGATTTGAAGTTTCTTAAAAGGTCTACAGGAGATCTGCATCACTGATGGAAAAAGGATGAAAAAAAATAATTAAACAGCCTCTTATAGGGAAAAAAAACGTGGGAATTGATTATAATACACAGCGCACTATGCAAATTAACTTACATCCAGTTAGGATTGGGATTTGGTTTCTGAGAATTGCCACGGGGGAAGTGGGGTAGGGAGGCGCAGAATCTGGCTGGTGATCCCAGAAGTGCATTTATACTCCAAAGCGGTCCTGCTGTACCATTGTGGAACACCGAAGGATGTCAAATAAAAGCACCTGAGTTGCACGGATTTTTTTTTCTCTCCTAACTACCATCAATGTTCTGCGAGCCGAAAGCCTCTTGCAGTCCTCAGCACAGAAGGATCATTAATCACAGTTCAGTACCCCTGACAGGTGGACTTGGAATGATTGACAGGCAGGAGAGAAGGAACTGCAAGATGGCGAGAGAAGCATAAACAGACATGACTAGCGTGTAGGAAGTCCCAGCACGCCCCGGAGCCCGCACTCCCACAATCATCGCTCTAATTAAACAGGAAACGTAAATGTATTTTTAGTCCGGACACATGGGAGTTATTATCCGAAAGCCGCAGATATTGATATTTCAAGCACCGCTCCGGGCATCGGAAAATCATACCCTTGCCGTGTACCCCTCACCTGCACTGCAAGGGTTAAAAGAATGAGCTGTAATACTTACCTTATCCCTTGCTCCGGCAGGCTTCCACCATGTTGTGCTACCGGACCACAGGAGCCTCTTTTCTAAGGAGCTCTGGCTGGTGGTCGCATGCCAACATCATCAAGTATAATCAGGGCTGGATTTCCCACAAGGCCACCAAGGCCCTGCCTCGGGGCAGCAGGGAGTAGAGGGGCAGCAGGGAGTAGAGGGGCAGCAGGGAGTAGAGGGGCAGCAGGGGTGTGGAATTCCTATCTCCCGATGCCCAGTGCATGCAGTTCCGGGCACAGGGCGGGTCGTTTTTTTTGCTCTGCTTGCCGGAAGCAGGACTAAATGTAGAGCGGGGGAAGCTGCAGCTCATCTTGTACAAGTGATCACGGTAATGCCGAGATCACTTGTAGTTAGCCTGCTCGTCCATCCTCCCCTGCCACAGAGAGAGAGAGTAAATCCGGCCCTGATGATGTAGGTTTATTAGCCTGACATTGTACGTAAGTACAGCGAGGGCTGATTCCCTCATCCACACTAACAGACTATTAATGCTATTGTCTGCAGCAGATTGGATGTAGTCAGCGTTCACCCGAGGTTTTTAGGACCGGCTCGCTTAAAGGAGAACTATGGGGTTAAGTCTTTTCCCCATAGTTCTCCTTAGGGTAACGGGAGGACACAAACTAGCGTCCTCCTGTCAACCTAGGCTCTGTATACCGCGAGCGATAGCTCGCGGTATACTGAGACGCTGAAGCGGATCCCGACAATTGTGCCGGGATCCGCCCAGCTGCGTGACTGACAGCTGGCTCTGCCTATCTAAAGGCAGAGCCAGCTGTACCCGCCCCCTCCCCGTCCGTTCCGCCAGTCAGCGCTGGCGGATCGGAGCGGGGAGGGGGGAATCCAGCCCCTCCCCTGTCACGGCAGAGAGCTGTGACAGGATCGAGAGGTGAGGGAACCCGGTATGTGTTCGCTCACCTCCCGATCTACTGAGCCGACCTGTGACAGTCTCATTGTCACAGGTCGGCTAGAACTATGAGGTGAGTGAAAAGCACCCAGTATATAGTTCTCCTTTAACACTGACGTTCGACCAGTGTATGGTCAGCTTTAACAAGTGTTTTACCTTACAGTATGGGGGGAGGGCACTGCAAGGGTAATACTTTTATACGAAGATGCAAGAAGCGAAGATCCAACATCTGAAGATTCAAGAACTGAAGATCCAAGAACGGAAGATCGAAGACCCATGAGCTGAAGATCCAAGAAGCGAAGATCCAACATCTGAAGATCCAATGGAACCGAAAATGAAAAGTCTTATTGTATGATTTATTAGGTAGCACAGAACAAATATGCATATATGTGGTGATATTAGTAAAATGTTTATTGCATTTTCAACATCTGCGTTCTACATACTGTACAAAATATATAGATACATTTGTTAAAAATGCAATACACCATGCAGCAAGTGTTCGGTGGCATGCAGTATAAATGCAATACACCATGCAGCAAGTGTTCGGTGGCATGCAGTATAAATGCAATACACCATGCAGCAAGTGTTCGGTGGCATGCAGTATAAATGCAATACACCATGCAGCAAGTGTTCGGTGGCATGCAGTATAAATGCAATACACCATGCAGCAAGTGTTCGGTGGCATGCAGTATAAATGCAATACACCATGCAGCAAGTGTTCGGTGGCATGCAGTATAAATGCAATACACCATGCAGCAAGTGTTCGGTGGCATGCAGTATAAATGCAATACACCATGCAGCAAGTGTTCGGTGGCATGCAGTATAAATGCAATACACCATGCAGCAAGTGTTCGGTGGCATGCAGTATAAATGCAATACACCATGCAGCAAGTGTTCGGTGGCATGCAGTATAAATGCAATACACCATGCAGCAAGTGTTCGGTGGCATGCAGTATAAATGCAATACACCATGCAGCAAGTGTTCGGTGGCATGCAGTATAAATGCAATACACCATGCAGCAAGTGTTCGGTGGCATGCAGTATAAATGCAATACACCATGCAGCAAGTGTTCGGTGGCATGCAGTATAAATGCAATACACCATGCAGCAAGTGTTCGGTGGCATGCAGTATAAATGCAATACACCATGCAGCAAGTGTTCGGTGGCATGCAGTATAAATGCAATACACCATGCAGCAAGTGTTCGGTGGCATGCAGTATAAATGCAATACACCATGCAGCAAGTGTTCGGTGGCATGCAGTATAAATGCAATACACCATGCAGCAAGTGTTCGGTGGCATGCAGTATAAATGCAATACACCATGCAGCAAGTGTTCGGTGGCATGCAGTATAAATGCAATACACCATGCAGCAAGTGTTCGGTGGCATGCAGTATAAATGCAATACACCATGCAGCAAGTGTTCGGTGGCATGCAGTATAAATGCAATACACCATGCAGCAAGTGTTCGGTGGCATGCAGTATAAATGCAATACACCATGCAGCAAGTGTTCGGTGGCATGCAGTATAAATGCAATACACCATGCAGCAAGTGTTCGGTGGCATGCAGTATAAATGCAATACACCATGCAGCAAGTGTTCGGTGGCATGCAGTATAAATGCAATACACCATGCAGCAAGTGTTCGGTGGCATGCAGTATAAATGCAATACACCATGCAGCAAGTGTTCGGTGGCATGCAGTATAAATGCAATACACCATGCAGCAAGTGTTCGGTGGCATGCAGTATAAATGCAATACACCATGCAGCAAGTGTTCGGTGGCATGCAGTATAAATGCAATACACCATGCAGCAAGTGTTCGGTGTCATGCACTATAAATGCAATACACCATGCAGCAAGTGTTCAGTGGCATGCAGTATAAATGCAATACACCATGCAGCAAGTGTTCGGTGGCATGCAGTATAAATGCAATACACCATGCAGCAAGTGTTCAGTGGCATGCAGTATAAATGCAATACACCATGCAGCAAGTGTTCGGTGGCATGCAGTATAAATGCAATACACCATGCAGCAAGTGTTCGGTGGCATGCAGTATAAATGCAATACACCATGCAGCAAGTGTTCGGTGGCATGCAGTATAAATGCAATACACCATGCAGCAAGTGTTCGGTGGCATGCAGTATAAATGCAATACACCATGCAGCAAGTGTTCAGTGGCATGCAGTATAAATGCAATACAGCTTTTAATAATATAACCACGTATTGGTAAATTTGTTCTATATTACTGGCTGGCAGAGACATGCCTAAGCCCCCTTCGATCTTGCTTGCATCTTCAACCACCCTGCTATGTCTGTTAGGGTTGCCACCCGTCTGGGATTCACTTAGACAGTTGGGGTTTGGAATCCTGTGCCCGGGTGTCAGCCCGCCTCACGCACATTAATGTGATGCGGTCATGCGGTCATGCATTCCAACGTAATCTATCTATTACATTCTACTGGATCTTTCTAATCTATTATATACACTGAGTGGCCAGATTATTATGACCACCCCATCAGTACATGGTTGGGCCACGAGATGACTCCACGAGATGACTTCGTTGGGCCGCCTCGTGACTCCGCGAGATGTTGAAAGGTGATGCGAGGAATCTGACACGGCACTGTTGCCCTTCTGTTGTCTTGTACCAGTCTTGCCCCTCCCCCGTTCTGCCCTAACATTGACTAGTCGCTGACGGCCACAATTCGCACGTTCAGACCCAGATTTTCGGCTGACAGACAGTTTGCTGATACTCGCTTCATGGCTCCGAGCGCCAACAATCATCCCACGTTCAAAGGCTATTAAATCGTGTTGTTTCCCCGTATCTTCAGAAACAAATCACTTCTACTGTCGTAGTAAACAACCTGCTTCCATATTTATAATGGTCTGGCCCTCCAGCAAATTCAGCGCCAAATTATAGCTAATTTGCCTACAAACATCAGGTGGTCATAATAATCTGGCCACTCAGTGTACATTTCAGATTTTAGTACTTATTTTATTTTTTATTTTTTTTACTTTATCTACCTTTCACACAGTGGCCTGGCCATACCTATGGGACGTATTAAAGAAAATTGGTTACCTATGTACATTTATTCGGTGGTTAAAAAAAAATGTATAGCAAACCTGTTGCTGCTCGAAGAATAGGAGGACGGCTTTAACCCGCCTTCCCCCTGCAATGGGGGCCGTAACTTGACTGCCCTTTCTATCCAACTCTGTTTGCCATTGCAATGGAATTAATTGGTGAGGCTGTCTGGGTCACACCACACATAATAGGCCTAAAAGTTAGCTGGCTGGATGAGATGGGAGCCCTGTATACACATGATCCTCCATTATTCCTTAATAGTTGGGAGCCTTCCCTACAGGGTGCACTATGGGTATTAAATAACTTTGCTAGGATTTCTGAATTGAGAAAGCTGGTCGGATGACCAGCGACACGTCTTTGAGAAAAATACAGCAAGTCCAGTCGCCTTTATTCATTGTTACAGATGAAGAGACTGTTGCACTTCATGATGTGTGATATGACAACACAGTAGATGTGAGCCAGTTTATTTTGTTACGACTTGTGGCAGTGCGTGGCAATGCCACGGAGTATGCTAGCAACACAGTCACCCAGGACTCTCAGAAAGAGGGGCTGAGAGGTTTCAGAACATAAATAATTTTTCAGGGAAGAAGCTGGCCTTTCAGTTCTTCCAGTTTTTCCAGATTGTAACTGGGATCTGGAGCTCTGGAGAATTCATAGTTTTCTGGGTGGGATGAAATCTCCAGTCGTGTGGTGCTGTGTTGATGGTGATCAGGTGGCTGAGAGCAACCTCATTAAGAGCCCAGACCAGAGCTCAGAGGAGGAGTTGGTGTGGGCTGGAGGCACACAAGGGCCAAGCCAGGGTTGGTGTGGGCTGGAGGCACACAAGTGCCGAGCCAGGCTTGGTGTGGGCTGGAGGCGCACAAGGGCCAAGCCAGGCTTGGTGTGGGCTGGAGGCACACAAGGGCCAAGTCAGGCTTGGTGTGGGCTGGAGGAGCACAAGGGCCAAGCCAGGCTTGGTGTGGGCTAGAGGCTCACAAGGGCCGAGCCAGGCTTGGTGTGGGCTGGAGGAGCACAAGGGCCAAGCCAGGTTTGACGTGGGCTGGAGGCTCACAAGGGCCAAGCCAGGGTTGGCATGGGCCAGAGGCACACAAGGGTCAAGCCAGGCTTGGTGTGGACTGGAGGCTCACAAGGGCCAAGCCAGGCTTGGTGTGGGCTGGAGGCACACAAGGGCCAAGCCAGGGTTGGTGTGGACTGGAGGCTCACAAGGGCCAGGCTTGGTGTGGGTTGGAGGCAAACAAGGGCCAAGCCAGGGTTAGTGTGGGCTGGAGGCACACAAGGGCCAAGCCAGGGTTGGTGTGGGCTGGAGGCACATGAGGAACAGCCTGGGAGGCTGGAAGGTTTGGAGAGGTTGAGAGAACGAGGTAGACAAGGTGTGTGTATGAAATCAAAAGCTGCTGAAAGCTGCTCAAGGGCACAGAGTATTCCTGAAGAGATTCTGTTGAGGAAAACAGTAAAGTCCTGATGTTGGAACTTCTTGCACAGCCTCACAGAGAAACACAAGCACACAGTCAGCCATGCTGCACATGGCTTGAAAACAGGAAGGAAGCCACAGCTTTATTCCCCACCTTATTCAATACAACAGAGATATATACCACTGATACTGTATAACAGAACTTATAAACACTGCCACCTAGTGACCGAAATTGTATACTGCAGAAGTTATTGCCATAAACACAGTAATATGTATTCTAACACCTGGGACTGGGACACTGAACAGGACAACCTGATAATGGTGAGACTATCTGTTTTCCAAGCACACTGTATGTTGTACTACTGAAGAAAGCAATTTTATGTTGAACTTCCTTGGTTGTCTGCCTTAGAATAAATAAAAGACTGTCCTTTTTCTGTTAAAACGGCTCAGAGACTGGTCCTTAAGCGTTCACCATATGCGCTAAATTCCCCAAATATCAGACTGTTTACGGTACATTTCCCTCAGAAGCGCCCTCCCTGCGTGGATGAGGCTCCCCAGAGTTCCTTCTTTTTTATAATTCTTCTGATTTATAAAAGAAGAGCGTTGTTATACTATAGCTTCTTGTTTTGTTGCAATGTTTCGGGTCACATCCTCTGTAATACAGGAGGCATTATCCATAGACGAGATGTCACATTGGCCTATACCGCATAATACATCAGTTCACATCCAGTGTGATATTGGAAGCACGATCCATGAACACGAGTCGGTTTCAAGGTATTTGGAGCGAAGATCACAGATGACCTTTTATATTTTAAGGTCGTTTCCTTTTGGTGTCTTTTCATATAGGTGAAGAAATCACAAGTGGTGTCGCAGCATATAAATTGCTTGGAATATCACAGTGGAAGAGAACGCAAAGTTGCTTTTCCTTGTGTTAGTTTCCCTTTTAAACACGGATTTCATTTATTTTAAGTTTTATTGATCATGAGACACATTGTTATATTTGTTTCATTTTTATTATTGACATTTGTTATGGCAGAACTATGGGAGCATTAGGGCCAAGCCAGGGTTGGTGTGGGCTGGAGGCACATGAGGAACAGCCTGGGAGGCTGGAAGGTTTGGAGAGGTTGAGAGAACGAGGTAGACAAGGTGTGTGTATGAAATCAAAAGCTGCTGAAAGCTGCTCAAGGGCACAGAGTATTCCTGAAGAGATTCTGTTGAGGAAAACAGTAAAGTCCTGATGTTGGAACTTCTTGCACAGCCTCACAGAGAAACACAAGCACACAGTCAGCCATGCTGCACATGGCTTGAAAACAGGAAGGAAGCCACAGCTTTATTCCCCACCTTATTCAATACAACAGAGATATATACCACTGATACTGTATAACAGAACTTATAAACACTGCCACCTAGTGACCGAAATTGTATACTGCAGAAGTTATTGCCATAAACACAGTAATATGTATTCTAACACCTGGGACTGGGACACTGAACAGGACAACCTGATAATGGTGAGACTATCTGTTTTCCAAGCACACTGTATGTTGTACTACTGAAGAAAGCAATTTTATGTTGAACTTCCTTGGTTGTCTGCCTTAGAATAAATAAAAGACTGTCCTTTTTCTGTTAAAACGGCTCAGAGACTGGTCCTTAAGCGTTCACCATATGCGCTAAATTCCCCAAATATCAGACTGTTTACGGTACATTTCCCTCAGAAGCGCCCTCCCTGCGTGGATGAGGCTCCCCAGAGTTCCTTCTTTTTTATAATTCTTCTGATTTATAAAAGAAGAGCGTTGTTATACTATAGCTTCTTGTTTTGTTGCAATGTTTCGGGTCACATCCTCTGTAATACAGGAGGCATTATCCATAGACGAGATGTCACATTGGCCTATACCGCATAATACATCAGTTCACATCCAGTGTGATATTGGAAGCACGATCCATGAACACGAGTCGGTTTCAAGGTATTTGGAGCGAAGATCACAGATGACCTTTTATATTTTAAGGTCGTTTCCTTTTGGTGTCTTTTCATATAGGTGAAGAAATCACAAGTGGTGTCGCAGCATATAAATTGCTTGGAATATCACAGTGGAAGAGAACGCAAAGTTGCTTTTCCTTGTGTTAGTTTCCCTTTTAAACACGGATTTCATTTATTTTAAGTTTTATTGATCATGAGACACATTGTTATATTTGTTTCATTTTTATTATTGACATTTGTTATGGCAGAACTATGGGAGCATGGAGACGGTTTCCTGGCTAATTAATATTATTTCATTTATATTAATTTATTTTTTTGCACCCATGTTATAATCAACATTTTAGGCCTGAAAATTACGTCAAACTCCCCAAACATTATATATTTTCTGAAAGCTGAGACCCTGTAGAATAAAATGGCGGCAGTTGCAAATTTTTATGTTTAAGGACGTTCGCCTCCTCCCAGCACCTGATATGCCAGGCCCGCAAGAGGGGCAGCGGAGCCGGGGAAGCACGGGAGGGTGTCAAGCACACGAATGGGGGGGCACTTTACCGGCCCGTAGAAGCGATTTGGCGGCAACTGAGTCACCAGAATCGCTTCTATTGTAAAGCCAGCCGCCGGCTCTACAAGTCCCAGCAGCAAAACCACTGGGAGCCTGTTTAAAAACCCTTAAGGACCCATGACGGAATAATCCAGTCATGGGTCATTAAGGGGCTTATTAGGTGCAGCACGGCCATAGTGCATGGGAAGATATCACCACACTAGATTTCTGGCAGGATCAACAGATATTTTATTCGCACTTATTAAAGGAACATAACAAAATGTTTCTTAGGGTACATTTAACACACCAAAAAAATAAGCAAATACGTTTATTGTTACGGTTACACTCACTTTAATATAACAATATATATATTATATACTATGTACAATATATAATTATATAGTATAATAAGTTTTACAGAGAGAGAGAGAG
>NW_017306381.1:2154154-2168167 GCF_000935625.1 Nanorana parkeri | reverse complement strand
GAGAGAGAGAGAGAGATGAGAGAGAGAGAGATGAGAGAGATGAGAGAGAGAGATATGAGAGAGAGAGATAGAGAGAGATGAGAGAGAGAGATATGAGAGAGAGAGAAAAGAGAGGGGGAGAGATGAGAGAGAGATATGAGAGAGAGAGAGAGATATGAGAGAGAGAGAGAAGAGAGGGGGGAGAGATGAGAGAGATGAGAGAGAGAGATATGAGAGAGAGAGAGATATGAGAGAGAGAGAGAGATGAGAGAGAGAGAGAGAAGAGAGGGGGGAGAGATGAGAGAGATGAGAGAGAGAGATATGAGAGAGAGAGAGAGAGAGATATGAGAGAGAGAGAGAAGAGAGGGGGGAGAGATGAGAGACAGATGAGAGAGAGAGAGATATGAGAGAGAGAGAGAGATATGAGAGAGAGAGAGATATGAGAGAGATACAGTGTCTATACTGTATGTGTAATATATAAAATATCTCTGTTGTGAAAATATTAGACATGTGCGATTCATTTCGTTCCGTATTTCGATTCGAACGAAATTTCGGGAATTTGGAGATTCGGATGTATCCGATTTCCCAATTACAGATATAACGAATGCAAACGAACCCGAATTTCCGATTCCGACATTCGTTAGCGGTAGTCTGTACGAACTTTCGTTTGTTGGACGAAATTTTGTTGCAGCAAAGTGACATTTGAGGGGGCAAAAAAAAAATTTTCCCCTTCAAATGTCACTTTGCTGCAACGAACGAACAAAACGAAAATGAAACGCAATTTACTACCGCTAACGAATTTCATCCGAATCCCGAAACAAATCGACTTTCGGACCCGAATCCCGAAAAACAAAATAACGCAAAATCCGAAACAAAACTAAACAAATCTTTTACCGGTGCATATGGCTAGAAAATGCTATTCACTGACCCCATGAAAAAAGTCAAAGAAAATATTTAAAGAAAAACCAAATAATAATCAAATATACACAAAACATAAATTAAATAAACACATAAATACACAAAAAAAACCCACCTAATAATTTCAATAAGTGATATTGTGTATATATCACCGAGAAATGAATTTTGCCGTCACCACTCCGCTCATGTCTAGACGGCACATCATCTCCCCAACGGGGCACAACAAAATAAATAATAAAATTGACGGCTTCCAACCATTCTATACTTTTGTCTGAAAACAACTTTTTGCTATAAATACACTCAAAATGCTTGAACGTGTTTTCTATGCGGCCTGTCCTCTCTTTACACCGCGGCTGCGAACAGCCAGCCTTGCGGAAGGAAAATATTATTATTCGCTGAAAGGCGGAAAGGTAGCCGCGCGGCAAACGGTTGAATAGAGATAACCGAAACAAGCTGAAAACAAAAGCCACGAGCTGAAAGTTATAGCTTGATGTGCGTCAAGGGAGGAAGAAAGACCACCCAGCCAGTGAGGGGGAACGCAGCCTATGCCGCCGCCGCGCGCACGTACCTGGCTTCTATTCATTCACCAGCGCGGATATAAAGGTCCCATTCAGGGCTGGCGAGCAGCTCGCATAGACTAAAATTAGCAGGTACTTGTAACCGTTTTTACTTTTTTTTTTCTCTCCCGCTCTCTCCCTCTCTCTCCTTCTCCCTCTCTCTCCTTCTCCCTCTCTCTCCTTCTCCCTCTCTCTCCTTCTCTCTCTCTCCCTCTCTCTCCTTCTCTCTCTCTCTCTCTCTCTCCTTCTCTCTCTCCTTCTCTCTCTCTCTCTCTCAGAAAGGCTCCTGCTCTAAGCACTCGATGTGCCGTGTAAAGGCACACAGAACTTTAGTTAAAAGAAGGGTATAATTTCCTTTTAATTATCCTTCTGGGAAACGAAGTGATAGCAGGAACTGGCTGCGGCGGATGTCAGGCTGAGGAGTCCCGCCATGATTGGCTACAGGCGTTAAAGAGGACCGGGCCTAATAATAACGTGGCACAAATCATTCCAAGGATTCGCCTTCTATATTTAAAGAAATTGATATAAAATGGTACAGTTCTCACCGGAACAAAAGGCGAGAGTAAATCTTGCAATATGAGGGCCTGTTCTGGTGATAATTGCCCTCACTTGGGAGAGATTTTCACTCACTTCCTGTCCTGAAGATGCAACAGGAAGCAAGGGTAAATCTCTCCAAAGCGAGGGAAATTATCGCAAGAACAAACGTCCTCATTGGGAGATTTACTTTGAAGATCCCCTCTGTTGAGACAATGACAGCAAAACATAAACTGGGGTTTTAACCCTTCCCTACTCTATCCAAAACTAAAAAAATAGAAAGTTTGGGCTATACCTACACTCCATACTCCTGACCACAGTGTTTATTGTCTCAACAGTTGCCACTTAGGTGGCTTCCGACTATTTGAAAGTTCTTCTTTAAGGTCGGCTCAGATGAAGCGTCAGCTCTTTGTCCACATTTGTATTTAGCCACAGCTACCTTTTGCATGTTTCTGCATTCTAGGTTGTCCCTCTTTCTCAACTTCTAAGGTTGGAGATCACCGCTGTTAACCCTTTACAAATCAATGTTCCTGTTCTGACTACTGGCTGCTGGGGCCTGGGAGCCACACAGTAAGTACCAAAGGGTCTGCATGTAGGAGGTGGGGGTCTTACAGAATAGCCTCTCCTGGAGACTGCAGTTGTTCAGCCAGATCTGTAGCCCAAAGGCCAAAAGGCTTTGCAGGTTTCTCCCATCCTACCGGTTTTCACATTAACCAGTTGACATCCGCGGTGTTAAACCCCCTTCCCATCCAGGCCATTTTTCAGTATTCAGCGCTGCGGTACTTTGTGGTTTCCCTTGTCAAGCCCTAAGCCTTGACAGGAGTACTTTTGCACTTTTATCCTTGAGGCCTCAGAATCCAATTGGTTCCAGGTTCAAGCAGCAAGGGTGGCTACTACTCCAGAGGCCCAGGGCGACACAGGTGCTCAGGAGGTGCACCTAAGGACCGACCACCTCAAAAGATCAGCCCTACACTCTTGAATCACCACCACTCCTGAACCGGCCGTCTCACATAATCCCCAGGTATTGGCTGTCCATGGAACAACTGCTCAGTTAGTCCCCCTTATTTTCCGCATCGCAGAACCTGGCCTTGGGGCGGCAGGGAGAGTAAATCCGGCCCTGGTTAGATGAAAGTGATTCCTTCTGGAAGTTAATTGTTTAACGAAGAAAACGTGTGTGATCTACTACGCCATGAGATAATGTGCAAATCTTCTCTTGTGTTAATATAGTGCTATATTATTTATAGCACTATATTACTATATTAACACAAGAGAAGATTTGCACATTATCTCATGGTGTAGTAGATCATACACGTTTTCTTCGTTAAACAATTAACTTCCAGAAGGAATCACTTTCATCTAACAATCAAGAATGTGAGAGAGCACATGCATTAGCTCACGGTCATTTATTGATATATGATACACAGTTGCGATTGTTTATATAGGTGGACACAGTTAGTTTTTTAGATCATTTATTTACTTCTTCACTTTATACACCAAGCGCAGCGTAGTAGACATTTCACCCAGGTCAGGTTCACGTCAACAGCCTTGATATCATCACATAGGCTTCGCCACCAGGCACATGTGGCTCTGCTACTCTTGCGCTGTCCTTGGGGATTTCAATCGAGGGCCCGTCTACAGATTTTATTTGTACCCCTTTGTAAGGTACACAACAGTCTATTTCCCACTGCACTCCAGACCGGAATCCCAATATAATAAGATGGGTACTGGTATGACCTGCGGATGGCGCCGTGTGAATCCAAGTAAAGAAGTAGTCACCCGCACACCAAGGTCCAACGAATAGAAAGCCTTTATATAGGCAATAAACATACATTTTGGAACCATACATGGTCCCATCAGGCAAACATAGAGTAGTCACTATGTTTGCCTGATGAAGGGGCCTCTTATGGTTCCGAAACGTTGCTGTCCACTAGTGCCACCATGTATGTTCAATGTCTACTGGCATTCTATTCATTAGACCTGGGTGTGCAGGTGACTTCTTTTAGGATTGGACATTCTAAAGGTAAGTCCAATCCTAAAGCCCTTGCCGCACTAAGATTTACAGCAATAGCTCACTAGCACCACATAGAGGACACTAAGGGAGGGAACCCCCTAAGAGGGAACCCCCTTTACATTAATGTGGCCTTTGAGCCACAAGTTGGGCACCAGAGGTTTATTTGACCATTATTATATTCCGTTCTCAGGCACCCACACGGACATTTGTTCGATCGATCAGAAGAAATCAATGAGATTCCGCCATGGTCCATGAGCACATCAAAGTTTAAATCTGTCCAAGTCAACGGAATGGAATGCATCGAATGATTGACCGAATTATCATATCGATTTTTAATGCAATTTGTGGGCCTACTTAAAAGAAAACTATTCTTCAGCCAGGAAGGCCCTTGCACTATATAGTTGTTGGTGATTGTATAAGATTATAACGTGCGTGGGCATCTGAAGGGTTGTGCTTGCCATTACCAAGACCATTACCATACAGTTGCACCTGATTTAAATAAAAATGCTAAAAATGTACTTTTTATGACTGAACAAATAATAACACGTAATAACAAATATAAATAAAATCAATAAAATACGCCAAAAAAAAAAGCTTTTTTTCATTCCCTTTAAGTCTGTTACAGCGGAAATCCCCCCGTGAGCACTAAGCTTCTGCTAAAGGCCCGCTGTACTTCATGCAGACATGATGCAAAATTAATACAGAAAGGCGCAGAATGACAGCAACCATAAATGAAGAGACAGCAGGAGGTTGGGCTGCAGAATACGCACAGCAGATGAGACCACTAGAGGGACATCCAGTAGAAAGCAAGCTAGCAAAACTGGATCTGGAAAAGATGATTCGTTAACACGGTGCCAAGAACAGCAAAGGTTTGCACAGTCGTGTAGTAACCTGCATCAGCCAATGGGACTTTCCCATTAAGGCAGTCACACGGCGGGAGGGACAACTCCTGATTGGTTGCTGTTGTTTACTGAGCATTAATGTTCTTACTCTTAAGCGCTGATTCCTAAGTGCAATAATTCAGACCAACCAACTAGAATCCATCTTCTACCGGTCTGACATCAGCAGCGTGAAGTTTGATTGGTTGCTATGGGCTAATGCATTTAACGATAAGATATTTGCTTGGAATAAGGCTGATTGTGCTTATTAATCAGCCAGAGGCCACTTGTTTTGGTCCGACATCCATAAACTTGCATTAATCCTTTTTCTTCGATCTGATAAATGGTGAAATGGTTGGTTGCTATGGTTACTGCCTGATTAATCCTAGCCGAATGGATGTTTTGACCATGGACATGTGCTAGTGGCTTAAACTAAACACAAGACTTACGGGTGACATGGACCCTCAGGTTCTGAGAGACATAAGTACATGATTCACCCACCACCACCCCTTAAAGAGTAACTACAACCTCCTATCCATTCCAGCCAAGGAAGGTGCCATCTTATCCTCTATTTGGATTACAGTTGCCATGGTGCTGCACTTGTGATCAGCTATCAAACCAGCCATTTGAGGGCTTCAAAGTTCGGTTGAGGGACGCAACCTTGAAAGTTGACATGCCTTAAAGTTAACTATTTTGGGAGACAGGTGGGTAAAGTTCCTCATTACCTAAGGAGTGGAGTGGCACTTTAAATTAAATTGACTGAAGGTTAGCGAGCACAGGAAGGCCACCTTGCAGAAAACACGCCGCCTCTCTCATCCAGAAATAAACATAATCCAAGTAGACAGAAGACTCCTAGTGTGATTTGTACAACTGACACACTCAGCTACAGCAACATGACAGACTGCAGTCCACAGAGATCAGAGCAGGAGGAAAAAGCTGGGGGAGAGAGAAGAGAAAGGAAGAGAGAGAGAATAGAAAGGGAAGGAGAGAGAGAGAGGAAGAAAGAGAAGAGATGGAAAGAGAGAGAGAGAGGAAAAGAATACATGGGGATCGAAAGAGGGTGCAGAAAGAGACAGCGAGAGAAGAGATGGGGTAGAGAGAGATAGAGGAAAGAGATGGGGGGCTACAGCTCTAGAAACCTCCTCCGCACCAGGACTAGCTCTACATGACACCAAGCTGAAATTCCTACTGTACACAGATGGCCTCCTATTGTTGTCACCAACAGCCAGAGGCCTACAAGAAGTTTTGAACCGTGAGACATGAGCACTACCCAGCTCTTCCTATACATTAAACAAGTGCACCTGTGACGGACTGAACCGTCACTGGGGCTGTTGGAGGAGCCTGGGGGCAAGCCTCCTTTCTACTGACTATGGACCTAGGACTATGGAGACCCCCCATTACATGGAACTAAGACTTGAGGGACTGTTCCTGGAACCACGAGGATTGCTATGTACGTGTAACCCTTGGAACTATTAACCCAGATTTATGTGTGGAGTGGATTTATGCAGGGAGCGTCTTTTCCCTGGCAAGATCTTTAAGTCACCCTGTGCCCATTATGGGTACAGGGTGTGAATCCAGCAATACCAAAGGGGTTAACTCTGGCCTTAGACTCCTATTTAATTTGTTGGTCTGTTAGTCAAGTCTATTTGTCCATTTGTGTGATTGGGTTAACAATGGGATTAACTTGACACTAGATGTAGCTGAGTGAATGAACATATGATAGACACTCAGGAGACAATCCGATCATATATATGTGTTGTTTGAGGTAAATCTTTATTATTTTGGGAGTTTAGTTTGCTGTCCTAATATATTAGTTCCGTCTAATAATTAGGCAGGTTTGGGCTGAGAACACTGGAATTCTGGTTCCAGCAGAGAGGAAGCTACATAGTGACAAAGGCACCCAGTCGGGGTGCCGTGCAATCTGTCACAGCACCCTTGATAAATCTAACAACTACACATACCTCGGCCTAGAAACTAACCAGTTAGGAGGTTTCAAGCCTGCTATAAACTATTCAGAACCTTTTATGCCACCAGTAGACAGCTGTACCACCTAAAACCACCAGTAAGAGTCTGCCTTAAAATCTTTGACAGTGTCATCATACCAATCTTTCTTTATTGCAGTGAAGTATGGGGCCGTCACCTACCCAAACCTACCCAAATGGGACTCCAGCCCAATAGAAATATGTAATCTAGAATTCTGCAAGGGCCTCCTCCAAGCCCATTGGAGCAACTCCAACAATGCTTGCCAGTTTCAGCTGGGAAAATTTACTGTTTGCAGTATAGAAGAAGGCACACTGGGACCACCCATAAAACAGTAGTCCCAACTCACACCAACATGAAGCATACTGACAAATAAGGACCAGGCCAAGCCATGTGCCATGCAACAATTCATCAGTAGATTGTCCATCCAAAGCTACCAACAATGTGCTGTGACAAAACCTCAAATACTGGCCCCATACCTAGAGATGCTACAACAAATCAGACAGAACCTGAGCCTGTGCAGATTGAGCGCCCACAGCCTGGAGATCAAATCAAGGCGGCACATGCAGACCCCACGAGCCCAACGAAAGTACACCATGCCAGTGGTGTGACCAGGAGAATGAGGCCCACTTCCTGCTAAGATGCCCCAAGTACTCAGCTGTGAGGGACACTCAATTCCAGAGACTCTTTGCTCTTATCCTGGACTTCGCCTCTATAGAAAAGAAGAGGAAACTCCACATTCTATGGGGATTAGAGGAGCCAATAGTGAAAATAGATGCACAAGATGTTTCAGCATATCTCAGACTGAGAGGAACATGAGGAATTGTGGACTGAAAAATCCCATACCTGGACCCATCCCCATTATATTATCCCTTAACCTGATAATATTGCTGGACTCAACTCCTATTCCCTTTATATTATCCTTTAAGCCTTACAATGTCCTGGAGGTCATTCCTTGCACCACCACCCAGTCCAACCCATAAGAACTCTCTAATTGCTTTGGCAAGGCTAACATGTATTTTGCCCTGCCAATAAAGTTAATTTGACTTTGAGAGAGAAGAGATAGGGAGAGAGAAAGAGAAGGCAAGAAAGAGAGAAGAGAGGGAGGGGGAGGGGGAGTGAGAGAGATGAAGAGAAGAGAGAGATTGGGAGGAGGAAGAGAGAGAAACGAAGAGAGAGAAGAAATGGAGGAGAGAAAAAGATACAAAAAGGAGAGAGAAAAGGAAATATAGAGGAATGGAGAGAGTGAAAGAAAGAAGGAGAGTAGGGAGAGAGAAAGGAGAGAAGAACATGAAAGATAGAGAGAAGCGAGAGAATGACCGAGAAAACAAGGTGAGAAATAAAAAGGGGAGAGAGATAGAGATAAAGAGAGGGAAAGAAAGAGAGAAGGAGAGAAGAAAGTAAAAGATATAGAGGAGAGATATAGGAGAGAAGCAAGTGAAATACAGAGAGGAACAAATAGATGGAGGAGAGAAGGAAGAGAAAGAGAGATAAAAAGGGGAGAGAGATAAAGAGGGGGATAGAGAGAAAGACAGAGAGAAGCAGAGAAGAGAGAGAAAGAGAGGAGGAGAGAAGAAAGAGATAGTCGAGAAGAAAGTTAGACAGAGAAAAGGAGAGAAGATTGAGAAAGAGAGATAAAACCGGTGAGAGAAATAAAAAGGGGAGAGAGATAACGAGTGGGGAGAGAGAGAAAGACAGAGAGAAGGAGACAAGAGAGAGAAAAAGAGGAGAGAAGAAAGTGAAAGAGAGGAGAGAAGAAAGAGATAGTAGAGAAGAAAGTTAAAGACAGAGAAAAGGAGAGAAGATTGAGAAAGAGAGATAAAACAGGTGAGAGAAATAAAAAAAAGGGGAGAGAGGGAAAGAAAGCGAGAAGGAGAGAAGAGAGAGAAAATAGAAAGTGAAAGATATTAGAGAGGAGAAAAGAGATGGAGGAGAGAAGAAAGAGAGAGATTAAAAAAAAGTGAGAGAGAACGTTTAAAAAAGGCGGAGTAGACAGAAAGACAGAAAGAGAGAAGAGTGAAAGATAGAAGGAGATAAGAGACAGGGAGGAGAGGAGTAAGGGAAAGACAGAGAAAAGGAGAGGGAAAGAGAGAAAGAAGCAGAGATTTGAGAGAGAGAGGAGAGAAGAGAGGGAAAGAGAGACCAAGGGGAGATAAAAGAGGGAGAGAGAAGAAGGAAAGAGAAAGAGGAGAGAGAGAAGATGGAAGGAGGGAGAGGAGAGAAGAGAGAGAGGATAGGGAAAGAGAGAGATTAACAGGGAAGAGTGAGAAAGAGAGAAGAAGAGAGTGGACGGGAGAGAAAAAAGGGAGGAAAGAAGAGAGGAGAAGGGAGGAGGAGAGAAATCAGCAGGAGGGACAGAAATTAGTACATTACATAGAGTGGAGAAGAAGGGGGGGTACAGCGAGAGGACAAGTGGGATGGTGAGAGTGAGGGGATTTATAAAGGTAGAGCAGAGAGGGATAGTTAAGAAAGGGAGGGAGAGATGGGAGGCAATGTGTAGTCAGAGGGTTTAGGAGAACCGGAGGGGGGCAGAAGAAGAGAGCAAAGAGAGATGGACTAAGGTGTACAGAGAGAGAGTACAGAGAAGGGGTGTATATTGTACAGAGGGGTGGGGGGGGGTAGAGAGTACAGAGAAGGGGTGTAGAGAGTACAGAGAAGGGGTGTAGAGAGTACAGAGAGGGGGTGTAGAGACTACAGAGAAGGGGTGTAGAGAGTACAGACAAATCTGCAAACCTAAAGACACAACAGATAGTTTGTGAGGGGGTGAGACAGAGGTATGGAGAGTAAATGAGAAAGGGAGGGGGGCCAAGGTGGAGAAAAGGAGAGAAAACAGAGCTAGAGGGGGTGAGAGGAGCAGGAGGAGAAACAGAGAATAGGGGAGAGAATTTGAGAGAGTAAGAATGTGAGAGAGTATGGAAGAGAATGTGAGAGAATGAAATATGGAAATAGGGAAGGGCACAGCGGGAGAATAACAGAGAAAGAAGGAGGGAGAGACAGAGAGAGAGAGGGAAGGAGAGGAGAGTGATAAAAAAAGGAAAGCAGAGAGGACAAGAAGAGGAAATGAGGGAGACAGAAGAGGTAAGAGAGTAAAAGAGAGAGGAGGAAGAGCACCAGACAGATCTGCAAAATGAGAGCAGGCAGCTTTAAGAACGGACAGCAAGAAGGGGGAAGACAGGATGGAAGAGAGCGGGAGAGGACAGACAGACCTGCACAACAAGAGACACGGCAGACAGCTTGTGTGCACAGAGAGATTGCACAGGACATATCTGCAGAGAAAGAGAGAGGTGGACATCTGGAGGAAAGGAGACAGCTGGTACCAGGGATGCTCTCTCTCCTCCATCTCCATGGTAACCTCTAGCATCTTACAAGGAGACAGCGAGGGAGAGAGAGATGTAGGAGCTGCACAGAAATATACTTGTAAAGTGCAATGTGTAGGGAGAGAGCCATTGACACATACAATGCTACAGAAGGAGGTGAGGTGACAGGAAGTTGTGGCTGGAATTGAGAGACATGGGCGTCCTTCTTGTGTTCTGTACAGCCTGTCCCCATCTTGTCCGAGCCTGTAATAACTTGTTCCATTAACGCAAACCACGACTCTGCAGACCATCGCAGCCACAGTTAACCCCGCTTTTCCCATTATCAGCGCTGCTCACTGCCCCCATTACCATCTAATTCTGAGCAAGACAATTACTCAATGAAACCCACTGTGCACATCTAACTCACTCCCTCTTGTTCTGGAGAGGCTGAGCCCAACGGCGGCCACATACCCCCCTCTGCTCCCAAGACACTGCAGAGTGTTGCATGTTGCATGCAACAGTGGACAAGGAAGGGTAAAGAGCAGAAGAGAAAGGTGGAGACAGTCTGCGAGGGAGGGAGAGAGATAATAAGAATGGAGGGAAGGGAGAGAGGGGGGGGGGGGGGGGGGAGGAAGAGAGTGAAAGTGGGAGAAGGAGGGAGCGCTCACTGATCCAGCTAGACACACTCCAGAGAAGCGTCACCCTCATCTGCACACCCCCAAAGCCAGCCTGCACCCCAAAACTGAGGTCAGAGCAGTGCATGAGCCACTGTGGCATTGAGTCTTTGCCTGTCTGCAGCTGTGACATTCGTTTTCTTTGCATGTCGTGTGTGTGTGTGTCGGAGTATTGTGTGTATGTGTAGCAGAATGCATCCACCTGTTGTGCAGCAGTGCAACAGCTGGGTGTAGCTGCATCATGTGTGTGTGTATGTGCATGTGTGTGCAAATGCATGTGTGTTGTGTTGTCTGTCACGCAGCCAGTGCATCCTGTGTGGGTGTGTCGGCTCCTCACTCCTGTGCACAACTTGCTAGTTTTTATGTTGGGGCTTATTCGCCAAAAGCGGCGCAAAGGGCAAGAAGGACGCGCAAAGTGCAATAAGCTGCAGCAACTCGGTTCCTCTGACTGGAGGCGATGAAAAATTAATTTCTGTGTTACCCTTTTTTGACATTTTTCCTTCATCGGACCACCGCCAGCGTTCGTGCTTCGCGGGTCGGAGGAGATGAGCAGCGGCGCTGTGCAAGGTGCATGAACTAATAGCAACTGATTAAATTTCACCTGTCACCAGTTTAGTTCATACAGAAGGATTGGTTGCGATGACTGTGTTTTGCACGAACCTTTGTTCGATCGGACCATGCGAAGGGAGATAATGACGAGCGACGACCTGTAGCCAATCCATCGCAGGTCTTACTTTGGAGCAGTCTGGGCAATGAAAAGGTTTTTTTTAGCTGCCTTTTTGTTTTAGAATGCAGCTCGCAAAAGTAAGATGCGAGGTGACCATCACCAATCCGTATGGTTCTAGTCCAATGAGGAAGCAATTATATCCGTCGGTGACCATGGACCTCAGCCGATAGGGCCGCCGTGGTGTATCAACAGGCATGCTGAGCCGGTACCATTGTGCATGTTTATGATATGATTGTCCCACAGGACCAGGTGATCAGGTCTTGCCTCCTAACGTCAATGGGTTGGCCAATGGTGGTGTGCCATATCTAGCCAATGTTAACTGATGTTGGTCATTGAATGCTATGGGTTGTTCCACTTTGCACAATATTCTTTGCTTAAATGTGTGCTAAGGACACCAGTTCTTCTGCATATATATATATATTTATGTAAATATACAACAGATAGAGGATATAGCCAGGACTGTAGACACAGCTATGCCAATTATCACCACCTCCGCTGGGAAGATGGGAGATTGCTCAGTCGGCTATTAAACTACCATTATGATAAAAGCTTTAAGAGAGCCTGTGCTGTAGATAAGAAACTCCACCTTGGACATAAACATATAACTAAGCCAGCCCATCATTCCCATCTTCCTTAGAACTTTAAAGGCATGCTGGGAATCGTAGTTCGTCAAACGTCGGTTGGCCAATAATATATACATGGAACGATAATAATGAGCTATTAGAACTATAATATGGGATGTTAGCATTGTGTGGAGGACTCATTTACATGTACGAAGTGCTAATGGCCTTGCGGTTGGGTTTGCTGGCTGTATAAATCAAACTGACCTTTGTATGAATGTCCAGACTTTGTCTTTAGATTTGGCCATGGTACAGGTTGCTTTTTCCCCTGTCCTTGCTGTGTGGTCACCTTGCAGCAGGGCCACCACTCAGTGAACGCACAGTGTAGCCGATTTACTGTTTGGTGAACTGTGTTCTTTTAGTTGGGATGGCATCTATGTGAGCTGTTCACATTTGTGTGGTCCTGAATAGCATCAGAGCAAAACACAGGCCATTGGCCCTGCTATTGAGATTAGGCTGAAGCCTAATACTATATGTAAACCAGTGGCGTCACAAGGGGGGTGCGGCCCACACCCGGGTGACACCAAAATGACTGACAGTCATTTTGGTGTCACCCCCCTATGAAAAGTCGGGCGCTCGGTCACGGACCGGGAGCCTGACAGTGTCATGAGAGAGGAGGGGACCCAGCTGCATACCTCATCCTGATGGGTGAACGTCCCCTCTTCTCTCTGCCGACAGGCGTCAATCAGATGGCCGCGCATGCGCGAGGTGACGTCACGTGCAATGACGACACGGCGGGGTGTCATCCGGTCTGGAGATGGGGTGACACGCGGTCCACGGGACGCCCCTGATGTAAACCCCAACTGAATGACATTATGTTTGCAAAAGCACTGTGCATCATAAACAATTATTTTTTATATAAAATATTTGCTTTTCATCCTTTGTTGCATCTCAGTGCTGCTGATCTCCTGCAGACTCTTTCAGTCTACACGCACTTCAGCAATGGCTGCATAGCATTTCACAAGACCGGTTTCCTCATGGTGACAACAGTAGGCCATGCCTGTGTAATGGAACGACCACTTGTCGTCTCCATCTGAAGCCCAGGTGACAGGGTGACAACGCAGAAGCACAGTTTGGAGCCATGGACAAAGCGATGTCACCCTATGACAGCAAATGAATACAGGAGGACTTTCATGGCAGGATCACCAAGGATTATTATAGTGGAAAGGTTTGCAGCTTCTATGAGTTGTATTAATGGGGTTTACAGATATTGAAGCTCTTATGAGTTGCATTGATGGGGTTCACATTTACCAAATTCAACCAATTAGTACCAAATGAAGTGCACGATAAGAGAAGTGGGGAAGAGATCTCAAGGTAAGAGGACACTGCTTTGTTGAGTAGAGAAGCTGGAAAGGCTAGAAAAGCTGAAGGAACAGTTTTGTTGGGCCCCTTGATCACATGGGCCCAGGGGCAGTTGCCCACCCTTGTTGTTGAGCACTGGAAACCCAAACAGATTTGGCACATCTGACATCTTTGGACCTTATCTCCAAAACCATTTGAATGTGTACAGTTTATGCAGCCCTACATGGCAAACCCAACATACAGCAAGTGCACACAAAGCAGCTAATGCACAGACACAAAAGCCCCATTACAGGTGTCAGGAGACAGTTTTCTAGTCCCCTGCACTTGCCACTGTTCCGGGCGGAAAATACAGGGAGGGCTCTGGATGCCTGTGGGCTGGAGCTGGAAGCATCTTTTAGACAATAATATGCAATCAGGGAAGTGTAGGTTATTGTATGACTGTCTGAGTAACCGAATTCTCATCCTACAGGCAATGATCAGCTCGTCTTTGGGTTAACTCTCTGCCGTCCAAGATGAAGTGGTATGTACAGGGGGGGA